>NC_081318.1:18543455-18846485 GCF_026419965.1 Kogia breviceps | reverse complement strand
AATCCTTGCATCCCTGGGATAAATCCCACTTGCTCATGGTGTATGATCCTTTTAATGTCTTGTTGGATTCTGTTTGGTAGTATTTTGTTGAGGATTTTTGCATCTATATTCATCAGTGATATTGGCCTGTAGTTTTCTTTCTTTGTGACATCTTTGTCTAGTTTTGGTATCAGGGTGGTGGTGGCCTCATAGAATGAGTTTGGGAGTGTTCCTTCCTCTGAAATTTTTTGGAAGTGTTTGAGAAGGATGAGTGTTAGCTTTTTTCTAAATATTTGATAGAATTCACCTGTGAAGCCATCTGGTCCTGGACTTTTGTTTGTTGGAAGATTTTTAATCACAGTTTCAATTTCATTATTTGTGATTGGTCTGTTCATATTTTCTCTTTCTTCCTGATTCAGTATTGGGAGGTTATACCTTTCTAAGATTTTGTCCATTTCTTCCAGGTTGTCCATTTTATTGGCATAGAGTTGCTTGTAGTAGTCTCTTAGGATGCTTTGTATTTCTGTATTTCTGTAGTGTCTGTTGTAACTTCTCTTTTTTCATTTCTAATTTTATTGATTTTAGTCCTCTCCCTCTTTTTCTTGATGAGTCTGGCTAATGGTTTATCAATTTTGTTTATCTTCTCAAAGAACCAGCTTTTAGTTTTATTGACCTTTTCTATTGTTTTCTTTGTTTCTATTTCATTTATTTCTGCTCTGGTCTTTATGGTTTCTTTCCTTCTGCTAACTTTGGGTTTTGTTTGTTCTTCTCTCTCTAGTTCCTTTAGGTGTACAGTTACATTGTTTTTTTGTGAATTTTCTTGTTTCCTGAAGTAGGATTGTATTGTTATAAATTCCCCTCTTAGAACTACTTTTGCTGCATCCCATAGGTTTTGGATCGTCGTGTTTTCATTGTCATTTGTCTCTAGGTATTTTTTTATTTCCTCTTTGATTTCTTCAGTGATCGCTTGGTTATTTAGTAACATATTGTTTAGCCTACATGTGTTTGTGTTTTGTACGTTTTTTTCCCTGTAATTCATTTCTAATCTCATAGCATTGTGGTCAGAACAGATGCTTGATATGATTTCAATTTTCTTAAATTTATTGAGGCTTGATTTGTGACCCAGGGTGTAATCTATCCTGGAAAATGTTAAGTGCACACTTGAGAAGAAAGTGTAATCTGCTGTTTTTGGATGGCATGTCCTATAAATATCAATCAACTCTATCTCGTCTATTGTGTCATTTAAAGCTTGTGTTCCCTTATTAATTTTCTGTTTGGATAATCTGTCCATTGGTGTAAAGGAGCTGTTAAAGTCCCCCACTATTACTGTGTCACTGTCGATTTTCTTTTTTATAGCTGTTAGCAGTTGCCTTACGTGTTGAGGTGCTTCTATGTTGGGTGCATATATATTTATAATTGTTATATCTTCTTCTTCGATTGATCCCTTGGTCATTATGTAGTGTCCTTCCTTGTCTCTTGTAACATTCTTTATTTTTAAGTCTATTTTATCTGATATGAATATTGCTACTCCAGCTTTCTTTTGATTTCCATTTGCATGAAGTATCTTTTTTCCATCCCCTCACTTTCAGTCTGTATGTGTCCCTAGGTCTGAAGTGGGTCTCTTGTAGACAGCATATATGTGGGTCTTGTTTTTGTATCCATTCAGCAAACCTGTGTCTTTTGGTTGGAGAACTTAATCCATTCACGTTTAAGGTAATTATCAATATGTATGTTCCTATGACCATTTTCTTAATTGTTTTGGGTTTGTTTTTGTAGGTCCTTTTCTTCTCTTGTGTTTCCCAATTAGAGAAGTTCCTTTAGCATTTGCTGTAGAGCTGGTTTGGTGGTGCTGAATTCTCTTAGCTTTTGCTTGTCTGTAAAGCTTTTGATTTTTCCTTCGAATCCGAATGATTCATCACTTTAAGTATATCATGCCACTCCCTTCTGGCTTGTAGACTTTCTGCTGAGAATCATCTGTTAACCTTATGGGAGTTCCCTTTTTTGTTATTTGTCATTTTTCCCTCACCGCTTTCAATAATTTTTCTTTGTTTTTAAATTTTGCCAGTTTGATTACCATGTGTCTCGGCTTGTTTCTCCTTGGGTTTATCCTGTATGGGACTTGCTGCGCTTCCTGGACTTGGGTGGCTATTTCCTTTCCCATGTTAGGGAAGTTTTCAACTATAATCTCTTCAAATACTTTCTCAGGTCCTTTCTCTCTCTCTTCTCCTTCTGGGACCCCTATAATGCAAATGTTGTTGCATTTAATGTTGTCCCAGAGGTCTCTTAGGCTGTCTTCATTTGTTTTCATTCTTTTTTCTTTATTCTGTTCTGCAGCAGTGAATTCCACCATTCTGTCTTCCAGGTCACTTATCTGTTCTTCTGCCTCATTTATTCTGCTATTGATTCCTTCTAGTGTATTTTTCATTTCAATGATTGTATTGTTCATCTCTGTTTGTTTGTTCTTTAATTCTTCTAGGTCTTTGTTCAACGTTTCTTACATCTTCTCGATCTTTGCCTCCATCCTTTTTCTGAGGTCCTGGATTATCTTCGCTATCATTATTCTGAATTCTTTTACTGGAAGGTTGCCTATCTCCACTTCATTTAATTGTTTTTCTGGGGTTTTATCTTGTTCCTTCATCTGGTACCTAGTCCTCTGCTTTTTCATCTTGTCTGTCTTTCTATGAATGTGGTTTTTGTTCCACAGGCTGCAGGATTGTAGTTCTTCTTGCTTCTGCTGTCTGCCCTCTGGTGGATGAGGCTATCTAAGAGGCTTGTGCAAGTTTCCTGATGGGAGGGACTGGTGATTGCTCTTGTTTAAATGTTCTTTTATTTTATTCTTTATCCAGCATATATTTTATTGATTTTTAATTAAGTGGGATAAAAAAGGCCTGAATACAGTCTCATTTCTCTGCCCTTTGCTTTAATCTTTTCTTTCCCTCCTATTTATCTCATTTTCTCCCAGCATTTTATCTTCCTTTTTAAATTGTATTCACCCAAGACCAAGACATGCAATGAAATTTTCACATGCTAAGTTGCATATCCCGATGTATAAATATTAAAAACATGGCTGGGCTGTATAACAAATATTGGAGTGGCTGAGTGATTGTGCTCTTGTCCAAAGATCTCATTTTACTCTTTGTTCTTGGTTTTAGAAATAGGTTGGATTTTCTTTCTTGTATTAGTTATAAGTGGTCTAGAGATAGGCATTTACTGCCTTCAGAGTCTCTCCATTTATTTCCAATCTTAATAGTACCATACAAATCAATGGCTTCCTAGAAAAGTGCTGGGTATGAGAGAAACAGAAAAGAATACCAGCATACCTGTTCATCTTCCAGATTTAAGGCCTTGAAAGTGATCTGAATAGTCATGAAAACAAAACTGTATACTTCTTCCTTAGATCTCTATTTTATAGCAATCTCTATTTGTGTAACCTTTTTCATGATGTTAACTACTAACTATATTTTATTTTTAGCACTATAATACGATAAAGTAAAAGCCTGCAGCTATTTAGCTAAATGAGATGGTATGAGCTATATAGCTCTCCAAGTGCCATCTAATCTAATGTCTCTTTATACAGGTGTGACAGACTAGTAGAATGGTTTATTTATTCCTTCAGTCAGTGTTTCTTGAGCACCATCCATGTACCAGTGATAAAACTGTAAAACAAGCAGACATGGGTACGCCTCCTGGCAGCTTACACTCTACTGTGAGATTAGATAGGTAAGTGCTAACAAGACAGTTTGATGGGTGCTATGATGAGGGAAGTAAAGAGCCTCTGTGACAGGAGAAATAAAAGATAAGTGGGATGTGCGATTTGAGGCAGGGGTGGACGGGTGCCTGAGATTCAGGCAGAAAGAACAACAGGCATATTTGAGTTTTTTGGCTGCACTGGGTTTTTGTTGCTGCGCACAGGCTTTCTCTAGTTGTGGCAAGCAGGGGCTACTCTTTCATTGCGGTGCATCGGCTTCTCATTGTGGTGGCTTCTCTTGTTGCGGAGCATGAGCTCTAGGCACGCCGGCTTCAGTAGTTGTGGCACACAGGCTCAGTAGTTGTGGCACACAGGTTTAGTTGCTCCGTGGCATGTGGGATCTTCCCGGACCAGGGCTCAAACCCATGTCCCCTGCACTGGCAGGCGGATTCTTAACCACTGCGCCACCAGGGAAGCCTGGCACATTTGATTAACTGAACGTACACTGTAGTGTGGCTAAGCTTGAAGCATGGAGGAAGATGGCAGAAGACCAGAAAAATAGACAGGGGTCTGATCATAAGGGGTCTTTAAGCAGGGGAGTGTCATGATTGCAGCTGCATTTTAGAAAGTGTCCCCTGTGGGCAGTTTGGGAGGGGGCTTGGGGAGGGAAGGCTGGAGATGAGGAGACTGGTTAGGATATAGTGACAGGTGATAATGGCATGAATTAGAAAGTGGTATGCAGTTACTGGAAGGTGGAGAGAGTAGTGGCTTCCCGGAATTTGATACTCAGACACAGTATGTGCTGGAATCTTCTCTGTTTGTGATCTCTTAAATTGTGTCCAGCAATTTTTTGACATATGTTTGCATTGAGCATTGGGACCAATTTAATTTGCCTACCAAATGCCCTAGGAACCTGGGCTTTTGTGGACACCCAGTGAAAGAGTTCCCTTACTAACAATATGGCATGCTATAAATGTGCTTGAATTTGGATGTGCTCGCAGCCAAGCCTCTGCCTAAATATCTGCAGTAACAAGTTCCTTATTTCTTGAAGCAATCTGGTCCAGAGTTGAGATTCTAAATCTGCATGCTTCTGAATCACACTGAAAACATTTCTACTTCCTCAGCTGCCTGCTAGCTCTTCTTAGTCATTGTTTCTTCTTCCTCTTACGTTTTCCTGGATTTAGTAATATTTCATTATTTGGCCTGACCTCCCAGATTCCTTTCCCTCCTGATCATCTCCTCCTCTGCATGGACTTCGTTTGTTAGGACCCTCAGTGACACCTGGCCAGTGAATTGGCCTTTAAGAATGTCTGACTCACCCTTAGACTTTTAGCGCCGGTGTTGTATTCTGGGGTTAATCGCTAACACAGCTCTTTTGTCTGTTAAATGAAACGAACAGGGAGTTTGGCTCCCATTATAAACAATGATTTAATTAATTTACCATGATTTAACTAGTAAATAATAAACTCATGGAAATGTAAATTACAATTGAAATTACATTTAGACAGGAGAGAGGAACGATGTTGAAGGTGATGGCCCAAGCAAATTTCTTCGTCTAAAATCTGGCGTCATGTTTTGCTGAGTTTAATGAAACATTGCTTTTACTATGAAGTATTTCCTTTTTAAGACATACATATTTGGGCAGCATACTACACGGCGAACATTTCTATATGTGAAAATTGGATGACAAATTCAAAAAACCACAGGTCATCTTAGGTCCTTCTTAATAGAAAGTTCCGTAGTGGATGCTGGTTATGTCAGCTTTCTCCATGTCAGTGAAGCCATCTCTTTATTTACTTGCCTAGAAGCTTCAGATTGCTTCTTTGCTTTGTCTTCCTTTTAGAAATTCTGAAAAAATCCCTGCTACTCAATTCCTTTGTTGGAAAATGCAAATTCAGTGCAGTGTGTATAGGCTATGCTAAGGGTGTGTGGTACAGGATGCCAAGTCAGCGAGTTATCTGTCCTGACTGTCAAGGACACCAGTAGACAGAAGGTCTCAGGTCCCTGCCAAGGGGTATAAAGAAATTCCAGTGCATGCAAACAGCACAACAAACGTCATGGTGTTTTGACAGCCTTCTCTTAAAATGTGCTCTTTCCTGTGTATACAATTTAAATGTAATGTTAAGACCTTTACATTTATAGTATAGCTAATTCTTGATTTTAAGGAAGGGGAACAGCGGTATGAATTAGAAAAGTTTGTCTGTCTTTGACTTTGAAGTCGAGAAAGTTCTGAAGTTGTGAGTTGACCCTCTTAGTGTGATACTAAAAGGACTTGACTTCGGTGTCATCCTGTGGTTGTTACTTAGTCACGTTACTTTACTGCTGTACCTCAGTTTCATCATCTGTAAAATAAAAACAGTAGCACCTACCTCATGTCTTTTGTGAGGAGTCAATGAAATAGCATGTCAAGTGTCTAGCTACTTGCATCTCCTGTTTTAAAACCATAGGATAATCTAAAAATCAGTTTGCGTTCCCAGAACTTAACATTGGGAAGTCAGCATGGTCTGAAATCAAGAGTCCTGGGCTGGATGGGAGCCCCATAGTCTAGTCCTGGGACCGATACTGGCCTGCTCGGTGGCCTCGGGCAAGTCATTTTTATAGTCATCTTAAAATGGAGCTCATCACAGCTGCCATCCACTTCACATATTTGATTAATTCATTCATGTCACAGATATTTAGTAAATGCCTACTGTGGGCCAGGCATTGGGAATGCAGTGGCAGATAAGATCAACAAGATAAAGCCCTCTTCTCGTGATTTGTATGTCCTGCTGGAGAAGATAGGAAAAAACAGATAAGAGAAGCCAATTTGGGTGATGGAGGGTAATTGGGGGCATGGTGGGCTGGGGTAGGGATGCTGTTTCAGGTAGCGGGCAGAAAAGGCCTCTCTGGTTGAGCTGAGAATGCCATTCAGCGTTGGAATCATGGCTTCCCGTGGGAGGTTCATACACAGTACTGATAAGTGTGGCAGGAATGAGGAATGAGCTGGTCTCTGCCGTCAAGCAGCGGAGGAGATGGGGTCCTGAATAAGGGGCTGCGAGGAGTTGGTCACAGGCACTGAGGCTCCGGGTGGATAAAGAAGAGGTGCAGAACCCAGCCACAGGGGGTCAGGAAAGGCCTTTTGGGGGTGACCCTTAAATTGAGTCCTGAAGGCAAGTGGGCTAACCTGGCGGAGGAACGGGGAAGGAAGCATTACCAAAAAAGCCCATAGATCAGAGAGAGCATGAAAGCACTTGGGTAGAAAGTATATGGGTAATAAATACTGTTAATACTTCTTAAAGTATTATGATGTGATGTCAGAGGTGGTGATTCAGAAGGTGATAAAGAACAATGAGTGAAAATTTGGTGTCGATAATCCAAAAGTTTTTATAATCCCTATGAAGTATAGCAAGTGAATGTGGTCTAGCACTGCCGGAACTCAGGGTTTTCAGAATAATGTTACTTTATGTTTTGTGGATCAATTTTAATTTTTAAAAACATACATCACACCAAAACCTTTTCCATTTTGAATTTCAAATTAATAGAAAGAGACGAGGTTATCTACATTCTGTTTTCAGGGCCTGTCACACCACAAGACTGCCTTACTTTGGAGAAGAGGATCAGGTTGATTATCATTTTATCTCTCAAGAAGTTTTTGATGAAATGCTAAACATGGTAAGAGTGCTCTTTATATTTAATGCGCAAGAAATATGTGTTCTCTGGTAGAAATAAGAAAGAGAATTATATTATATTTGTGTTTTTCCTGAGAGATGTGTTCTTACCGAGTTGTTTTTTTTCTTAAACCATTTGATACATCATTGTTCACATGCTGCTTTATTTTATGATCTTGGAGAAAATACTGTAAATTTCCAATGACACTGAATAAATAGACGTTTTAAGAAAATGGAGGAAAGAGCACCGCGAAAAGATCTTGAGATCTGTGTTTATCAGGTGCTGCTCTATTGATCAGATTTTACTCAAGGTAAACAATTCCCAAAGACTTGACGTGATGCGGCAAGCTTGTGAATTGAGTACTTACCAGGGGTTGGCGTGTTCTGTCCAGAGACCACGCCCTCTGTTTGTTGTAACTGGTGCTTTCTAATCGTTGTGACCCTAAACACCATTTCACACTGGTGTGTCCCTTCCAGTTGGTCTTCCCTGGACACATCCACAGACTTGACCTTCCACCATAACATCCCTGTGTGAGAAGTCCTAAGTCCTTGAGGTCATTAATGCATGTGGAAGCTCTCGACAGTAGACAGGAGAAGTTTCCTCATTTCTTTGAGGTCTGTGTCTTTCCTAGGTGAGGATAACTGCCCTGCCCTAGTCCATTTCATGGGAGCTCTGGGCAACCTTATTCACCCATGACTTCAGTTAAACAGAAAGAACATCTCATATCGTCATCACTACCAATGAATCTGTAAGCCTTTTATTTTCTCTTCACCGTGGGCCTTATTTTTGTTTATATTATCATTTTTTCTATCACCAAATGAATCCTACACCACTCTTTTTTTTTTCCCCTGAAGCTTCCTGAAGGGCGGGATTAAGGACTAATCTATGCTTCTGCTTTTGAAAGATTACCATCCAACCAGTGATACTCTTACAGCTACATACCTCCTCCCCTCCCTCCTCTTCTCCATCCTCCGTCCATTTCCTGCACCATCCCCAAATAATGGACCCGGCTTATACCTCAGTGCTCATAACTGTGGAGCCTTTAAGCATAGGCTCTGCGGTTGCCACGAGTTTAATTTTGAACGACCAGCTTTACACATGGTGTGTATTTTCTCTTGCATTCACAGAGAAACCCAAGTGAAAAAACCCTATAATCCCTAGGCCATTTTCCCTTTAATCTTGTCAAAAGAACATCTTGGAAATTCTTTATGAGTTTCTCTCCTAGGGCTATGTTTTAGAAGTTCGGTTTTATGTACCAAGGGTACTCTGAGACTTTATATTTCTAAAAGCCGTTAAGAGAAACCTGAGGAGTTATCTTGATATTAGTAAGAAGCATTCTCTTAGGACTCCTTGGGTTGAAAGACAACTAGTTCCCAAAATTGATGTTAATTTCGCTTGCTAGAGTCTGGGGCATTTTTTCTTGATTTAATTCCACTGTTCTCAGTGCCCCATGTGCTCCTCTGATGTTTCATACCTTATCATATCTGTAATCAAGTAAGTCTGGTTCAGCTCCTAGTCTGAGAAATCACTGTGCTTTTGTACTATATTTAGTCTTCTAGTTTTACTCCCTCTGTGGGAGTGCTTGTGTGTTTGAGAAGTAGTCATTTTTCCTGCTTCTGCTAACATCTATGACTTCACTGTAAGGACATCATCATATTCAACTTGAATTTTGCTTCAGATCTTCCTTTCTTTCAAGTGAGCTTGAGGCTGTTTCATGAAGAGAGACAAACCTAGAGATTAGAAACTCGTGACACATTGTTAGCTGAGCCAACCACGCCCACACACTCAGCCTCTGTACACAGAGCCCCTTTGAAGGCACACTCCCCTAGCCAGCCCGCCCCCTCCCAAGTCACAGTACCCCTTGACAGACAGCCCGGGCACACCCCACCCTGGCATGCCTGCTGTGGACAGTCATACCTCCCCCTCTGACAGGTACACATAGACTAGCACATGCTTCCATATATACTCCACATACACCCAGCCCCAAAACAAAGATCATCCCCCCCATGTGCCCACAGATACATGAACCCTTCTTAAGGCCATATACACAGTCACTTACCTGCAGAGACTCTTCTACTCTTGTGGAAATAAGATCACAGATCTGGAGGTCTCTGAGATATGATGATTGCTATTATTAAGAAATCCACAGGCAGGAAGTGGTGAAAGGAGTATTACCCTCCAGAAGCTGGGGAACCACTCATCTCAGTTCTTAAGAAATCAGTTGAACAAGGCCTGTTCTATATACACAAGTACAGTGCAAGATTTCTCCCAACCCTACATCCTGCCAGAAAATGTTTTCGGGATCCACAGAGGGAGGCCCTTGTGCACACAATTAAACAAGCTCCTAGTATATATCTGAAAAGTGATTCAAATATACATTATGAAAACAGAGTGAGCCACAGTAAACAAGGTAAAGTATGTCGTGCCCGATGGGAGATTCAGTGATCTGTCTATATAGATAGAATATAGATAGTAAAAGGAAAGGAGTCACCGTATTTGTCCCAAAGAACACAGTATGACATTGAGGGATATTTATTGCTGGGTCTTCAACTTATAGAATATATGACATAAATGTCTTCTGAGTATGGTGGATGGGGGTTTTCCTCATCACCCGCAACAGACACATCCCCCAGAGAGCCACCCTCCTGAGGGGCACCTGTCTCCTGGCCTTCTAACACCCCCCCCCCCCCCGCCAGGCAGCCCATCCCCCATCCTGACAAATCTCCAGAACGTCTGGGCCGGGAGGCACAGGGCAGCATCAAAGACCCCTGACTGCTACTGATTTTAATGACGGCGCTGCCTTTTGCTGGGCTTCAGCTGATGGGATTCGGCCTTGGGAGTTTTCACTTCATTACTTATTTCAAAATCATTTTATCTGAGGAGTCACGGTGGCCATGGATGTCCACATTTTTATTCCTTCTGTTGTCATCAGTGTTCCAGTTTGGGTTAAATCTTGTTGTTTAATAAATATAACATCATCAAAGGAAAAGTCAGACAATTTTTAAAAAAATACATTTATTTATTTATTTTTGGCCGCGTTGGGTCTTCGTTGCTGCGCGCGGGCTCCCTCTAGTTGCGGCGCGCGGGGTCCACTCTTCGTTGCTGTGCGCGGGCTTCTCATTGCGGTGGCTTCTCTTGTCGCCGAGCACGGGCTCTAGGCGTGCGGGCTTCAGTAGTTGCGGCTCGTGGGCTCTAGAGCGCAGGCTCAGAGGTGCACGGGCTTAGTTGCTCCGCGGCATGTGGGGATCTTCCCAGACCAGGGCTTGACCCCATGTCCCCTGCACTGGCAGGCGGATTCTTAACCACTGCGCCACCAGGGAAGTCCAGTTCAAACAATTTTGAGAGATGTGTTTCTACTTGCGTTTTTTTTTTTTTTTTTTTTTTTTTTTTGCACAAGACTACAGTTTCAGGAAGAACTGGACTTCCAGGATATAGAGAGAAGGCAGTATTTGTACCGCAGGTGACTAGAGGGCACACAATACTGATGCTGAATACATTTGGGGCAGTTTCAATAAAAAGCTATGTTTATAAAGAAAAGCAGGATGGGTCTGTTTTTCATCGCTTATCTCAGGATGCAGAGGTTTATGGATCGCTGTAATTCATGGCCTTCAGGCTTATCTGTGAATGCAAGGCACTTGAGAATGGAAGCTTTTGGGGGAGACCTGGTGTACCGGCATAGCCGAAATGGCTGCGGCAAAGGGTGAACTATTAGTTTTGCTTTCTCAGTAATGAAGGTTTATAGTGCGGGTTTGGCAGGAAGTGGGTAAGTAAGCAAAATGATCTGTTTATCATAAGCTTCACTGCCTTCACTCTGCTCTAACATTCGGTCAGCTGGTTATTTCCAAAAGCCTAATATTTTTTGGCCAGCTGGGAATTCTGAATGAATTTCTGTATCACAGTTTGGTATTAAGTTTCATAAACCCGTTGTCATCCTTATACAATTGCTAATATTTTTACATTTTATGGAATCATACAAAAGTAAGACATCAAATCATTTTATTTATATTATTCCATGATGGCAGCTGTTATAGGAAAATCTTTGTACTTCTTACGTTGCAGGGGAAATTCATTCTAACCTTTAATTATGGTAATCACAAGTATGGATTAAGTAGGGACACCATAGAAGGTATCGCAAGAGATGGTTTAGCAAGCTGTGTTCACATGGAAATAGAAGTAAGTACTTTCCATTCAATCGATTTCTTCTTAATGCCTAAATGTGTATATATATTTGGGATTGGGGAGGGGGCTACAGTGTGTGGATCTACAATGTGTAGGCCACACACTGCTGGGCCCAAGAGGAATGCATACAAATGTGTGAGATTTTAAGTTTGTAATTAGCTTAGGGGAAGCAAGATATAAATAATTCAAATGACAGGAGTTAGATTACAATACTAGACATCACCCAAATGCTATGGAGTAAAACTGCCACTCAAGATTTATTTTCTAAGCTATTTCTTCACTGAATTATCTGTTTTTCTTTTTAGAGCACTGGTCTCTGTATAAGTGATATCAGATAAAATGTTTCCTTCAGGGTGTGGAACTGGTTCCCTGTCCACACAGGACAGTGGCAGGGCCCTGCCACTGACCTTGTCCCTTCCTTCTCCAGGGAAGACGCATGGGCCATGCTGCTATTTCATTCCAGCTTCTCACTGGTTACTATCTTTTCATACTTTGAGCAGTTAAGACTTGCAGATTTCAGGAGATCTTTCTCTCTTCCCCAGTATCCCATCTTCCCCCAGTGATCTTCTGTAATTAGAATATACAGAAGTCTCTCTAAAATCAACTCCAGAGTAAAACCAGGAATTTCCTACTCATTTGTTTTAAAAATATGTGGCTTTATTAACTATTTGAGATCTTCAAAGTCAGTTGATTTGTTTTTTGGTATTCCTTTACTATCAACTTGAATCTCCCTTAAAACTTTTTTCCTCTCTGACTTCGAAGAGCAGGAATCTGGGATTCCTTTTAGGCCCTGCATGTTGGTCTAAAGTGCTACCTCGCTTCAGTGAAACTGGTCATGTTTCTTCCAGTTCTTTCATTTTCCTGACTTCAAAATCCTGCAGTTCTTATCTTTCTGCAGTTGATTGGTTGTACATCCTTAAGAAGGTTTACTTTGTTTCTATGCTAATTAGCCAAAAAAAGACCTTTTCCCTAAAATGTCTTCCTTGGACAAGGCAGAAACAAAAATTAATGCAACTTTGAGTGCAGAAACTCACCAGCTCCTGTGTCTAACTTTTTCCATTTAATGGTTCTGAGTTCTGGCTCCTGTTTTACTTTTTTCCTTCCTGAGAGCTTTCCCCTACTCATTTCCAAGAGGTTGAGTCCATAAACCAGGCTTTATTCCTTATTCTTCCCAGATAAACCATTTTTCCCAACTGTCCTTGTCATTGACTCTTACAGACATTGTTTTTGAAAAGAGCCTGTATTTCTTCCCCCTGAATTTTTAAAAACAAAGATTTTGAACATTGAGTTAAATTATTGATGGTAGGATTGAGATGGAAGAAACTTCAGAGTCCATTTGGAGTAGCTCTTCCATTTCACAGATGGAGGACCCTGATTACTCAGGGACTTGAGAGATTTGCACAGAGTCACAGAAGCTGGAGAGCTGCAGTCCTGACCCAGCCCTCCAGATCCTCAGAGCACTACCTGCCCCTGCTTCCCTGGTTCTGTGGGCTCCTGGTTAGCAGGGTATCTTGAGCTTGGCCTTCCCATGCTCTGGGTACAGGCTGTGAGATATGATAGGAACCAGCCAACCAGGTTGCTGGTTTAGGAACAGGAAGGGCCCAAGTTGATGACAAAAGGGTAACAGAGGAGCCTTTCTCTATGGTAAGATCTCTGTCTCCTGGGGCTGCAAGGATGCCTTTTGAAATGTAGAATTGAAATTACTTTTCAGTAATAAAGATGCAGTGAGCATACCTATTTATCTCTAGCAGTTTTCTCTTTTAAGAGTCATATGCATTTAGAATGATTAGTTAGAGGATAACCAGGTAGGACAAATTCTTATTTTTTCAGTGATAATGTGATATTTGATGAGCAGAGAAAAGTAATTGAATCCTGGGATATTTGTAGGAAAATAATAGCTAATTATACAGGTAAAATAAATTCCTCAGTACAGCACTACTTATTATACCCATGTTGTCATGTATCTCCTAAATGATTTCTAAATTGTGTTTCTGTTTCTAACTGATTATCTTTTCTTTAAATGCATAGGGTGTAAGAAGTTTAAAACATTCCTACTTTGAGCCTCGATACATCCTGGTGGTACCCATGGACAAGAAAAAATATGAGGGCTACTTGAGGAGAAAAGGATTATTTAGTCGTATAGAGATTGAATTTGCTGTCTCCAGAGTAGACCTTTATGTTAAAATTAATCAGAAATATCCAGGATATTTTGATGCAGTAGTCAATGCAGGTCAGTAACTTTCAGCAAAGTTTTATTTATTTATTTATTTTATTTTTTAATTTTTTTTGTGCTAGGCGGGCCTCTCACTGTTGTGGCCTCTCCCTGTGTGGAGCACAGGCTCCGGACGCGCAGGCTCAGTGGTCATGGCTCACGGGCCCAGCCGCTCTGCGGCATGTGGGATCTTCCCAGACCGGGGCACGAACCCGTGTCCCCTGCATTGGCAGGCGGATTCTCAACCACTGCGCCACCAGGGAAGCCCCAAAGTTTTATTTTTGAAGTGGTAAGGTTACTGAGGAAAAATCTGCTCTAAAGTACCTTCTTCTTGTTGACTGAATGCAGTTTCTTGTGGTTGTAGGACTGAGGTCCCTGATTGCTGGCTGGCTATCTGCCAAGGGTGACCCTCAGTTTTTAGAGGCTGCTCTCAGGTCCTACCCACATGGCCCCCTCCATCTTCAGGCCAGCAATAGCCCATCAAATCCTACTCATGCTTCGAGTCTCTGCCTTCCTCTTCTGCAACCAGAAAACCTCCTTTTATGGGGATCATGTGATTAGAGTAGGCCCACCTAGATAATCTCCTTTTTGATTAGCCCAGACTCAGTTGATAAGTAACCTTAATTACATTCGTGAAAACCCCTTTGCCGTATAACCTAACGTAATCACAGGAGTCGTAGCTCATCGTGTTCACAGGTTCTGCCCACACTCAAGTGGGGGGGGGGGGTGATTATACAAAGGTGAAATGTCATTGGGTCTTAGAATTCTGCCTACCACAGTATTCATAAAATTAGATCTATCATCACCACAGATTGGCTCTATTTTGATATAGTTCTGTTGCTTTAACATACATTCTCTTCTTTACTGTAGATGATCTGGGTGTTGCCTACCAAGATCTGAGTCAGCTCATTAGAGAATACCTTGGACTGTCTGAGGCAACTGCCAAGAGTTTGGCTCCAACCACAGGTACTGCTCTGTCCCTTTTGTTTGGCTGTGGGTTGCTATCTGGGGACTCATCAACCAGGCTAAAGCTGGTTCTGACTCTTTAATCCCTGTAGTTCCTCTGGTCCCCCACAGATAAGCTGCATGAATCAGCCCTCTGGACCAGTCCCTCTGCTTTTGTCAAGGTGACCATAAAGGACCTCACAAGACTGTCCTTTAAGGACACGCTGGGCAGTGCCTTGGAGTACCTACTCATAGTAGGTATGGGTCAGCCCCACAGTTCACAGCTCCACCTTCTGGAAGTCTGGCTCCTAAGGGGGCTGAGGTGGTGTTCTGCTTGACAGCCTTGTCCCATTCCAAGAGATTCTCTCCCCCTTTCTTTGCATTTCCACAGTCCTCCAAATGTTGCACTACAGAGTATAATGGAAGAGCACTGCTCAGGGGATGTGAGCCTGGTGCTGGCCCCGCTGCCCCCTGGGACAGGCTGCTTAGCTGTTCTGAGCTTCTGTCTTGTTAGATGGAATTCATGCTCCCCACCTGCCTCATGAATCATGCACAGCAAATGACATGGGATATATGCGTGCATCTCCTTGGAATCTAGGAATTCTAAAGCCCTACATTAGAATTTTAGTACGTGAGTATTTTGAGATGTATTTAACAGTTTCCCCCCACATCCACCTCACACCCGTTAGGATGGCTACTCTGAAAAAGCAAAACAAAACAAAAAATAGAAAATGTGCGGGCAAGGATGTGGAGAAATTAGAAATGTAAAATGGTGTGGCTGCTATGGAAAACAGTATGGTGGCTCCTCAAAAAAATTAAAAATAGAATTACCGTGTGATCCAGTGATTCCACTGCTGGGTATATACCCGAAAGAACTGAAAGCGAGGTGTTGCACAGCTTTTGTACACCCACGTTCACAGCAGCATTGTTCACAATACAGTAGCCAAAATGTGGAAGTAACGCAGTCATTGACAGATGAATGGATAAACAAACTATGGTTTATATGTACAAGGGAATAGTATTCAGCCTTAAAAAGGAAGGAAATTCTGACCCCCGCTACAACATGGATGAACCTTGAGAACATTCTGCTAAGTGAAATAACCAAAAACACACATACTGTATGATTCTAATTATATGAGGTAGCCAGAGTAGATGAATTCATAGAGACAGAAGGAAGGAGGGTGGTTACCAGGGGCTGGGGGAGAGAGGAACAGGGGCATTGTTTAATGGTGGCAGAGTTTCAGTTTCGCAAGACGGAAAGAGTTCTGGGAATTGGTTGCAGAAGAGTGTGAGTGTGCTTAACACTATTGAACCATACACTTAAAAATGGCTAAGGTGGCAAATTTTATGTTACATGTATTTTACCACCACTGTAATAATAATAAAAAGCATGTCCCCCCCAGTGGACTGAACTGCATTCGCGTATCACATAATGCAGAATAGAACGTAAGACTCTTGCTGCTGTGCCAGTGCTGTGCGGATGCTCCACAGCTTTGTGTGTACGTGTGGTTTAGCCTTTGTGACTCTGCCCACGCAGGATCTTGCTGGCCGGGTTGCATCCTGGCCAGGCAGAAGCAGGCCCGGTCTCGGTTTTGCCGGAGTTCAAACTAATGGTGCTGCTGTGCAACTCTACACACTTTCTCCAGATCAGGTGCCCATGGAATTCTGGAATGAGGTCGGTGTGAAAATGGTAACAACCAACAGATAATGACCGAGGTTTTCCTTCCGGGTGCGTCTCCTCGGAGACAAGTAACCGAAAAGTACCAGAAGAAAGTGCGCGCTGTGAAAATGGGCCCCTCTGGCGGAGGGAGGGTTGTGCTGTGTCGCGGAGGGGGACGTCCAGTGAGCGTTGGGCGGTGTTCATCCCGCACGGCCTCCTCCTCCACGTCAGGTCTGTTCTTTAGAAAGCAGAGCCTGTCCAGTTGCGCAGTGTATCTAATGAGGCTTCCGTGGAAGCTCTGTGGAAGTTTCTCTTGAGGAAATCTGGCTCCCTTTGCTTTAAATCTTTGCTAGCCCAGCAACCTCTGATGTTTAATTTGGTCCTCTGCATGGACCCGTTCCCATGGGGCTGTCCCCTAGGTGAGAGCAGCCTGCCCCATCCCTGGGCCAGGCCCATCTCCCATTGTAAATTAATAAGTTGGTGCTGTGGCTTTTTAATCAGCCCCTCAGGGGTCTGGAGAAACCTGAGTCAGTTCCCTGAGCCTGAGCAGTTCCGAGCAACCGAGACAAGCGTGGTTTTCCATCCGCAGCACTGAGGGCGCCTCTGAACTGTGGCTCTTGAGCAAGACTCAGTCTCCACGGCGGCGGGGTGTGGCCCCCAGCTTGCCTGACTCTGCAACCATCAGTAACACTTGAGTACGGGTTGTAGCTGCCATTTGGCAAACTAACAGGCTAGATAATGTGCGCATAGGAAAATAGACTCCTGTTTTGAAGGGTTTTATGAAACTTCATTTATTTGGACTAATTAGGTTAGACCTGTCTGATTTAATGAAAAGTATGAATTATGGAATTTGTAAGTAAGAGTGTTCTCACTCTCAGATACATTTAATACGTGAAACTGGTCCATCCAGTTACTGACTAATTGAATCCCAGCTTTTAAAAGTAGATGGGCAGGTTGGTACTTAATATATCAAATCATTGGCCTCAATAGACGCCAGTTTTTCTGACAGGTTTACTGTTTGGAAACGAATGTGTTTTCTTAAGAAGCCAAACACTTTATTTTATTTATACAGTTCATCTGTGGAGGAAGTTACTTTTTTTCAGTTGATAGTTTAAGGATAAATTTGCACATTAGGTGATTTTTGTGGAGGTCAGATATTATTCAAGTATTTAAAAATTGTAATTAACATAGTCCTTGTTAATAAGCTTGTAAGTGTCTCTAGTGGCCCAGGAGTGGAGCCAGCGGCCCCTCTGAGTCTCAGGGCCGCGAGGTACACGCGGGCCAGGTGTTAACAGGTTCACTGCTGGAGAGCAGAGCCCAACCGTGATCACCTCAAAATGAATCTCGTGACTCCCTGAGGAGGGCCCAGAGCCCCAGAGGGTCACTGCCACAGGCCTGGCTGGCTCTCAACTCTTGGCCTCCCCTCTGAGCTGGGTCACTCTGATTTTAGGTTCTGTGGTTTAGCTATATCTACATAAAGAGTGACATAAATGTAAGTTGGATCCCTAGAAGCAAAAATCCATAATTTTAGTATACCGGAATAATTTTTATGTATAACTGAGCTGTCAAAGTTAAGAAATTGAAATTAAAAATATTTAAGATTCTATGAAAGCCAGGTTTTTTGTCTGAGCAATTAAAACATTGGACTGGAAATGGGAAGCCTTAGTTTTGCATTCTAACTTTCATCAGTAATCATTAATTTGATTAGAGAAACCACTTGAACTCCCATCTCTAAAAAACAAAACCCAAAACAACTATATATAATATTATGGAACGTTTTAGAATCTGATCTTCCAGAGTTGAGATCTTCCCTAATTAGGCGAGACCGTCCATCTGTATATTCAGCTTCAGTACAGAGAGGAATCTGATTGACAATGGCGTTGTTTTCATAGAAGCAGTAATCCTGTGTCAGTGCAAACTGAAAAGGATTGCCAGACATTTGAAGTAATAATACATAGCTTTATCTTTAGTGATTTCATGTTGCTAATTCGTAACTGAGAATGCAATTTTAATTTCTACTCTTAATGATGAGAGTGGAATAAAGTGGAGAAGGAAAGCCCAGTGTTTATCCAGATTTGAGTACAGCGGCCCATCAGCCTGGACCCAGAAGTGCAAACCTTCACCGGAGGAGAGACTAATTAAATTTCCATTAGATACGTGTATAAAATAGTAATTTTGGGTACAGAGTGGGCTTCCCTGGTGGCGCAGTGGTTGAGGGTCTGCCTGCCGATGCAGGGGACACGGGTTTGTGCCCCAGTCCAGGAGGAACCCACGTGCCGCGGAGCGGCTGGGCCCGTGAGCCATGGCCGCTGAGCCTGCGCATCCGGAGCCTGTGCTCCGCAACGGGAGAGGCCGCGACGGTGAGAGGCCCGCGTACCGCAAAAAAAAAAAAAGAAAAGATCTTTTTGGTTATTAATTTCTAAAGTTACATCGTCACATTTGTTGAGATGTTTTTAGCTAACTTCTTATATTAAAGCAGGAGCTGCCTCTAGCAAGAAGACTGCCTCCGGGGTGCCAGCACACCTGGTTCCATCCCCAAGGCGCTTGGCGAAACTGCAAGCAGATGGCCAGATAACAGAGCATCTCTCTGGAATGCAGATTCCTGCAAAGATCCCTAAAAATCAGAGCCTTGCTCCCTCCCAGAACCAGGAGCTGACTCGGGAGGGAGCAACCCATCAAAAAGAGCTTTCTCCCAAGAGCCAGCTCAGCGCTGTGCCTCCGCCGCAGCCCAGCTCATCAGCGCTCGGTATTCCCCAGCAGGCCCAAGACTTATCCCCAAACTGGAAGGAAGGGGTTGCTCGACAATCAGATCTTTCTTCAAAAACTGTAACCACAAATCTCCCTGAGAATGAGGCCCCGACATCTGAGGTGAAAGCAGGTGAAGGGGGGCAGTCTGCCATCACTCCTTCCCAAGGGCTTTCTCGGCACCCTGACCCACCATCAGGCCACAGCCCTCAGCTGGACCAGGATGAAGAATCAGGGGAGGCCAAGGTAACCCCCACTGGCCCTCTCCGCTCTGAACTTCCACAGGGACCTGACCCAGCATCCCTTAGCCCCCAGAGAACCCAGCACGAGGAAACTGGGTCAGCCAGTCTTCCACCCGGCAGATCCCATCATAATCCTCCGAGAGATCCTTCTGGCCCCGACGAGGCCAAGAAGCTTGGACCATCTCTGGGAGATTCTCGACAACCTCTGGGGGAGGGAATCCCCAACTCAGAAGCTGTTCGGGTTGACCCTCCTTACCCAGAATTGCCACATCCCCAGGACTCAACCAATGCCAAACAGACCCAGGACAGGGAAGACCCAGTGACCGTGCCTCCCAGAAGCCGGCTGGCTGCCACCAGGCTGCCCCAGCCCCGGGTCCTCGCTCCTCTCCGGAGTCGGAGGCGCACACCCAAACTCCCCTCACCCAGCAGACAGGAGGCCCTCGGAACAGCCTCAGATCAAACTGACTCCCTCTCCCAGGCCCCCGCCAGCTCAGGAAGGAGACCCCAGTAAACTTCCTCCCACCAGCACCCCCCATTCCGGAGAGCCACGCAACCTGAGCCCCCATCCGGGCCACGGTCCCCAGCGAGTCCAGGGAGAGAAAGTCAAGGAGGTGAAGCTCCCCCTGATCAGCCCCCTGGCACAGGAGCTGGCACCACAGGCTGCCCCCGATCCGCCCGAGGGAGGGGGGGGTTCAGGTAGTCGAGCTCCCTCGAATCCCGCTCCCTTCTCAGAACAGCTGCCTCAGAACACAGGGGCCGCTCCTCATGATTTGAGGCCTGCAGAGGAGAGGCAAGCTCCCAAGGCAGGCCGCTCCTGCAGCAGGAAGATTCCAGATGTACAGGCCTTGCCCCCAAACCAAGAGCCAGTACAGCAGACAGGAGCTAGAAAAGAAAAAAAAAACAAACCCTATCCACAGAGACAGCTAAAGGGCCCTCACAGCTGAAAGGGGCACCACCTGGAGGCCACGAGGCATCCTTGCAGCCAGAATCCCAGAGTAAGCCGGCTCCCCCAGAGGCCCCCAGCCACCCCAACCGCAGCCCTCCTCGGGGTCCTCAGGGGGACTGGAGAGGAAAAGTCCATATGCCAGCCATTCCTGAACCATCCCACGCTGAACCATTGCCTAAAGATGCCCAGACACAGAAAGAGAGAAGGGGAAAAGTACATCATTCCAGAAGAAAGGCCCATGCCAGCCTCCTCGCAGATGACCTGGTTCAGAGTGTAGCCACGTCCAAGAAAGGACCGTCTTTGAAAAGAGTGAATTCTGGAGGATTATCTCAAGAAACTACAACTACCCTCAGCATTGATCAACCAGCTCCAGGGGGTCATCCCCCACAAAGGAGACCTCTCCAGAGTGAGGAGGCCTCTGCAGAGTCAGCACCGGATGCTTCTGCTGCCAGAGAGCATCCAAGGCGAAAAAAAAAAAAGAGGTTCATAGAAGGGGAAGGTCTCAGAAGGGAGAGGCTGCTTCGGATCCCCCCAGAGCAGCATGGTGTGGCCCCCGCCCAGCAGCCTGTCAAAGAGACTCAAGCCCATCGGGGGAACCAGTCAGACCAGAGAGAGCTCTGTCCAAAGGGACGGTGCTTCCAGGCAGCAAGCCAAAGAGAGAGGCACCCGGGAACACAGGGGAGCACCCCAGAATCAGGCGTCTGCTGGGCAGCAGGGCAACCGGAACGGAAGGCTGTGAGCTCGGGGCAGTCAGAGCACCAAGGTGTAAGCCATTCCGGGGCCACCAGGAATATGCCAGGTCATGAACGTCTGCGCCCCCTAAAGCAGCGCCATCCAGAATGGAAAGCTATGGCCAGGGCGCTATGGTCTGTACACCGGCTTCCCTCCGCAACCCCTAGTCAGCATAGACGGGAGGCCCCCCCGCTGGATTATTAGAAGGCAGTTCATCTTTGCACATGTGTGCCTCTTTTGTGGCTCACCCTCACAGCCTGGAAGAGCAGCCCTGCGGTGGGGGGAGCGTAACAGCAAGCGGCGCCCCGGCTCCAGCAGAGAGCGCTGGTCTCAGAGGTTGGTGCCAGCAAGGAGGCTTTGTGTCCAGACTTGGACAGATTCCAACACGACTTCAGGCTCCGGCTGAAGCAGCGCTGAATTGCAATTAAGCTTTCTTTTATTCATTAGGAAAATTCACTTTTAGATTAGAAAATTCTCTCATGTTTCTTGCGTTATCGAGGGGTCCAGAAGCAGAAAGAACTCTGAGAAAGGAATCATTTGCAGTTTCTGGGTCTTGGTCTCTCCCACAAACATTCCAAACCCACAGTTAATTTGTGGGAAGAGCACAGGTTTTCTACGCCCGTGACAAGTGAGCGAGGGCTTCCGATTTGCGTTGGCTTGCACTGCCTGAAACTTACTTTGTTTGAAATGGACACCTTCCTTCTCTCTTTGAAGGGGAACCTCATGTAACTTAGCTCACGCCTTCGTTACGCCAAACCAGCTGGTTAAAAGAATTAGTAGGGACAAAACTGAGGCGAATCAGTTTTTCATTTATCTATTCATACCATCAGGATTCTTTTGCTGGCAAGTGACAGGAATCCAGCCTGAGCCAGCTTATGTGAATCTTTTAGAAGGGAGGGGAGTATGTCACTCAGCCAAACCCTGGGGAGGGCAGAGGGGCAGCAGAACCTCAGAGAGATTGGGGACCATCTCTGAACATGAGCAGAACTGCCATCATCTCCAGTGTTCTCGTCATCTACTGGACCCTTGTCATCTCCTAGAATCTTGTCATCTCCAGGACTCTCATCATTTCTCATCTGTGTTTTTTTCTCCGTGTTGGCTTCATCTCTGTGATATAAATGACTATATATCAGTTTCTGCACATGGCAGGGAATATGACCATGAGTAGCTCTTAAATTTTACATTTGGTTTTATATCTGGCACCTCCCACTACCAGAAAGGGATTAACTCACATGCCTCTTGGTCCTAAGATTTAAAAAAATTATATTCAGGGAAGGACTCTGATTGGCCCAGCGTGGGTCAGATGCTCATTCCGCAGCCAATTTACTCTGGCTGGGGACAGGGCACATTTAGATATACTCATTGGGTTCAATCCTGTGAACCCTAGCGTTCACATAAAAGAGAATAACCGTAAGCAAAGCAGCCAGTTTAATATTCGACTCTTAAGAATTTACAGGATATTTATTGAGTACTTACTATGTGTACATGTTAAGCTGTGTTTGGCATCCTGTATTTTAAAAATGTAACTGATGACTACATGTCTGTATAAACGTGTCTTATCTTACACAAAGAGCATGTGTCCGCAAAATTTGTGCATAAGTCAAGTGTTATTTCAAGTGCAGTAGAGGAAATTTGATATTTTTACAATCCAGGATGCAGGACTCTTCTTGTGTAATGAAGAAGCCTATGTTATACTAATAATTACCCTCTGATTTATCCGGTTTGTCCAAGACGAAATGAATACGGTGAATTTTTTAACATCTCATAACTTATTTTTCTCAAGTTAGTTCTAGTCCCCCAACAAGCATTGATTGAGTACTTCGTATGTGCCAGACACTGTGATAGTTTCTACATAAGGGTAAGATGGTGAGGACACTTCAAGGAGCGCTCTCTTATCAAGGGATACGGATAGGAGGGTTCATTAGGTGTGATCAGGGCAACTGGAGGCCCCACAGCACACTAGGATAGGGTTAGCATCAAATAGAGAAGGAAACTCATTTATTAACTTTTCCAGAAAGCCATAAGAAGACTAAGAAAGGACACTGAATTCAGGCTGGGATGTGAGAACTGGATCAGAAAACACTTCCAAGAGGAAGTCATCCTTTCAGCCAAGTCCTCAAGGTTGCAGAGCAGTCAGCGGACTGACGTGAGAGAAGGGAAGGTCTCAGAAGAGGGAACAGCATATGCCTAAGCGTGGAGGGGAGAGCAGGCGTAGCATCTTCTGGACCGAAATGTCAGGAGAGCTATAAGTATACTAGCTCCAAAGGGCACATTGTGCTGTGCTGATGAGATTGGAAACTTGATCTTCTGACAATTGGGAGCCATTGAATGGTGAAGTTTTGTTTATCTTAGAGGCATCTGCTTCTAAGAGGCAGCATAGAGGATCACTTTAAGGAGGGCAATGTAGATGGCAGGAGGAATGCTGGGAAGCTTTTACATTAGTCCTGACAGGATGGTAAGGGCCTGAAATAAGGCAGGAATAGGCAGATTCAAGATATTTGGACTGGATGTAGGCGGAGTGCGGACTGTGAAAGAGAGGAGGAAAATCAGGATACCCACCCACTTTTATGACCTGTGTATGGGGCATTTTAGAGGCACTAGTACCTCACTTAGGTGAAAAACTTTAGAAATTTCCTTGGTCTTCTCCTCGGGCAGCTGTTTCTGAGGCTCCTTAAGACATTTGGGGCTGCATTTTCATTAGGGTTCTAATGCAAAGCGAGATGCCAAATTTCCCTTCTTTTGACTTGGAAGAAGTTCTGACGCCCTTCCCTGGGGTCCATGATGGTGTCAGGTTCGTGTTTGTGTTTTGGTCGTATAAACATCTCAGATTCAGTGCAGCTGGACATTTTGTTGTTCAAGGAAAGGAATAGAAAAGATTACCAACTCCTCCCTTGGTGAGAGGTTTTTTAACAGCTATTATTGATTTTCTCCGTATAAGGGGAACTTCTGCTTTTTAATTATAGAATATAAATATTTAAAAATTGTCATTTTCCATCTACATTTACAAACAAAGTTCATATCACTTTCATATGCTATGTTCCTCAGCAAAGTGATCTTTATGGGGAAAAAAAAGAACGTTGTGGACTTCATAGTCATTCCATTAGCTAATACAACCTTCAGCTTTTTAGAAGAAGTCTGGCATTTAGTATTCAAATCAACAGAGATGATAATTCCACTGGGTGCAAGAGCCTTCTTCAAATATTTAAAGAGCTAAATCATTTCTTTTCAAACCTCAAAAAATAATTGGACAAAGGGTAATTTGGTAGTAATTTACAAAAGGGGAAATAAAAATGGCCAAAAAATATGTCAAAAAGTATTTTAAGTTTCACTATTACTGTAAGTCAAAACAGAATAGACTTTTTTGGGTACCAAAGTGGCAAAGATGGAAAACAAATGCCTATTCTTGGTGAGGCTGGGGGTCAATGCACTTTGTCTGTCATCATTGAGAAGGTAATGGGCACAGCTTTTCTGGGGACAGCTTTACAGTAGCTGTCAAAGCCTTCAAATAGTGCATGTCTTTAACCTAGCAATTCTAATCCAGGAGCTATAAGGAAACAAGGTATGTACAAGGGTGTGCATATTAATGTCTTTGTAGTAAAACCTGGAAATAATTTAGCCCGCTAATGGGGTTTCAAAAATAAGTTATGGGCCAAAAGTTCTGGTTCAGCTGTACGTTGCCATTATAATCATGTTGTAGAATTTTGGAAGAGGAAAATATTTGTTACTTATTAGGAAGAAAGCAGGTTAAGGAGGTAAAGCTAGTATGATTCCAGTTGTCAGCTCTGGGTTGTTAGATTATGGGTAATTTTTATTTTCTCTTTTATGCTTTTTAGTATTTTGTGAATTTTCTACAACAAGCCTGTGTTTATTCAGAAAAAGTTATATAGAAGTAAATTCCCGCACATGAAAAACTGTCCTGTGAGAGCAGCACCCTAATGTTCTATTTCGATTTGGCTTAATGAGAATTTTCTAGGAGTCAGAGTCATGTACCGAGGAGCAGACAGGCTCTCTCCATAACTAAGATTATCTGTGATGGGAATCTCACAGAAAGTCTCTTTAGGTTGGGTGATTAGTTGGACTGGCTGAAATTTAAGGTTCTGTTTATAATCTGTGATCTGTTCACTACAACTAGCTCTACTGGCTGGCTCTGAAGAACCCGGCAGCCTATTTTATTAAATAGAGAGCCTAGTACTAGAAAATTGCAGAGTTAGTACTCATTAGATCAGTGGCTTTCAAACTTTCTAGTCCAAAACCCATAACTAGGGATACAGCTCATAATATCATGACCTACACACGGACCTACATGCATAGGAAACAAAGGTATAATGAAATACCTTCACTGTGGTGATAAACTCTGATACTTTCTGTTCTATTCGATCTTAATTCTTTAGCACACTGGTCATGACCTATTAAATTGATTTCACGGGGCTTCCCTGGTGGTGCAGTGGTTGAGGGTCTGCCTGCCGATGCAGGGGACGCGGGTTCGTGCCCCGGTCCGGGAGGATCCCACGTGCCGCGGAGCCCCTGGGCCCGTGAGCCATGGCCGCTGAGCCTGCGCGTCCGGAGCCTGTGCTCCGCAACGGCAGAGGCCACAACAGTGAGAGGCCTGCGTACCGGAAAGAAAAAAAAAAAAAAAAAAAAATTGATTTCACGATTTAGTCTGCAGCCTGCAGTTTTTGAAAAACGCTGTACTGAGTGCTCAGGAGCTTTGCTATGGTTCTGTTCTTAGAGGCCTGCTGACCAGATGCTACCCTGCCCAGGTTACCTTCAAGTGAGGTGGGATGGATTGGCATGATTTATACTGAATTATTTTCTGTGACAGTAGAAGAATTCAGTGTATTAGCAGTTATGCTCTTTGTCAGTGTTAGGACTCTGGATAAAGGTATATTGAAAATTTTTATGCATAGTATAAAGTTTTTATGTAAAGCTAAAAAAACCAATCTTGATCGATACTGTTTTAAGCACTAAGTCCTTAGCTGGTTCCCTTTCCTTTTGTTCCACGACAACACTGAAAATCACCTCCTTACTAAAGTTTCCTCCAAATCACAGTCTGTCCATAAATGAATTTAAAGACATCATTCTAGAAATCACATTTCTTTATTGACCAGGCATTCAGAAAAGAGAATAAGAAGAGACTGTTTCTTTGCGTTGATGATAAATAATGTTAGACCACCAAATCTTTCATCTCAAATGTGATGATGAGAGAGCAGTCCTGATTAGCAAAAGCTGGAGACCTTTTTTTAAAAAGTTTGTAACCTTAGAAATTCATGATTTTCAGGTAACACTGAGTCAAAATTATCATTGGAAATTCCAGTTCCAGTACAATCTAGCTGTGTGACCTTGAGCAGTTTACAAAGGTCTCATGTAATATAAAATGGAGATAATGGTAGTACCTGCCTCAAGATTATTGTGAGGATTAAATGAGTTAATATATTGAAAAACACCCAGAACAATGTCTGGCACATAGTAAGTACTTATATGAGTGTTTGTTAGCATTAACATGTAAGCAGTAAAAAAAAAAAATTTAATAACATTTTATCCTTTTTTAAAAAAAATTTCTGTTTGTTTTTTGTTGATGTAGGCCATTCTTAAAGTCTTTATTGAATTTGTTACAACATTGCTTCTGCTTTATGTCTTGGTTCCTTGGCCACAAGGCAGGTGGGATCTCAGCTCCCTGACCAGGAATCAAACCCGCACACCCCCCTGCATTGGAAGGCGAAGTCCTAACCATTGGACCGCCAGGGAAGTCCCAGTAGCATTTTATCCTTAACTGGAAAGGACAACATAGTTCAAACTGGTGGAGATATTTGGCAAATGGTGCGGTCTTCTCTGAAAATCCTTTAAAAATTTTGACAATCTTAATTGAATAAAGGGCCTTAAACAGAATTAGGATTATATTGGAAAGAAATGGCAGTTCAGGAAAATGTTACTGAGATCAAGAGATTCTTTCACGCACATTCACAGGTAGCATTGCCGCTTGGAGAATTGAGTGAGGAGACATCAGTTCCGAGGTTATTATGAAATTGACATGTGATACACATGGAAGAGACTTGTAATAGCACCTAGAACATAGTATGCTCAGTAAATGTTATCTATTATTTTTATTGTTATTATGTCATTGATAATATCAAAGGCATTTACATTCTGTATTTCATCTTGGTTAAATGGTAAATGGCATCAAGTTACTTGACTCAGGAATAAACTACCAGATAGCTGGCATTTTGTTTTCTTTTTGTGGTAGGTTGAAACAGAGACTGGCTTCTACCTGCTACCAGATCTAAAGACCCTTGGTTTCCAAGCACAAAGACAGCAAAGGGAAGAAAGACAAAAGATGTCTTTGCTCGAGAAGTGACCAGTGAAACATCTTTGAAAATGTTGTTCTTGAAGGATGAGCTCTTGCAAACCAAAACTACACTTAGCAGAGGTGGGGCTGTAGGGTTGGGTGGAAGTCACATCGGAAATTTAGTTCTCAAACGTACCGCTCAAAGGAGAGGAAGACTTTAGTTTGTGTTCCAGCTCCCTGAATGTTTCTGTCCTATTTTCTGTCAGCCATAGCTACCGTTTCCTTCTCCTCTCCTTATCCCAAATTCTGTACACATCCAGATCTTATGCATCAAGTTTCCACTCTTGAAATTTATCTGTCCTACATCCTCTCTCCTTCAAAGGGTCAATTAACTACTTCATGATAAACTCATTCATTTCAAAATAAACCCTGAAATTCAGGGTACTATTGTTATTTGTTTTATTTAGGACATCCTCTATACAGTGTCCAAATATTTAACCCATTAGTTCAGCTCTACTGAAGACATTTCAAAGTATGAAGTTCAATGGAAAAAAGCATTCTTTTTGTACCTCATTCTTTCTGTGTGAGAAGGCACGCTCACATGCTTCCTTTGTCCTGATGTAGAATCTGTTCTCTGTTTAAGTAGCTGATTATTCCTTTGATCGGACACTCAAAGTGATAAAGTGCTATCACTTTACTGTTAGAATAGTTTAGTATGTGCATTCATTTTATCACGTATAGCATGAACATTATTACTATAGGATAGCTTTCTACTATAAAAGCTTATTTTGCTATGGAAAATTATTATGGATATTATGTGAAATGATTATTTTTCTAGTTGCTATTATTCCTTTCTCAGAAGCACAGATAGTCAAGATTTATAAGATTTAATTCTGTCCTGGAAAAAATGGCTTCTTTTGGCCCCTTCAGTTTTGTGATAATACTTTCTAATGAACTGAGCGTTTCCCTTACTGAGAATTATGTAACTATCCTATTAAAAATAACTATTTTAAATTGTGTAGCAGATTTTTATGTTTTAATTTGCTTTTGGTCCTTTTTATGGTTACATATTTCAGCATTGAGACTTTTACAGGGATTTTTATAGCTATTTACATTTTACATATGTGTATGTATTTAATCATGGTAGTATAAATTACTCTTGCTAATTTAAATAAACCTCACTGCTACCAAAATAAACATGTTTTTTAAGCCCCATTTGAGTGGGAAAAAAGTGAATGATTCTGGCTATCTGAGAACTTTTGTATGTAAATTAAAGCCTACTTCCAAGTCATACATTTCCAAGTGTTTTCAAAGAGAGACAAACGCTGGTGCTGATTTTTTTTTTTTTTTTGGCAAAGTTTTATTTAAATGTTAATTTGGTCTCATGTTTTTAGACAGGAGATTGACTTAGTTGCTTTGCTATACAAGTAATCTTACTGCTGTAGAAAAATTGGTTATCAAAATAGGGATTTTTGTTTTTCAAAATATGTACAATATGACCCCCAAATTCTAATTTTATTGCTAGTTATTGAAATGGCTGGGTGCCTATAATATCAGATCATCAGTATCTTTTCTCTTCTCCTTTTTTGCAGTAAAGGGCCCTATATAGTCTGTGTCATAATGTGTTATGAAATATACACAAATGTTTTATCTTAGGTGCATGGCTTCTGCATTTGTTATTTTGGTTGGATTCTGTGGTTATTCTTTTAAAATGTTTTATACGAATATTATTTTAATTCACTTGACTGCAAAGAGATATAATTCTAAACAAAAGGTCTAAGTTATTTTGAATTAATTTGAGATGTAGTTCTGGTTGTTTCAGATATTTCATTTATTTCCTTTCTTACATTTGGTAATGATACCAATCCATAAAATAACTTGAAAATCTGTCATGCATCATTAATTCACTTATGCTTCATTGTAGGTGTTTAAGTAAATGTAACTAGCTTATGTACCAAAGAACTTGGTAATTTTTGTGGAGTGTACAGTAACTTATATATAGAATTTAATGTTGCCTCAAGGTTGACTTTTAGATACTTTGAATAAGATCACTTTAAGAAACTTCATTGCAGGGTATTATAACACTCGTAACTGTGTTGTTTTTTTAAATTGAGAAGTAAGATCTCTTGTTCATTAATGTATTAAGACATTCGAAACTATATTAAGAACTGTATGAAACTCTTTATTATAGGAGTCCGAGTCCCTAAAGTGGTAGTATTACAATGTAGTTTAATAGTAATCTAAACATGTTATTATTACCCAAATTGTTTTGTTGCTGAGAAACCATTAAGACATTAAACTGTTGAATTACAGCTGCATTGTATCATCAGATAGAACTTGGCTTGTTTCCTTCCTAGTACAATTGGCTTACGTCTGAGAAAGCTGGAAGAAGGAACCCTGACACAAAAACATATACTATATTTTAAATAAGCTTTTATACATAGAGAGGGTCATTTCTATGGAAATTATATAAAATACCTTCTATTTCTTTAAATTTCATCTTTTTTTTTCAAATTCATTTGGTCTTTTTCACAATGCCCTGTTCTTAGAGTCCCATCAAGAGGACAAGTGTTTTGGTTTTGTTTGTTTGTTTGTTTTTTAAAGAGCATAAGATTCAGCCCTTCCATCTCTTTTTTGGTTGTTAGTTTGTTTGCCTTGTTTCAGCCATGCTGAATTCTTTACTGTAATTCAGTTGTGTTAAGCATGCTTCTGGGTCTTTATACAAAGCCACTCTCTCTGCCTGATATGCTTTTGCCCCAGATATTTGAATGCCCTCCTTCTTTATGACTTTAGATCACTGTGCAGATGTCACTATCTGAGGGCGGACTTCCTTTGGCCATCATGCTGTCTCTCACTCTATCTCCTTATCTGCCTGCCTGGTCCTTCATCACACTTATCACTACTACCTGACATTATCTGGTGTTATTGTCTGTCTCCGACATTAGAATGTAAGTCCCGCAGGTCAAGGACCTTTTATTTACTGCTGTATCCCAACACCCAGAGCACTGTCTGGCACATAGTAGGTGCTCAACCGATACAGGTTGAATGGCTTTTCCATTATGAAGATTTAGCAGAGTATGTTTCCACATAATAATCGTGTCCTGTTACCTCTGTGATTGTTTTGAACATAATTACTTCAATGTTCCTTTCCAGAATGCTCTATCACCTGGAATTCCTTGGCTGTGGATTCACCCATCTGTTTCATCTTCTGAGTCTCTCGCCCTCTCTCAAGACTGGTGCTGGGTTGTGGAGCTTTAGGCTTCCCTACCATGGTTCAATACTTTTACTTGTCTGCAACACCTTTTACCTACTTTTAAAAAAATTTATTTGTTTATGGCTGTGCTGGGTCTTCGTTGCTGCACGCAGGCTTTCTCTAGTTACAGCAAGCAGGGGCTACTCTTCGTTGAGGTGCACGGGCTTCTCACTGCAGTGGCTTCTCTCGTTGTGGAGCACGGGCTCTAGGTGTGCGGGCTTTGGTAGTTGCAGCACATGGGCTCAGTAGTTGTGGCACACGGGCCCTAGAGCATGTGGGCTTCAGTAGTTGTGGTGTATGGGTTCAGTAATTGTGGTGCACAGGCTCTAGAGTGTGCAGGCTTCAGTAGTCGTGGTGCGTGGGCTTAGTTGCTCCGCAGCATGTGGGATCTTCCCGAACCAGGAATTGAACCCGTGTCGCCTGCAATGGCAGGTGGATTCTTACCCACTGGACCACCAGGGAGGTCCAGCTTGTACCTTCTTTTTATCAGCTGGGGATTGCCACAGTTTGGTAGGGGTTCAATTTCAGATTCCATACCAGCACACAGCCCAGGAGTAGAGGTCTGATTTCCCACGGGTGTCTCCACCCTCAGTCCAGGTGAGACTGTGCCCAGGCTAAGTCCTGAGGTCTGTGGGCTGAGATTTCCAGACACTCCCTTTCCAACTTCTCGCCTAATAGAGAGCCCAGGCCTCGTAAATTAAGCACACAGGGGACTGGCCTCGCCTCTCAGTCCAGAAACCTCAGCCCCTGAGGTGCTCTCTGACCTCTTGGCATCAATTTTCCACTCCTCTGACTTGGAATCTTCACTTCACTTCCAGCCCCTGGAAATTTTTCTTGCTTGGTTTCAGTTTTGCTATGTGATAAAAACAAATTTCTGTTATATATTATCCACTATTTATTTTGTCTTGGGTGGGGATAGCTTCCCACATCTGCTCGGTCAGCCATATTGGCTAGCGTAGATGTGGAGATTATTTATTTTGGCATTTTTATAGCAATACTGAAAGTGTTGATGTTCCTAATAAATCCAAAGGTATGGGCCCGCTCTACATGAGCAGTGATAGAAATTTAGATTCTTCATATTCTAGGCCTCTGGACATTCTGATGTTTTACAGGGAACATTAGACAGTATTTATGTGTAAATTCTGTTAAATACTGACCTCATCATCCACTCCATTCTTTTAAAAAGTTTTTTCTTAGTGTTGCATGATGATGATGATGATGATTTTAGCCTTTTAAGACAATTTTGTCAAATGGAAAGTAATTATAAAGGGGACTTTTCACTTGCGTATCTGAAAGCCATTGTTTTTGTCAAGTTTTACTTCCTTTAATTCCATTCATAAGTCTGTATTATTTGAACACTAAGGGTACTCCCAGGACATGTCTACTAGGTGCTGCAGGCTGACTTTATAATTTTCAATAATTATTATTATTGTTATCGTGTTCTGAGACATAAATTTTTAGTTATCTTACTTTCAAGTTGAAATGCACAGACTTTAAGTATACACTTTGTTGTGTTTGGGCAAATCCAGGTATAAAACATTCACTTACTTCAGAAAGTTGCTTTATCCAGTTTTATGCCTTTTATTTTAAACTTTACTTTTTTCCCTAACAGATATTCAGAAACCTCAGCTGAAACCTGAAAAGACTTCTGAGAAGTTTAGAGCTTTGAGTGAGTTTGAGTCCCTGGATTTTGCAGACAGAAACTACTTTGTGAAATTATGGGCCAATCTTTCAGGCAAAAACATGCCAACGGTAAGAAGGGATAGAGGGGTGAGGGAAGCTGTAACTGAGCATTACAGAAATCCGATAAAAAGGGCATTGGATATTTCAAGGCTATTAAGTTTCACCAAAACTGTCCTCTGACTGGTGTCAGCTGAAGACAAGTTTTTTCCCCCTCTTTCTACACCTCTAAGAATAGGCATGGGTTCTAAACACAGAATATACAGTGTAGATTTTTTTGAGTGTCTTTCCCCCAGGCTCCTAGTGGAAGTTCTGACACTCAGTTCTCCTATTTAACAAGCATAGAAAAGAACTACATAGAATTAATCCTGTAGAATATGTATTTCAAGGGAAAACTTGCTTTACTGTTGGGATATAATTTTGAGTATTCTTGTGCTGAGCCTTCAAAGTGAGTCCACTCAAAGAGTCCATGTCTTATAACCTTGCAGTACTTAGACCCATCCTATGACTCATTTTGGATCCCGTTCTTTGAGAACTCAGAGAAGTCAGGATATGCGGAAGTTGGCCCTACCTTCGTATTAGGTCACGCTCTTTTCTGTTTGTGATGGCTTTTCTGTGACGCTCTGGGAACACAGGGACCCAAATCGTTGCCATTGCCTCAGAAGCGACAGAACTTCCGATTTGGTTGTCAACTCCTTGGTCGTGTTTCCCTAAGCCTTGCCTGTTCTAAACAAATAATCACATCGTCTTCTAAAGTCAGAACCATAGGCAGTGGTCACAAGAATCAGACTGGTTACTTCAGATAAAAAGTCTAGGGCCGTGGTGTACATGGGCATAGCTATACGTTCTGCTCTGATTAAGTCGTAAGAATGGGATGTTTGAAGTACAAGGAACAGATACCCGTTAAAGTCACCTTAAGTAAGAGGTAGTTCCGTTATTTAAAAAAAATATGATGAGTGGATTCACAGTGCATCGTGAGCAGGGATGAAGTACAGATCTCACAGGAACCAGAAATAGAATTGGAAAGTGCCTCCCAAAGGCATCACGTTCCTCTCATCTCTGCTTCTATTTTTCCTGTACCCTGTTGTCCTCTCTCTCCTGGCTGGCCTCCTCCTCTCACTCAGCTTCCCTCCCACATAATTTGAACTCATTTGCACACGTGCCAGCCCTGACTCATCATGGCTCTCTGCCTGTGGCTCTATGCCCACAATTCCTGGCCACTTCTCTCTGTCTCTTCAATTCATACTGTGGAAAGCAAAGCAATCTAATTGGCACGGCTGGACTTTTTAGCCATACCACACAGATCAAATTAAACTGCTTGTCCTGTCACCTGTGGCAGGGCAAAAGGCAGGGCCACTTGATACAGATTCTGGCTTCTTAGAAGCAGCAGGGGATGGGTGCACTCTAAACATCTAAAAATAATATAAATTTGTACCATGATACTGGAGTACAGGAAATACCCTATTTATTTATCCAAAATAAATTAAATCTGGAATTGTTCCCACCTACCAGGATCTGTGGGAAATCAAATATCAGTCATTAGGAGTGGGCATCACCCCCATTCTTTGGATTAAGTTCAAGAATCCTGAGGTTTATGTCATCCTAGAAACTCAGGGAGGGGCCTCTGGTCTCCAGACTATCGTGGTTACCATGGAGATGTTCCTTGTCTGAAAACCCGAGTTCCATTCTGAGCCTGGGGCTCTGGTATTCTCCAGATCCTCTCCTGCTCCTACGTCCACCCAGTGCCGACCCCCAAGATCTCGCCACACCCTGGGAGCGCACTCGATGTGCGGAGCCCATCAGCCTCTGTCCTTGCAGTCCTGGGAAACCCAGCTCTTTTCAAGTCAGTCTACCACTTTCTCTCTGCACCTGCTGTCCTGTACAGCTTTATGCTTCTTGGAGCTTAGACTTTCAAATATAAGGTCTTTTATTAACCTCCCAGGACATGGCATAGCCAGACTGTACAAACTCCAGAGCACACATCCTTGGCCACCTTTATTCTTTTTTTTCTTATTTTTTTTTTATTTTTTAACATCTTTATTTGAGTATAACTGTTTTACAATAGTGTGTTAGTTTCTCTTTTACAACAAAGTGAATCAGTTATACATATACATATGTTCCCATAACTCTTCCCTCTTTTGTCACCCTCCCTCCCACCCTCCCACCTTTATTCTTTAACGATAAGTCCGTGCCTTGACAACCAGAGCCAGCTCGTGTCCCAGGTAGACTGTCCTGCAGCACAACATCATACACACCGATGAGAAACACACCGTTGAGTCACACCCTCTGCCTGTTAGTGGGCGTCCGTGATTTATTTAAATATGACAAATCTGAATATTACCTGTTAGAAAATTTTCAGGCCTAATTAAAGATAGCTTTTCTTTTTTTTTTTTTAAGATTTTTTTTTTTAATGTGGACCATTTTTTTTAAAAGTATTGAATTTGTTACAATATGGCTTCTGTTTTATGTTTTGGTTTTTTTGGCTGCGAGGCATGTGGGATCTTAGCTCCAGAACCAGGGATTGAACCCACACCCCCTGCACTGGAAGGTGAAGTCTTAACCACTGGACCTCCAGGGAAGTCCCTAAAGATAGCTTTTCTCTGGTCAAGGGCACTCAGGTACCCAGGAGCAAGGACAGAGGAATAGATGAAAAACACACACACAACACACACACATAGTGGGTTCTCAGCTGTAATTCATCTCCAACATCTCAATATAAAACTAATGAACAACAACAACAAAAAAAAACAACAACTAATGAACAGTATGGGGCAGCTGGAGAGTGGAGGGTATGATAAAAACGCAGTGCGAGAGTAGAGGGGCCACCGTGGTGGTGGGAGGGGAGCAGGTATGTGGACCACATGTTGTCAAAAATTCTCATGAAATTTTAACATGTCCAGTGTCACTCCTTACCTGTTGTCACCTCCCTGAGAAACTGTTCAGCCCCCATAATCCAGGGCATCTAGAGCCTAGTGTAGAAATCTACTGTGTCCTGTGTTAGAGGGTGGGCAGATATAATGTAACAGTAGTTTCATAGAAAAGCAAATCAAATCCCCCAAGAACCAACAGATTCACCCCTCAAAAATTAGAGCAAAGATAGTACTTAATTGTCAATGTCATATATATGGGGTGAACTTGCCTAAGATTATTTTTAGTACCTCGTTTTCTTGTAAAGATTATGAATTCAATGCTATTTTGAAATTTTAAGTATTTATCAAATTTTAAGATATTTTGTAAGTTATTAACCTCTTGCCTAGCCATTATAATGCTGCAAAATGAGCAAAACCTTTTTAAGATCATCACCACAGAAGCTTTAGTGAGATATTATGATTATATTGGAGGCCATAAATAGCCTTTATACGTCACTGATAGTTTGGAAAGGGCTTTTGTGTAAATTGTCTCATGTACCCGTTATTGCAACCCTTAGGAGACGTTGTTATTCGTTTACTTTCCCAACATAAATCCCTATGTATTTTTGGAACTTTATGGTGGATTGAGGAAAGTAATTGCAACTATCTCTGTCAAAAACCTATATCATAAATCTTCCAAAAAAAAAAAAAGAAAGAGATGTTTGTGCTTTTCGGGGGTCTTAACTGTAGATTTAATGTGTTCATATTTACCTGTAGAAACTATCAAGAGAGCCATTTGAGAGTGATGGACTAAATAGGAATTCCCATTGTCAATGCTTTTTTGGTCCTGTTTCTTTCAGAAGCACCCTTTCCACTTATGTTAAACACTGCATTCTTCCTGAAACCTACCTTAAACTCACTGCATATGTGAGGTCTTTCAGTTTACCCCCTCTATTCTAATATTCTACTCTTTCCTTGTGTGTGGTTTGTCACCACGTGCATGTCAAGATGTGATTACAAAATAACAGAGCTGGTTTTGTGTGTGTCTTCTGAAAACCAGCCCTATTCCTGGGTAGTCACATAGCCACATGTCATAACTGGTTGGGTAAGTGTATATTTATGTGTGTGTTTGTGTGAAGATTTTTTTGCTGTGGAATTATTGTGAGCAGATCTTTGCCTTCTAGGAGAAGCTTGATTTTCAGAACTTCAATTGTATCTTTTTCTCCAACCAGCTCCTCTGATCTCCTTAGGGGACAGCCTTACTCCTGAGGCAGGCCAAGTTACTGAAAGCCAATTTTCTAGAAAACAAATTGCTGAATGACCAATTCATTCAAAGCCAGTTTAGTGAATGTATGTGTGTGGCAGATGAGGCCAGTGCAATCCAAAAAGCACCCAAAGATATGAAGGCCAGTGAGAAAGTGGGCCTGTAATGACAAAATATTGGGCCCCATGTCTACTAAGCACTATTTTCTTTCACTACTGTGAGGCAGGTCAGCTCAGGGAGCTTGTCAGAGATTACACAGCTTAGAAGTGTCTATTTCGACTCCAAGAGAAAAGTGCTTTCTTCTCAGTTCATTTTTCAGGGCATGGTGTTCAACACTATATTTATTAGCTGGGATAACACTATAAAGAGATACTTCTCTTATCTGCCACCTAGTTACCAAGTGGTACAGTTCATGTAGGACCCGCAGTCCAAGTTGCCTTTTTCAAGATAATGAATTGGTTTCCTGTTATTCTCTGAAGGTGACCAACTAATTTTTAAATATCATTTGTAATCATTATGATTTTGATTTGTGCATATTGAAGGCTATCCACCCACTGCATTTTTTATCCTTATTGAAACTCAAGTTATTCTACCTTTGGCCAGCTAGAGCTTCTGCAGGTTGACACCTGTGTCCTTTTAACATGACCCATCTTGCTGGTTGGTATGACAAGATAGTCTATGCTCTTTTGTTCATTACCTGTCCTAGACCTGGAATCAATCTTTTGTCCAAGAAGTCTTGGTTTCTTCAAGTGGGAGATGGTTGTACAAGAAAGAACACATCATGGTTGCTAGGAATGCCCATTGCTCTTGGGGTGGCCATTGTTTCTAGGCCTAGTCTGTGGATAGATAAAATATTTCATGAGTTCAAGTTAATATTTCCAATTTGGATTCAAGACTTCAGGATTTTTACTTAACTCCTTCTCTGTTACATATTTTTTCATTTCTCCACACTGAGAGTCCTGCTTCTCGAAGATAGAGGTGATGATAGAATTATAATATCTTACTAAATTTCTCGTTTGTTTTAATCACATTACACACAGAAGAGTCTCAGAATAACAATACTAAATACTACCAGCACCATTATAAAAACTGAAAACAGTTTATAAAAAAGTTTTTTTACAAATGTTGCTTCCGCCATTGTTTGTGATTACGTTATAGCTATACTATCAGAGCATGCCCTCATATCCTCTCTCCCTTTTAACTCTCATTTTGTCTTAGTTATCAAATACCTTCATACTTAATACTCATCATGAGACCTCAGGTCAGTGTCTCTCTAGTTGTTTTATTGCCTAAGCTTATTCTCTACTAGATACAGAAAGGGCTGTGGGAAAAATATTTCCTGCATTCTTGCCCGTTGATAACAGTCTGTTACACTTTACACTTGAATTGTAGTTTTTAGTGTCTATACTGTTTCTTTGTTTTGGTTTACTTTATCAAGATCTCTTATTGTTGATATGTTGGACCTTCTGTCTATCTTAAATATTTGTCATTTTCTCTTGAATATTTTTACCTCTTTCTTCATTTTTTTTTGAGGTTCAAGTTTTTCCTTCATTTTCTACTTCTCTTAAGTCATTATTTGTTGTGTTTATTCACTCTTGTATTTCTTCTAGTTTAGTTTTCATTTCCTAAGTGACTTTTCCCCGTATATTCTAATTCTTTCCTGAGTTCCAGCACCTCATTTGTGAGTTTGTAAAATGGTAATTTATTTGTTCCTTAATGTTTTGTGTCATTTTCTTAATGTCTTTTAGTTTATTTTAAAATCGTAGATTACAAATTTTTATCTGTTGCCCCTTCATTGTGTACAGAGATGTTATTCTCCTTTTCCTCTTATTTCTTATAATAACTTTGCATTGGATTTGACTGGAAAATTTCTCATTTTTATGTGAAATTCATTTTCTCAAACATATAGAAGGAAGGTGGTTTTTTTCAAATAGTATCAAGGTATATGGCAGTTTCCTTCCTGAGATTTCCTGGCTCTGTTCCACTCTCCCACTTTGGTCTAGATTTCCTCTTTCCTATGTCTCTGTTTGCTCTTTCCCAATTAATTTTTATTCCACCCCCATCAGCTTTTTTTTAGTGTAAAACCCTGTCTTAGAAGGAAGCCCTAGTGAATTAGTTTCAAGAATTCACAGTTGATCCAGCTCCTGCAGAACTTACTGTGGACCCCTTATTCTTACCTACTATTAGAATGGAAACAACCCCTCCTGTGTTTCAGCCGTGGTTTCCAAATTGTCGTGCTGTGTTTCCTAGTGAATACTTCTTAGCTATCTTGGGGTTCTCCTGTTCTCAGGTCTTTTAGTCACCCTGTTGCTTTCTTTGGCTTCCTCTTACATAGACACTGGTACCATGCAGGTGTTGTGGTTATTGTCACCTGTATTGGGGGGTTTGAGGAGAGCTTGTCAGCTAGTTTTCTTATAAATGTTTGATATGTTTTCATTTTGCTATTTAGTTGCTATATCTGTTTTTACGTGGAAATTCTGGAAGGTCCAAAAACTATGCTTCCACTACCACTGTCATCTTCCCAGTCATGATATAATTTAGATCAAGGATCAACATAGGAAAAAAATAAGGATGGTATAAAGTAAAATCACAATAGAAAATGTATATACTAGTATAGAGTGATTTGGGGAAAAAATAATAACAAATCAACATGAGAATAAGACAGTGGATTTAGTTGATATGTAGTACTTTTATAGTAATATGAGACAATGTAGATGTATTTATGGAACTATTTAAAATACAGTTTTTAAGTGGTAAAATGTAAGTAGAGTTTGTTTCTTCCTTTCTTATCCCATTATAAATCCCCTCCCTCCTACCCAGCAGACATTTTCTTCTCATTATGCTTACACAGAACCACAGAGATAATGGTCAGGGGAACAGTAAAATGGTCTTGGCAATCAAATATCCACCTGAGAGGCTGTGTTCAATGAGTCTGCATGTTAGCTCTCGTGTCATGTGTCTAAGGAACAATTTCAAAAGCTTGACCTAGAATTTCTCAACAGCATGTATAGTTATAAAACAGCATGTGCTATCTTTGGTTTTTTCCTCTTTTCAGTTGCCTTTTTACACCAGATTATAAACCTTTTGAATGCAGAGACTATGTTTTTTTTTTCTTTTTTTTTTTTTGGCTGCATTGGGTCTTAGTTGCAGCATGCAGGGTTTTTTGTTGCGGTACACAGGCTTCTCTCTAGTTGTGGCATGTGGGTTTTCTCTCTCTAGTTGTGGCATGTGGGCTCCAGAGCATGTGGACTCTGTAGTTGTGGCACGTGGGCTCTCTTGTTGAGACGCACAGGATCAGTAGTTGTGGTATGAGGGCTCTCTAATCATGGCCCGCAGGCTTAGTTGCCCTGCGGCATGTGGGATCTTAGTTCCCTGGCCAGGGATCAAACCCGCATCCCCTGCATTGATTGGAAGGTGGATTCTGTACCACTGGACCACCAGGGAAGTCCCAAGACTATATTTTTTGTATCTATGTATCCCCATAATCAAATGCTCACCAAGTATTTAGTGATGGCGATGGGGTGTTGGTGCAACACGGGAGGAAGACCTCCCAATCTGTCCTATTTCAGGATCATACTTAACGTCGTTGGATATATTCAATCAGTTAGTTACTAGGTGTGCTAAGATCTGGTAAAACTAAAAAGACAATAATAGTCTGTATCCTTGAGAGATAATCTCATTAGAAAGATAAAAATATATATATAAACATGATATCTTAATAAAAAATTGCCTCATTATTATTTAGATGCCAGATAAAAGTTTACATATTAAATTGTAGTCTTCATAAAAATATTTCTATTTTATTTATAAAGTTTTCTTTCTTTCCACTGAACAAATATTGTTTTTTAGGCCTATGTTTTTTCCCTTTTTATTTCCACGCATTTGGCATTCTTGAGCAAGAAGACAATGATTATAGCTATTTTAATCATCTGACATATTTTTAACATTAATATAATTTTAAATCATATTTCTTGCCTAGGAAAGAGAGTCTATGGCGAGACAGTATGAGACAGCCCGGCAGGCCCTAATGGGAAAGACGCCTCCTCATCATACATTCCTATTTCAAAGGTAGTGATTTATCACATTTATTTACACCTGGGCATCTTTAGATTGATTTTTTAGTATCCAAATATACCAAATGAATCTTAAATCATCAATACAAACAGGGACCTTTGTACTAAAATGGACCCAGTGGTTCAGTAGTAAACCTAGTTCTAGAAGTTGTATTTCCCTTTCATTTATATATTTTTTTAAAGGCACAGTATACTCACAGCTACTAGAAACTGATGATTTTTTGCAGTCTTTGAAGACTGCAAAGAATGATATTTCTGGTGGTGTTTGAATATAAGTATCAGCCTTCGCCAAGGCTTTGATGATGGAAGGTTAATTATATCCTGTTGAATATCCTATACTCATCCTTCTGAATCTCAAAAAGTAGTTAATGATTTGTGGGATCATTTGTTTAATGTCTCCTTTCCACATTAAACTGTAAATTCCATCAGGATGGGGACCATTGTATCTTTAGTAAGCCATGAATTCTTAGTCCTTAATATGCAATGTTTCACTTAGTCCCTGATGCATACTAGAGGCTTCATAGATACTAGTGGCTATAATAATTATTGTACTATTAATTATTACATGTGAAGAGGTACATTTAGACTTTAAGATTTACTCAAAGTGAATAACCACAATGTTTATGAAATGTTTGTGTTTTATTTTCTCATGAATGTTATAGGCTTCAGTATTCTGAATTCTCTTTTCTGTGTGACCTTTTGGAAAATTTGAGTAATAAAGTGAAATTCCTGTTTTCAGAAAGTCTCTAAGAGCACTGACAAGACCTTAATTATAGTGTTTTAAAGAGCTTTTTAAAGTGCGGTGAGTCGAGGAAGCAGAATAAAAAAGCCATTTTAAAATGTTTTTCAATTTCACTTCTTTATTGTCTGCAATATTAAGCGATCTGTTAAAAATCTTTAACCAATAAAAATTAAGTTTTGTCTTTGTCTGCTATATAGCAAAAAAAGTGTGGTTAATTTTCTCCACATTGGTAAGCTATCTTTGGATAGTCTGATTCAAAAGGCAGGCTGTGTGGAATATACAAAGTTCTACTGGGAGGATGGGAGGGTGGTGGCCAGGAGATGGGCACTGTCCCCCAGAGCAGCTAAAGCTGGGGCCTGTGTGACTTCTCAGCAGCAGAGCGGCCATGCCTATTGAAACACTGGACACTAAGCTGTTTTAAATCTGAGCTCCAAATGGGTTATACTAGGGCAGAGGTATGCTTTGAATTTTCATGCATTTATATGCAGTCGGGCTACTTTGCACATAGCAACTCTATTTAGCAAGTCTAGAGTGAATAGTAGTAGGATTTATTCACTAAAAATAGTTAATGATTCTTTTCAAGTCACTCTGGGGAAACAGGCTAGTATAGATGAAAAATAGATATTTTATGCTAGAGTTTGGTTGAAAGTACAATATTAGAATTTTTGTAAATATTTTATTCTGGTATTATTTCAAAGCATTAGATTATAAACAAAACTGGAAAATATCTATTTCAGTTTTTATAGCAGTTGATATATTGCTGGACGTCACATAACAAATGAATGAGCGTTTACAATTGAATATGTACTGATCAGTAGGAAGAAAATCTGTTTATATTAATGTCTTAATTGATAAGGAATATTCAGAAAAATATAAATTTGCTTAATCTACAAATTAGAATGTAATAATGCCAATGTCTAAGGCAAGCTCTGACGTGAATGCTTATGAGTATATATATTACATGATTGCAGATAGGTTTTATGGTGTATGCATTTACTTGGGACCTGTAAAGGTCAGTATTTAGGTATTACATGTGTGTATGCTTGGTATTATTACAAAATTCTGTGGATTTTTTTTAAATTTCCAATTTCAGGGGGCTTGTACCAGCACCCATCATCAACAGTCTACGTTATTTTACAGCTTTAGAACTAAAGAAAAGTTTTGACCTTTATGGAGATTACTTTAAAACTCCCTTTGGACCTTCTGAAAAGAGGTGAGTTGAGTTTTATTGGATAGAATAAGTTATTTTCCGCTGGTTAGTTAAAATGATGGCACACATCCTTAGACTTCAGGGAATTCCTAAAGCTGGGAAGCAGGGCCCCAACTCCCACCATGGAATTTGAATAGAATAGATCCTGGCCCTCTAGGGAGGGCACAGGCTTATAACCTAGGTTCACTGGAACCTAAGAAGCTTCTCTTTGGGACTTTGAAGCTTGAGGGAGTGACACACTGATGCAGGGGCAGTTAGAGATCATTCAAGTCACCACTGGTGGAATAATCAAGAATCCACTGTGGAGCGCAAGCAATGGTGTCTGCCAGTCTCTTCCTGTATTGCAACTTGGCTGTGTTCTTGCCACCTAGCTTACCTTTGCTCTTGCCAGGTTTAAAAACCTGGTTCTCTAGTTTTCCATTAAATCTATAAACTACCAAATAGCTTTTCAATAACTCTCTTTTTGATATCTAAACCCCTTATAGACCAGATCAGACCCTTCACCACTGATTTTAGTGCTTGGCTTTTGTGGGTATTCTATTACATGCCATTTCTACTCAAGCTGTTTCTGCCACTACCATTGACTATGTCTCTGTAGGTCTTGAATCTGCACTTCCCAAGCAAAGATCTGGCTGGTTGAGTCAATCACTATCTACTACGGGTGCCACTCTTGAGTAGAATCTCTAGCCAGAGCCCTCATAGGTAACAGGCTGGTCTATAGATTTGTTGCCCTTAGGTCAAGCAACCATCCTTTATCCAATCATCTGTGGCCAGAGCAGCGACAGAGAGTCAAGTAAAGAACTCTTTAGAAGGGGCCCATGGGTTTGGTCTCTCTTGAATGCATGGCAACAAAATTGACAAGAGTGACTGGAAGCAAGCACACTAAAGCATTAGCAATGGGTCTTCCTCTAGATTTATCAGTTATTTTTATTTTCTTCTTGATCTTTTTTTCTGTAACTTCTAAGTCGTCTGCACAGGATATATATGTTTTGTTTTTATATCCTAAAAAAATTATTAAAAATCCATGAGAATTTGATGAAATATTCAGTAAATGGGAAAAATTGGTCCTATAGATACAATTAAGTTTCTTACGTCACTGTATATGTTAAAACAAATTTTAGATAAATTATAAAGAGTTAAATACGAATCAATGCTTATAATATAAATGGTGTGTTAAAAGTCAGGTGTACATGTGTATCCAGCATAATATAGGTTTAAAAATATTCATGTGTATGTATAGAAAAAAAACACTAAAAAGATATATACCAAAGTAGTATCGATTATTATCTTCTACTGGTGGGATTGTGGCCAATTTTTATTTTCTTTGTTCTTCCCAATATTTTCAACAATGAGCATTTTATAATTTTTGAAGTATTAATATAACTTCAAAATGTCATTTTAAAAGTCTGCCACAGCAAAGAGATGGGTTTTTTTGGGTTTTTTTGTGTGTGTGTGGTGCGCGGGCTTCTCGCTGTTGTGGCCTCTCCGGTTGCGGAGCACAGGCTCCGGACGCGCAGGCTCAGCGGCCATGGCTCACGGGCCCAGCCGCTCCGCGGCACGTGGGATCCTCCCAGACCGGGGCACGAACCTGTGTCCCCTGCATCGGCAGGCGGACTCTCAACCACTGCGCCACCAGGGAAGCCCCAAAGAGATGTTTTTTTAGGGTGATGTGTCATAATGAGAATGTCAATTTTAAAAAGGAGTAATGCTTTCCTTTATTTCTGAGTTTTATTATTGTAACACTTTGGGTTTCCTTTCATAAATTCGATGATGAAAAACAACAGGCCCCACTAAATGGCCACCCAAGTCTGCACATCTCACTGGATACTAGAGACTCTAGATTATAGTTAGTGAACGAATTATAATGAGTGTTGAAACTGTAGATCTCTGGATTTTTAGTACAGTTAGGTAGCTTGATAGGAGTACACTGAGAGAAAGAGTATCTTCGTTTAGGCTGTTATAACAAATTACTGTAGGCTGAGTGGCTTAACCAGCAGACAGTTCTTTCTCACACTTCTGGAGGCTGAGAAGTCTGAGATCATGGGGCCCGTGTGGCCGGGTTCTGACGAGGGTCCTCTTCCCGGTTTGCAGATGGCTGGCTTCTTGCTGTGTCCCCACATGGTGGAAAACAGAGAGAGGAAGCAAGCTGTATTTCGTCTTTTCTTATGAGGGTACTAATCCCATTCATGATGGCTTCACCTCCTGACCTAATTACCTCTCAAAGGTCTCACCTCCTTATACCATCACATTGGGGGTTAGGATTCCAATATATAAATTTGGGCAGGGTGGGGTAGGGACACAAATATTCAGTCCATAGCAGAATTTTAAAAAAAAATTTTTTTTAAATGCCTACTAGGCTGCAGTGGGCTTATTTATCATCTGTTCCCACAGTGAAAAGGGTGGGTCAGACGTTCACTCAAGTCTGACCCTTCCCTCATGGTAACACATGTGCCTTTCAACCCAGCCACATTTTGACTCCTGACTTTCAAAGCATTTTCATTTACTCTTAATACTTCCTTTGATACAAAAGAAAAGTAATTATTTGAAAGGCAGAACTTGCTCTGTGATCCCTGTTTTGGTGTGTGTTTTAAATGAAGAGGTATTCTTTTCCAAAAATAAGAGACCAAAACATATGTGTTTCGGGTTGAATTGTGTACATAATTCAACTCCCCGCAAGTGTACGTATTGGAGTCCTAATCCCAGTACCTCAGTGTATGACCTTATTTGGAAGTAGGGTCATTACAGATGCATTTAGTTAAGATGAGGTCAGACTTGGGAAGGGTGAACCTTTAATCCAATATAATTGGTGTCCATATACAAAGGAGAAATTTGGACATACACACACACACACACACACACACACACACACACACACACACAGAGCAAGGGAGCTTGGGTGATGCAGAAGCCAAGGATGGTCAAAGATTGCCAGCAAAACACGAGAAGCTAGTAGAGAGACCTGGAACAGACTCTCGCTCACAGCCTCAGGAGGAACCGACCCTGCTGACATTGATCTTGGGCTTTTAGACTCCAGAATTGTGAGACAATGACTTTCAACCATTCGGTCCTCGGTACTTTGTTACGGCAACCCTAGCAGGCAAATAAAATATATATTAAAAATCCAGTGAAATTTTTGGTGCCATTTTCTTTCTAAGTTCCCTTCAATATACTCTATTTATATCATTTTAGAATTTGGCCATAAAATCTATGGATTATTGTTTATTACTAAAAGAAGGAAGAACATCTTTTTTTTTTTTTTTTTTTTTTTTGTGGTATGCGGGCCTCTCACTGTTGTGGCCGTGTCCCCTGCATCGGCAGGTGGACTCTCAACCACTGCGCCACCAGGGAAGCCCAGGAAGAACATCTTTATGCTTCTATAGTTTGGAATAAAAGATGTAACTCATAAAACCTAAATGTATCTAATGCTGTGTTTAGGGGGAAAAGACTCAGTCTAGTCATACTTCTAGAGAGAAGACCCCAAGCATGGCCCTTTTCCACTGCAAGGGTAGAGGAAAGAGTTGTTCAGTGACTGGAAAATCCAGATGTTGGCAGTGCTGGTCTCAGTTTATATACTTCTCTAGGAAGCGCTTCTTGGACAAGCTCACTTACCTTACGTGGAAGCAAGAAATTGGGAAACAAAGTTTTGTAGGAGCATGGGCGTTCTACCTGAAGGGGGTAGCATTCTGTGAGGGGGTCCAAAAGCTGTCGTCTAATAACAGGAAGACAGATCCAAGGACTCTGTCCAACCTAGTAAGAGGTATCCCCACCTTCAGGCAAGCCATTAGACTTCTCCAGTTGATAACTAGTAGTCAAAACTTCTAAGCAGAACCCATAGGCACAGGGAGATTGCCCCATCCTGGAGTATCCCTGCCTGGGAATGTTGGTGCCATCTGGCCCTGGCTGTAGTTGATAGGAAGCTTAGGTCCAGCGAGCAGCCCATGTCCATGCTCAGCGATATGGAAGCTTTCCAGGAGCACTGGTTCTGGATTCCAGCCATGAACTACCGCCCAAGAGCTGCAGCCTCTGCTTGCCATTCAGACACATTGGATGTGTCCGCTTAGTATGCCTACATCACCCACTGTATTTCATCCTGGGTCAAAGACAGGCCCAGAGAGCTAATTGGACTGTGTTTCCGGTGATAGAGCTCCTGGGAACATCTCATTGAGACTTGCTTCTACCCTTTACATCTCTGGTAGTCATAACATCATCCTGGTGAGATGTGGACACCCTCACTTAAATGACAGGCTTTATCTTGAATAGACCCAATTTGGATCAGCCTTTGCTACTGCTTTGTATGAACTGAAGTTAAATGTGGAATGTGAACAAGTGGAGGTCAACTTGAACTTGATCCTAGACTCGTACTTCTTTGCTGAGATGGGAATCATTATGTTGGAAATACAGAGAAGAAAGCATAATCATAGCCAACTACTAGGCTTTGCAGTAAACAATTATCTATTGATTTTCAACATTTAAAATCAACCTTTAGCTAAATTATGAAAAGACATAACTATGAATACAAAACTTAATACAATCAATTTTGACAGTAAAAATTTCCAGTGACAAAGTTTAGGAGGTGGAGATGGCAAGTGAGTATATATCATGTGCTGTTGATGGAACAAGAAATGGGGATTTTAAAATATGATACATGAGGATGTAGATCTGACCGATGGAGGAACTGAAAACAGTGATAGAACTGTTTGTGGGGAGAAAAATGGGGGGAGGTTATTAAGTGAGCTAAATCCTTTCTGATCATAGCAGAAATCTCTATCAAAGATATGTTTAAAACTGGCAAGTCAATAAAAGTCAGTGACATGTTATTTAGAAATAATTATTTTAAATAATTGTCAGAATATCTAAAAACATTTAAGAATGGTTGGCTCTCAGAATGAAATTGGGGTCACTGTTACTTTCTATCTTAAGCCCTTCTATATGACTTAATTCTAACTATATGTATTTAGTAGGCTGATTAAAGTGTTAATGAAATGTTTTTAAAGAAATGAGTAAAATCGCAGAAGAAAAGATGAATATATTTTAATTATATAAACATTTTAAGTTGCTCTAGGTCCAAAACAAATTAAAAAGGAAAACAGGAAGCTATATAAAATATATATTAATAACATATACTATATATGATATATAGTATATGTAACATCTAACATATATAATATATTGAATATAATATTCATATATGTTATTTTATATTCAATATATAATATATTCAATGTATAATATATACAACATATATATTCACAAAAATGATATGGAAAACATTCCAATCCTCAAAAGAGAAATGAAGAAAAGAGGTAAATAGTTCACAAAAGCGGATTAATAAATTCAATAAATAATGTTTAATCTTGCCATGAACAAAGCTCAGCTGTTCACAGGGCTTCCTCTGCAGGATGAGCTCTGCCTCAGTGGAGCTGCTTCCCCCAGAGGAAGCCAGGAAGCAGGTGGAGCCCAAAGGAGAGCAGCCGACTGGTAGGAAGCCCACTGGTCCAGACGCAGAGACTTCAGGCACCCAGGTCACACCCCAACCTTGTCCAAAAAAGGGGGACAAAAAACTAGCCTTAGGTATGCCCAACGTGTGGTCCAGATCAGGCCCCCTAACACGCTTTCATTTTTCTTTGTCCTTGACATAGCAGGGACTGCCCTATATAGATTGCACTTGATTCTGAAGTCCTAGGAATTAGGATCCATGCCGGGCTCATCTTGTTTTATAGACTCCAGCACCTCTCAGGATGCCTTGCTCTTAGAAGATGTTCAGTGATGTTTTGTATAATGGATGAGAAGTTTATGCTAATATATGCAGTACTTAACATGTCAGCTGCTAATAGGTCTTGGTACCTATGTATCATTGAAAACTTTAGTTCAACAGAGATATGTTTGCAAACTACTGAATGATTTGACAAAGATATGATCATATGGCCATTGATGGTATTTCATCTCAAAGATACATTCATTTTTCATTTTTCAGTGGCATGGATTCCAGTGATTCCATGAAATACTCTGCATTATTTGAGTCTTGTCCATGGTCAAAAGACTTGCCTTTTCAGCCTCCAGAAGACAGAGTTTATTCACACCCAGAATCAACAATAGGTGATATTGAGGATCAGGCCCTAAAAGGTATGAGTCATTTACATATCGTTCTCATAGAAAGATTAATATTATATCTATTTCCCACTGTCTTTCTGTTTCTGATTTTTTTTAAATTAAATGAGTGTTTAAAGTGAGAAGCTCTCCTTTGAGGCGGGATGGGTTATTTACCCCCCATTGTAATAGATGAGAAACAAAGTTAAAAAGGATCAGGGGGGCTTCCCTGGTGGCGCAGTGGTTGAGAGTCCGCCTGCTGATGCAGGGGACACGGGTTCGTGCCCCGGTCCGGGAGGATCCCACGTGCCGCTGAGCGGCTGGGCCCGTGAGCCATGGCTGCTGAGCCTGCGCGTCCGGAGCCTTTGCTCCGCGACGGGAGAGGCCACAGCAGTGAGAGGCCCGCGTACTACAGAAAAAAAAAAAAAAAAAAAAGGATCAGGAACGTGCCCAAGGTTACTTAGCTACTTAGAGTGGACCGCTGCTCTGCCCGTCTGGCCACACTGCCTGCAGGGCTGTTCCGGGTTGAGGGGCACGTGCTCTCGAAAGGAGGTTTTAGCAACTTGGGCTGCATTCAGTGAAGGCGAAGAAACGCAGGGAAGTTTTCATATCACTGGCCAGTCCCCTGCTCTGGGGGTCTGGCGGAACCCTGGCGGTTTGGGGTCTGAAGGACCAGGCCAGCCCCTCCTCTTCACCTCCTTTTACCCCTCGCTCCCCAACAGACTCGTGAGTGCACGTCTCCTGGCACAGACAGGGTGGCCATCGCTCTTTTGTCTCTGGCGATGGTCATATAGAACATTGAGTAAAGACCTTAAACAGTGTGGGGAGACTGAAGGGCTGGAGGTGAAAATGGAAAAGGGGGAGAGCAACCCATGATGGGGCTCTGTGAGCAAGCGATAGAGGAATGAATAAATTGGGGGGAATTCTCTAGCGCCTGGAGGCTAGGAAGAGCCACCATCGGTAGCCTGCGGGGGTGGGGTGGTCTGCCTGAGGCTGGAAGAAGACTTGAGGATCCCCTGCTCGCTCAGGTGACCGCGGGAGCCAGAGAGTACAGACGGGTTAGGTCGCCAGGGCCAATAGGACACAGTAGGTGGCATCTGCAGAAGGAAGGTCCCGAATCAGGCACCTTCTAACCGTTTCAGAGGTGAAGTCCCTCTTCGGGTGTAGCTGTGTTCAGGACAGCTGACCGAGATAGGGTATTTTCCAGCATTTTACTCATAAGGGAGGACAGAAGCAATAAATTAGAATCTGTTGGCCTGAAATAAACAGACTGCCAGGTATTTCTCCAGCCAAGATGGGTTTATTAGTGATCAACTCGGGGTCTACCACCACAGTGAGCCACATGCAAGGCCCCACAGGGCAAAGGAAGGAGAAAGCTTTTTATAGAGAGGGAAGGGGCATTGGGAGAGCTTTAGTAAACCGAGAGTCCATGGCTTTTCATTGACTGAGTCCTTGCCCGGAAAGCAGAGGAGACTTCCCGTTGGGCTCTGCTGCGGCCGCAGGGCGTGAGAGGCTTCCCCCTTCTGGTCTGTTTGTCAATTTTTTACATGTTCCCAAGACTCAAGTTCCAGGATATAATCCCGAATTCTCAAGTAGACATACTGTGTCATCTCACAGGATGTGTGAAGTGTTCTGGGAACTCCTTTAAAGGCTGTGAGCTGCCACTTCAGAGCCTGAGGGAACCCAGGAGCCCTGGGACAGACATGTCCCCAAAGCTCATCATGGTTCTGGCTTCCCACAGCTCGTGTTCCCAGAGCTTTCCCATCTCATTTTCTCTCCTCTGCCCCTATCCTTCCTTATAAATGGGATACTTAGAGTTGAAAACTACATTCCAAACATAGTCTGGCCAGAGCAAAGGGGGGCTGTTACCCGTGGGGCAGGGCTGTGGAAAGAACATTGCATTAGGAATCAGAAGACCTGGGTTTTGGTTCCATTTCTACTGTTGTCTGGCTGTACAGTGTTGGGCAAATCACTTAATGTCTGAGCCTTAGGAATAATAATATCCGTCTCACAATAATATAGTAATATCCTGTATTACTGTAATATGTATATATTATAATGTAATACACAATATAATAATACAGGACCAGCAAGATGGGGTATGGTGTAAGCAAGAAGTAAAGTGCTAGATATCTGCTAGGTATTATGATTGTAAATTTTTATGCACATAAAAGATTGTGGTTGTTTTCTGCTGGGATGGTTTCTGGAGATTTATTTCATGTGAATGGGCCAGCTTTTCCTGTTTCTTTATGGGCATTGTGATCTCGTGTTGAACACTGGGCATCTGAAAAAGCAGCCACCTCTCCCAGGACGTAGACTGGCTCCGTGCAGGGGATGCCTTTCACTGATTGGCAGGGCATGTGCTGAGCCCAGGATCGGTCCAGTGTGAAGGCTCAAGGTCTTTTCAGTCCCTTTCCGGGCTTGCCCTTTCCCTGACCTCTGTGTGTGCTTTTCTCCAGTTCCCCAGTATACACAGATGCTTTTAAATGAATGTGTAAATTTCCCTGAGCCTCTCTCTCCTGCTTTTTCTTGGGGCCTTCGCTGTTCTGTGGTGTTCCTCAAGTAAGAGTCTCTTGTCCCAGGCGTCTTTAGGTCTGTGCCTCCTCAGGCTTTTCCAGCAGCCCTGCCCGCTGGCTGCTTCCTATGGCTTCCTCTTGCCTGAGATCGCAGCTTCTAGCCACCTGGGCTATGAGTTAGGTGGCACAGAGGCCAATCAGGCTGCCCCTAGATGGGCTCTCAGGAGCGAACTGGGAGCCAGGCCTCTCTTCCCCCAAACTGTACTTCAACCCCTTGGGAGGGGGAGGGGCAAAGGTGAGTAAAAACTTCATGAGATTTCTTACCCTTGCTAATGTGGTTTTTTCATTGGTTGGGCGTTCACTTGGTTGCTGTAGATCATTGACTGATTTCCAGAGCTCCTATAAAGTTATTTTAGCTAGTCTCTAGTTTTTCTTTTCTTTTGGGAGAACAAGGGCCTGGAGCTTCCTAACCTGCCATCTTGCCAACATCTTTCTTTCTGTGGTGATTTTCTCAGAAATCACATCACACTACTGACTCTGGGTCAGTTAAACCCTCATATCTTTTTTTTTCATACGAACTACCAAACCAAGTTTATATCATCCAGTATATGTGCTGTTGGTTTTTTGTTTTGGGGTTTTTTTTTTTTTTTTTACATAAATGCAACTTTTATCTTCAGCTTTTTATCCTTTTGGTTTCAGCCCCACATTCCAACTTGATTAGATCATTTGGGGTCTTGATTCATCTTCCATATTGACTACTTTATAGATTTCTATTCAGCCAGCAAACATGCCACCTATGCCTTTGTCATTGTTGCTGTCAACATTGGGACCCAGGACTTGGCTGAGAGAAACATCCGGTGACAAGTCTCTGGACACTGACTTCCAGGGAGAGTCCACGTGCTTTGTGACACTTACTCACATCTCTCTAGTGCATTCACACGAGGAACTGCGATGCGTGCCTTGTGTTATATCAGTCGTATTTTCTAACTCAGCGGTCAGCGAGCTTTCTGTAAAGAACCAGGCAGTAAATGCTTTTGGCTTTGTGGACAACATAGACTTTTTTGCAACTGCTCAACCCTACCATTGCAGTGTGAGAACAGCCATAGACAATATGTAAATGAATGGGCATGGGCTGGTTTCCATTAAACTTTATTTACTAAAATGGGCTGCAGACTAGATTTGTCCTATGGGCTATAGGTTGTTGACCCCTGCCTAAGTAAAAGGGAAATTAAGTTAATTTGAAATAATTTTTCTTTCCAAATCCCTTCCAAGACTTACCACTCACTACAGTTCTTTCTGAATGCACAAACCATTTCTTTAATAAACTGGAATTTGCTGAGGTTTAAAGTCAGGTGTGCTGGTTTATAGATCTTTATTTCCATTTTTTAAATGGCAATATTATTTGCCTCCAGTACTTTTCTCATTGCAATGAATTCTCAAAGATCAGACACTCTAAAATTACTTCTGTCAGTTATTTCAGCACCCTGGGAGGTAGCTTACCTGGGTGTGGACAAGGGAACTGATGTAGAAGGGAGGCCTGCTCTTCTACTGTCTTCTTTCTTCTTCGGGGGCCTTTATTTTGCTTAAGATGTTTTTGTTACCCTTTCCAGCTTAAAAAGATATCTCCGTGGTGAAAAAAAAGTAGAAAATAAGGAGGAGCCTTTTCTTTTTTCTTTTTTTTGGGCCACGCTGCATGTGGGGATCTTAGTTCCCCAACCAGGGTTCGAACCCACACCCCCTGCAGTGGAAGCGTGGAGTCATAACCACTGGACCACCAGGGAAGTCCCTTTTATCTTTTTTTGTCCTCTGTTAACAGGATATCATCTTCTCAAGGAGTATGCCATTCTTGCTCTAAATATACCTTAAAAAGGTCCATTTTTGCCTTTAACATTTTGGATTGCATTGGTTTGTTTAATAAGCTGCGTCTTCCTGATCGTATATTATAGGTCACTCCGTTTTGCCCACTTCCTGTAGAATCCTCTGCCTCACTCTCTCAATCCCTCCTACACTGCTTTCTCCCCACGGAGAATTCGGCTTCCTCTGTGGCCACTATGCTTCCACCTTCGGTCTCTATCTTCCAAACTCTTCTTGCTTCCACGGTCCCCAGAGGAACCTAGCTCTGTGGTTCATCCTTGATGTCTTCCTCTTTGGTGAACGAGCCAATCTTAAAGGGCATTAGATGAGGTTTCTCTAGGAAGGACTTCAGGGTGTGTGTGCGTGTCTGTGCTAAGTCTACTCACATATGATTGAAAAGGAATATTGTTCAGGGCATTATTCCAGAGGGTATGAATGAGCAGGGTAGAAAAGTAGCATAGGAATTGCTTGCTGTAGCAACCTTCTGGTCATTGGGCAAGTCCACCCAGCCCAAGGTCTGTCCAACCACGCACATGATATATTCTCAACCTCATCCCTTATTTTTCGTATTTGGGTGTCATTTATTTTTATAGTTTGTTGTGAATGAATTCTAAAAGTTATTCTGGTTCTTACATCATGCAATGCTTATTTTCTTTGTTTAGTGTACCAAGGGGTTAACTATACATACTGTATCTTTTTTTTCTTAATGTTTTACAGCACTACATAAACAGGTATTTCCATGTGAAAAAGAGTCTCTCCAACACAGAAGACACACGATCTCAGGCATCAGTCGCCCAGGTTCCAACACCAAACCCACCCTCCCTCCGATCCTTCAGGGCCGCAAGTAGACCCGTACCTGAGGTTTGATCTTAACATGGAAAACTTGCTCTGATCATGTCCAGTCCCTTTGTCTCACCTGGCCGTGGATCCTGGCTATTCCTCACTCAACCAACTACCTACAAAAGAATGTTCTATATGCCTTAATTCTCTCAGTTTCTTTTGTGATTCTCTGAATAGTGTCTGTCTCTTTTAAAATGTAAGTTATTCTTAGCTTTTATAAATGGAATTTCAGTTTTTCCCACAACTATGAATGAATTTTCTAGCTGCTTCCTGCCCTGAAATATCAGATGGCAAAATCTCCCAATATCTCTGTCTTGCTACATGCATAGTGATTGTGGGATAAAGCCAATGAAGATTGTGCTCTTAAAATTTAAATGTGTCCATTTATAACATTAGTGTATACTTTACAGGATTGAAATATTTTGTTTTCATTATGAAAAAATTATAGAGTTCCATTTAACTTCTGACCAACATGATACCTCAACTTCCTTTAGCAATATGAAGGAATAAAGAGTATCAGGTATTTCTTTTATTTCACCCTTTTTTGACTCTGATTATGAAAGGTTTATAAGCAATTTTCATTGTCTTTGTGGTTTCACTTCCTGCCATCTGCAGAAGAAAAATTGAGCAGTTATAGGTGAGGCTGGTATTTGGCTGATTTGTGTGAGCAAGACTATGCTGGTTGTTAAAACACTGAAATGCACCCCTTTGGATGGGTAAATGGTCTTTCCTCTGAATCCTCTGTGCATGGTGATTCATGGGAACAAGAGCCTTCCCATAGTACAGCACCAGTTGTTAAACATTTAAAATATCAAAATTCTCTAATGCTTTCCTTTTTAAAAAATATCAGAACTTCCTTTGATAATCCCCTTTCCCGTAACTCAAATTTGGATGTAACATGATTTGCTATTGGCTCCTATCTTCCACCTAGGCCTGTTCTCAACAGGAGCTGGTTAAAGTTCTTTTCTTGGGGTGGGTGGGAGAGGCTGGGAGGGGGAATGTGGAGGAGAGTACAAGGCTGAGCCGGAGAAGGGAGGCAATGCTCTCTGGAAAAGTAGGGGTGCAGAGAGTGGGTCGCTGTGCCCCAAGGATTCACCAGCATCATCTAATCTTTTTTAAAGTTATTATGAAATATTTTAGACACACTGGAAGATATAAAAATAATAGTTTCAATTTCAAACAATATGGGAGAGATGCTTTTTAAAAAAAATTTATCCTACTAAGCACAGCTAAAAGCATAGAAATTATATATAAAACAAAGGTAAGATTGAGATTTAGAAGGAAGAAGGCAGACCACCTGAGGACCCTGGGACCTGAGTAATGACATAATGGTAATTTCCCTGGGTTTCCTTTTGCCTTAGATATCCTAAACTGGGTGCTACAACCCCAAAACACTAATGATACAGACAACAAAAGTTCCAACAAAGAGCCTGCTCTTTCTAGCTAAAAGACTAGGAAAGGTGCAGACTAGCAACACAGAAACCTTTTAGACAAGGACTGCTTTACTCCAGCTAAATACTGTGAATAAAATTCTGGCCCCATCCTTTTTTTCACCCTTGTTAGCAAAGGCTTCCACACTTTTCTAGCTGTAACAATGTTCCCCTTCTCTTCCCTGCTGTGATAGTATCAGGAAAGTTTTTGTGGAGAGCCAGGATGTTTACCACCACCCAGTGTTAATAAGAACCCCCTCTCAGAGTATTGTTGAAGGCCACTTAGGGACCTAGACTGCCCTTCCTCACCTGGTAGTAATGATGCACCTTTTCCCCTTCCCATCAGGTGGTGTCAGAGAAGGTCTTCTGGAGGTCCAGCACCTTCACCACTGACCCATCTCCTTGCAGTGTCAATGGAGGCCATGTGAGGACCTAAACTTCCACACCCACTCAGCATTAATATGGCGTCATTCCCACTGTTCCCACCCTAAGTGTCAAGAGAGGCCAAGTGGAGAACTTAGACTTCCACCTCCACCTGGCAGTAATGACTCAGTGCTCTCTCCCCAAATGGCATGGTGTCAGAGAAGGTCAACTAAACAGAAGGTCTAAATAAGATCCAGAGTCTCATACTATCCAAAATGTCTAAGATATAATAATAAAAAAATACTTATCAAGAATCAGGAAAACCTTAATTTAAATGGGAAAAGTCAATCAACATATGCCAACACAGAGGTGAAACAGATCTTGGAATTATCTGACAAGGATTTTAAAGCAGCTATGATGAAGATGTTTCAACAAGCAATTATGCACATGACTGAGACAACTGAAAAAGAGAGACAATCTTAATAGAAAGTCTTGAAAAGAAATAGAAGATATAAAGAAGAAACAAATGGAACTTTTAGAACTGAAAATTCAATAACTGAAATTTAAAAACCTACTGGATGGACTCAACAGTAAAATGGAGAGGACAGAAGAAAAAAATCAGTGAACTTGAAGACAGAGCAATTTTAGTTACCCAATCTGAACAACAGAGAGAAAATAGACTGAAAAACAAAATGAGCTCCAAGGACATGTAGGACTATATGAAAAGATCTAATGCTTATGTCATTAGAGATCCAGAAGAACAAAAAAAAGTATGGGGCTAAAAAATTATTACTGAAAATTGCCCCAATTTTGCAAAAGCCAAAACCCTACAAATTCAAGAAGATGATGAATCCCAGACAGGGAAAACCCAAATAAATCTGCAACAAGACACATAATCAAACTTTGTCAAAAAGACAAAGAAAAAACCTCAAAGCAGCAAGAGAGAAACAATATCTTAATTATAAGGAAAAAACAAATCAAATGATAGCATATTTCTCATCAGAAACTATAGTACTGCCAGAAACCACAGAAATGGAACAACATTTTCTAGTGCTAAGAGAGAAAATCCTGTCATTCTAGAATTTTCTATTCAGTAAAAATGTCCTTCAGGAATGAAGGAGGAAATCAAGACATTCTCAGGTGAAGGAAAACTAAGAGAATATATTGACAGCAGACCTAGCCTAAAAGAATGGCCAAAAAAAAATTGTTGAAACAGAATGAAAGTGATAAAAGAAGGTAATTTGAAACATAAAGAAAAAAAGAACAGTGGAAGTAGTGAAAATATGGATAAATACAATAGAAGTTCCCCTCATCTTGAGTTCTCTAAATTATGTTTGATGGTTGAGCAAAAATTATAACGTTGTCTGATGTGGTTCTCAACATATGTAGAAGGTATATATAATTTAAGGCAATTATATTATGAACAGGAGTAAAGGGCCTTAAAAGGAGGTAAGCTTTCTACATTTCACTCAAACGGTTAAAATGTCAACACCAGGAGATGGTGATAAGTCATATATGAATAATGTAATACCTAGGATACCTCAAAAAAGCTACTTTGAGAGATACACCCAAGAGCACTATAGATAAATAAAAATGGAATTTAAAAAATGTTCAAGTGACACATAGGAAGTCAGGAAATAGAAAACAGAGAACAAAAAAACTAAACAAAATACCAAAAGCAGCCTTAAGCTCTACCATACCAACAGTTACATTACAGTAAATGGTCTAGATACACCAATTAAAAGGCAAATGTTGGCAGAGGGGATTAAAGAAACATGACCAAGTTATATCATGTCTACAAGAAATTCACTTGAAACTTAACAACATAGGTTGAAAATAAAAGAATGGAAAAGTGTTTGCATATATCATGCAACCATTATCAAAAGAAAGGAAGAGTGGTAATATTTGTATCAGATAAAGTAGGCTTCAGAGAAAAAATCATTACAAGATATAGAGATACATTACATAGGATAAAAGGACCAATCCACCAAGAAAACATAACGTGATTAACTATGTATTCACTAAAGAACAGAGCTACAAAACATGTGAAGCAAAAACTGACAGAACCGAAAGGAGAAACAGTTGTATATTTCAACATCTCTTTCTCAACAGTTGATAGAACAATTAGACAAAATCTCCAAGAGTATATAATAATTCAACAAGATCATCAACCAGTAGGATTTAATTGACATTTATAGAATGTTCCATTCCAATGACAGCCCAATAAACATTCTTTTCATGAGTGTTTCATGAATGTTCTCATGGAACATTTGCCAAGACAGACCATACCCTGGACCATGAAAGAAGCCTAACAAATTTAAAAGAATTCAAATCATACAAAGTATGTTCTCTGACCACAATGGAATCAAACTAGAAATTAATAACAGATAATAGAAGTCTCCAAACATCTGGAAATGAAACAACACAGTCTTAAATAATCTGTGGGCCTAGGAGAATTAAAGAGAGATCTATGGTCTCAAGGGAATTAAAAATACATGGACCTATATGGTAGTTCTATTTATTACTCAGCTATAAAAAGAAACAATATTGAGTTATTTGTAGTGAGGTGAATGGACCTAGAGTCTGTCATACAGAGTGAAGTAAGTCAGAAAGAGAAAAACAAATACTGTATGCTAACACATATATATGGAATCTAAAAAACAAAAAAAAAGGTCATTAAGAACCTAGGGGCAGGATGGGAATAAAGACACAGATCTACTAGAAAATGGACTTGAGGACACAGGGAGGGGGAAGGGTAAACTGGGACAAAGTGAGAGAGTGGCATGGACATATATACACTACCAAATGTAAAATAGATAGCTAGTGGGAAGCGGCTGCATAGCACAGGGAGATCAGCTTGGTGCTTTGTGACCACCTAGAGGGGTGGGGTAGGGATGGTGGGAGGGAGGCTCAAGAGGGAGGGGATATGGGGATATATGTATGCATATAGCTGATTCACTTTGTTGTACAGCAGAAACTAACACACCATTGTAAAGCAATTATACTCCAATAAAGATGTAAAAAAAAAAAAAGAAACTGAAGAGGAGGATTCTTAAATCAATAAGCTCCTACCTCAAGAACCTGGGAAATAAAAATAAACCCAAAATAAGCAGAATGAAACAACACAGAGCAAAAATCATTGAAAATGAAAACAAAAGTAATAGAGAAAAAGCAGTAAAACAGAAAGCTAGTTCTTAGAAAAGATCAGTAAAATTGACAACCTCTCTGGTTAAACTGACAGAAAAAAGAGAGAGAATACACAAATTACCAATATTATAAATGAAATGGGATGAAACTTCAGATTCTGCAGACATCAAAAGGATAATAGGGAATACTACAATTCTACACACATAAATTTGACAACTTAGATGGAATGGACCAATTCCTCAAAAACAAACTACCACAACTCACACAGTATGAGATAGATCATTTGAGTAACCCTATAAATATTGATGTATTATAGGAATTGAATAATTAAATTGAATTAAAGAATTCATAATTATGAAAAAGAAATCTCCAGGCCCAGATGCTTTCACTGGAGAATTTTACCAAATGTTTACAAAAGAATTCATACCAATTCTACATAATCTCTTTTAGAAAATGAAAAAGGAAGGAACAATTCCCAACTTATTTTCTGAGGCAAATATTACTCTGATACCAAAGTCAGACAGATGGTACAAAAAAAGAAAACTGCAAACCAATATCACTCATGAATGGATGCAAAAAATCCTTTAAAAATTTCAGGAAATAAAATTCAGCACTACATAAAATGAATTATACACCATGACCAAGTAGAGTTTAGCCCAGGGATGCTGATTCACTAGTTGAAATCAACCAATGTAATCTACCATAATAACAGGCTAAACAAGAAAAATTTACATGATAAGATCAATTAATGCAGAAAAAGCATTTAACAAAGATTAACACCCATTCATGATAAAAATCTAGGAATAGAGGAGACTTTCTTCTATTTGATAAAGACTTTGGTACAGGTCTCTATCCCTAAACAATATACACTTTTCTTCATCGTGACTTTAAACTTTATACTGTATATATTCATCAATTAACTTTTTCTCAACTTTATGGGTTTAATCCATGAACATTGTGTTGGTTTAGTTTTAAGGTTTCTCACTGCTATGTACTATTCCACTGTAAGGATAACCACAATTTATCCACTTTCCTGTTGATGAATGCTAAATTTGTTTTCACTTTTTTTTTCTACTATAAAAGGTGCAGCTGAAAAAATTCTTCTATAGGAGTGGAATTGCTGTGTTATAGGTATACAAATCTTTAACTTTACCAGATATTGGTTACTCTAATATGCCCTCACAAATATGTAAGAGTTTTTATTTTTCTACATCTTCAGCAACAAGTAGAATTGACAATCTTTTTATTGCTAATCCAATAGGTGTTAATGTAAACTCATTGTGGTACTTTGGATTTCTCCAAAGTTGAACATTTTTTATAAGATTAGTGGCCATTTATGGCTCATCTTCTGTGAGTTGCCTATTTATATGTTTTGTCTAGTTTTAGATTGGGTTATTATCTTTTTCTTACCAATTTGCAGGATTTATTTATATATTCTGGTTATTAATTCTTTAGTTATATGAATTGCACATCTTTTCAAAGGCTGTGTCTTATCTTTTCACCGTTTAAAATGTTATATTTTAATGAGTAAATGTTATTAATATGGCCAAATTTTTCAAACTTTTTCTTTTTTCTTTTTTTTTTTTTTTTTTTCTTTTGCGGTATGCGGGCCTCTCACTGTTGTGGCCTCTCCCGTTGCAGAGCACAGGCTCCGGACGCGCAGGCCTAGCGGCCATGGCTCACGGGCTTAGTTGCTCTGCGGCATGTGGGATCTTCCTGGACCAGGGCACGAACCCATGTCTCCTGCATCGGCAGGCGGATTCTCAACCACTGCGCCACCAGGGAAGCCCCAAACTTTTTCTTGATAGTTTGTGCTTTTTTATGTCTTATGTGTTCCTTCCCTATGCCATAGTCATAACTGTAGTCTCTTAGATATTATTCTAAATGCTTTTTTCAAAAAAGTTTTGCCTTCCCAATTTAGATCTATACTCTAGCTGCAATAGAGTTTTGTGTATGCTCTGAGGTAGGACTTAAAGAAAAAAAACATGCTTACAGAAGCATCAAAAGTAAACATCACACAAATTAAAAAAAACCAGTAGGGTAGTGATTTTATAATCAGACAAAATAAGAGGTCAAGATGAAAATCATTAAACGATACATAAAACACCCTTTTACATTAAAACAGGTGCATCCCATTACAAAGGTATAACAGTCATGAACACTTAGGAATTGGGTCATATAACATCAAAGTATATAAAGCAAAAAAATGTTAGAAATGTAAATTGCTTTCTATCTGAAAGTGCTGTCATCCGTAAACCTAGGATTATAACAGGATTGCCTGTTAGGATTTTTTTTTTTGATGATTAAGCTGGATGATGTGTGTGTGTGTAGTGAGTACAAATACCTCAGGCCACAAACTCTTAATTTTAAGCTCAAATCCAAAGTGAAAGAAATTTAATCTTATTCCCTATCAATTCAGGACGATCTCAATCAATTCTGTTGCCTCTCTCGCTTTTAACCTGGGATTTCATCCAACTTCTAAGGGTTTATGGAGTTTTAAGGCATCAGCGGGAGGCATCTGGTTCCTGCATTAATGAGAAATTCTTGGGTCTTGCCTACTCTCCAGGGACCATGCCTATAGCTGCTGACACATCCCTATTATTTTCACCACTCCAGGTATGTTGACTTTTTTTTTTTTAATGTAACTTTGATTCTCTTTGTGAAAGCACATAAGAAACCAACTGCTCTGCTGTGCCAATCTGGGTCAAGGGGTCTGTCTTAGGCCCTCTCTGCCTTGACACCCTTGCAATCTTCTTTCTTTGCCGAGTTCTCAGAACATAGATATATTGGGAGCTCAGTCAGCTGGCTGCCTGGTAGAGCTCCATATGGGAAGCCGAGCAGTGGACCCCTGCTTTTCAGGTCCCATATTCAAGTAGGATTTCTATTGTATCCTAGACCTTGAAGTTATCTGTGGAGTAATGGTTCTCAACTGGATTGGCAAATCACTCTCTCCATAAGTTTAAAAAACACCAGTGTCCAGGCTCCATCCCAAGCCAATTAAATAAGGATCTGTGGGGATGGGGGCTAAGGCATTGTATTTTTTTAAAGTTCCCAGAGTGATTCAATTGGATAGCCAGGATTGAGAACCACTGCTCCCATAAGATAGAGTGGGGGCTTTTCTAGAATGATTTTATCAGTTTGTTTGGTTTTTTTTGTCTCCAGCAGATGACTGACCATCTCACCACACCCTTATTAGCATAAACTATATTATAATGTTTTAATGTTTATATTTTTTACTTTTTATTTTATTGAAGTATAGTTGATTTACAGTGTTTTAGGTGTGCAGCAAAGTGATTCAGTTGTACATATGTATAAAAATATATGTATTCTTTTTCAGATTCTTTTCTATTATAGGTCATTACAAGATATTGAATATAGTTCCCTGTGCTATACAGTAGGTCCTTGTCATTTCTTTTATATGTAGTAGTGTGTATCTGTTAATCCCAAATTCCAAATTTATCCCTCCTCCCAACTTTCTCCTTTGATAACCATAAATTTGTTTTCTATGTCTGAGTCTATTTCTGTTTTGTAAATAAGTTCACTTGTATCTTTTTTTTTAAGATTCCACATATAAATTATATCATGATATTTGTCCTTGACTTACTTCACATAGTACAGTAATCTCTATAGGTCCATCCATGTTGCTGCAAATGGCATTATTTCATTTTTTATGGCTGAGTAGTATTCCGTTGTATGTACGTACCACATCATCTTTGTCCATTCATTTGTTGAAGAACATTTAGATTGCTTCCATGTCTTGGCTATTGTAAATAGTGCTGCTTTGAACACTGGGGTACATGCATCTTTTTGAATTAGAGTTTTCTCTGGATATATGCCCAGGAGTGGGATTGATGGATAATATGGTAACTCTATTTTTAGTTTTTTAAGAAACCTCCATACTGTTTTGCATAGTGGCTGCACCAGTTTACATTCCCACATAATTGTTTATGATTACTAATTTGATAGTTGAAAAATGCTATTTTATTGATTAGGTTTAATATTTCTCATATGCTTATTTTTTATTAGTATTTCCATCTAAGTGAACTGTTGTTCATATCTTTGTTACATTTTTATCCTGGGATGTCAGTGTTTTATATATATATATATATATATATATATATATATATATAATTTTTTTTTTTTTTTAAAGAAATTTATTTATTTATTTATGGCTATGTTGGGTCTTCGTTTCTGTGCGAGGGGTTTCTCTAGTTGCGGCGAGCGGGGGCCAGTCTTCATCGCGGAGCGCAGGCCTCTCACTATCGCGGCCTCTCTTGTTGTGGATCACAGGCTCCAGATGCACAGGCTCAGTAGTTGTGGCTCATGGGCCCAGTTGCTCCATGGCATGTGGGATCTTCCCAGACCAGGACTCGAACCCATGTTCCCTGCACTAGCAGTCAGATTCTCAACCACTGCGCCACCAGGGAAGCCCAGTGTTTTATATTTTTGTGAGAGCTTAGTCTATTAAATATTAACTATGTGGTCCCCATTTGTTTTAAATATCCATCCCAATTTGTCACTGGTCTGTATTTATTTTAAATAGAGAAGATTTTTTAAGTAGAGATTTATTTTAGAGAAGATTTTAACTCTATGTTATAAAGCGTTTGCTTATGTATGATCATGAAGTCTATTCTCTAAAAGCAGTGCTTGTCCAATAGAGCTTTCAGTGATGTTGGAAATACGTAAAAATATCTACATTGTCCAGTATGACTGAGGAATTGAATTTTTACTCTTACATACTTTAAATTAATTTAGATGTGAATAACTACATGTTACTAGTGGCTACTACATTGAACAGTACAATTCTAAAGGGTTTATCTTCATAGTCTTGGAATTTTTTTTTTTTTTGGCTGACCGTTATTTTGAGAGTTCTCTTATAAGTTCTAGTTTTGGTGGATTATAATGAAGAAATGAAAATATGGCTTTGGTAATTTATATTTTTTAAACTTTATGTTCCTTATACCTTGGCATGTGCTGAATTTTAAAAAATCATCAATGGGATTGAAAAGAAAGTCTATGGTATAAAATTTTGCTACATCTACTAATTCACTTTTTCTAATTACATTATTAAAACTATCTACATATCCTCTTTTTTTTCGAGTTTGGACTTCTACTCATCGTTTTTTTAAATTAATTTTTATTGGAGTATAGTTGCTTTACAATGTTTTGTTCATTTCTGCTGTACAGCACAGTGAATCAGCTCTATGTATACATATATCCCCTCTTTTTTGGATTTCCTTCCCATTTAGGTCACCACAGAGCACTGAGTAGAATTCCCTGTGCTATACAGTAGGTTCTTCTCATTAGTTATCTGTTTTATACATAGTAGTGTATATATGTCAATCCCAGTCTCCCAATACATCCCACCCCTTCCTTCCCTCCTTGGTATCCATCCATTCGTTTGTTCTCTACATCCGTGTCTGTATTTCTGCTTTGCAAATAAGTTCATCTGTACCATTTTTCTAGATTCCACATATAAGCGATATTATACAATATTTGTTTTTCTCTTTCTGACTCACTTCACTCTGTATGACAATCTCTAGGTCTCTCCACGTCTCTGCAAATGGCACAATTTCGTTCCTTTTTATGGCTGAGTAAATATATCCTCTTATTTTTATCAATTTGCTCTGTTATAAATGATCTTGGTATTATAGTATCTCACTGTAGTTATGTTTCTGTCTCTTCTTACATATCAAATAGTTTTTCACTATATAAATGTTTTTCCTTTATTTTGTTTGCTTTTTAATAGTTTTTTAGTTTTCTTCCTATTTAGATTTTGATGTTATGTTAACCAGCTCATAAATGCTCAGGACTATTATTTCACAATTATGGATTTCACCTTGTTTCAATATAAAAGGGTCCTAAAATAGTCCTTTTTGTTTCATCGAATCCTTTTTGCTTTGAACTTTCCTTTGATAATATCAGTGTCACCTCTGTTTATTTCTATTTGCCTGATACATTTTGTTCTATCCTCTTACTCTTATTCTTTCCATGTGATTTGATTTTGGTCTCACTGTTGTAAGAAACATGCAGTTGGATGTTCTTTTTTAATTCACTCTGGGTTTCTGCCTTTTACTTCAGTTGTGGAGTAAAACTATTTTTATTTCTTTTTAATACTGATGAGCTCAGTCCTTTTTCTATTGTTTCATCTTAAATTTTGACAGTTTGGACTCTTTTTTGACCATTTCACTTATTGGTTTATGTCTTTTTGCTATATATTTTTTTGTTCTTTTCATTTATAGTAATTTGGAAGGTATATTTTTCCCTACCCTGATGTATATCATGGAATTCAAAATGTTTGTAGTTCTCCTTGCCTTTTCCATCCCCACAGTTATAAGTTTAATTAGGAATTGTAGACTCAGTTTATAGACCCTCACTCCTCTTTCTATTTTCCCCAATAAATCTTTAAGAGATGTTTTTTGGCTTTATACTCAACACTTAACATTATTTTATTTCTCTCTGGACTTTTCAGTAATGTCAATATTTACTACCAATTCTTTTATATGATTACTTGCTTATTGTCAAATTCTTAATCTAAAAGCCTGAAGGGAAAGTGAGGGAAGGGAAGCATTTCAGAAAATAGTTCTACAGTAATGGAGTGATCTTATTTCTGTATTCTAGTAGGAAAAACAAGAGGTGAGAGCTGACTGAACTCTTTTTACATTTTAAAAATATTTATTCCGCTTTTCCCAGGATATATTTTCTTTCTACTCTCCCAGGATCCTGCACTCAATAAATATTCCAAGACTTTATATATGAACTTAACTTTAGATTTCATTCCTAGTACCAATTACTTTTATTACTATTATTTTGTTTGGATTTTATAAGGGCAGTGTGTTTCATTATTTATTGAATGGGAAGTTAGGATAGGTAGCTGGTAATATGCTGCCATATTAACCTGGACATGTACGTTTCAATTTCCAGGAAGCACAAAATTTTCAAGAGTTCATAAAGATGAACATATGTATGTATGTACATATATATGGTCTACCACTGCATTCCAAAAAGGTTTGAGGATGTGTACAGTGGTGCATTCGATTCAATCAGATAACACATGAAAAAGTAAGGATATTGAGGCAAAGAGAAAAAAGATGATGCTTTAATATATCAAGTGCAAGCCCTAATTGTTGGAAGAGGGTCACAAAATTAAGCTTCCTAGTTGTCACAGTAAAGAAGGAAGCATGAGCAGTTCCACAGGTTCAAGATTCATGGTGACCTTAAGATAAAGTAGTTGCCCAGAAGCAGCACAGCCTTTCTCGGTGATGAGACTTGGGGGACATTTCTTTCCTAGTTTTCCCAAAGAGGGGGTGCTGTCTGAACATGTGGACCACATTCTCCATACCTTACAGGCCTTGAAGAGTCTTGAGTTTGACACAGCTATCTCTTATAATGTCCTGCAATGTAGACTATGTAATATAAAATCACAATCCTTACCCACGTCATCCCACCCCCAAAAAAGCAATTTTTTGAGAGGCCCTGTCTAAATATGTGGAGAGGCACTATGATATAATGGTTATTAGCTTTGTGAGGCTGCTGTCAGAATTCCTGAGTTCAAACCCTGATTCAGCCATTAGCTTGGGGTCTGACCTTAGGCAACTCACTCAAGTCTCCTTCTCTTTCACCGCCGGGCTGTCACAGAGGGACCGATGGAGATGTCATTTCACAGACCTGGGGGTGGGGTAGCAGTGTAGGCGCTGTAATGAACCCCGCTGTAATGAATGAGGTCTCCAGCCTCAAGTCTCCAACCCCCTGTGTTGCGTCTTGGTGGAGAATTAATAATCAAGTGGTAGAAAACTGAAGGAAAAAGAAAGTGTTTCCCTCAATTCTAACTGATAAATTAGAATTGACTAATTCAATATTAAATATTTTAATATTTTTAAACTAAGGGCACATTTTTAAATTGATGGCATGCAGTAGCCGAGTTGGCAGCATTGTTTTTCCTTGGTGGAATATAAAATGATGGTGTATAGTTTGTAACATCTTAGATTCCATAAAATATGATAGTGATAATTATTGCAAGAGACCAGCTTTTCCTCAGGGGCAGCTAAGGTCTATTTGTGGGAGTAGGATGGATTCCTCTCAACTTCTGGCAATCTAAGAGGGCCATGGCTGTCCAGTTAGGGCTCTGTCTGAGAAGGTGGTCAGCAGATATACGGTTCTCCCTTTTGTTTTTTAATTTTGCTTTTTTGGTTGTGCCAGGTCTTAGTTGTGGTAGCTGGGCTCCTTAGTTGTGGCCGGTGGGCTCCTTAGTTGTGGCCTGTGAACTCTTAGTTGTGGCATGCATGTAGGATCTAGTTCCCTGACCAGGGATCGAACCCGCGTCCCCTTCATTGGGAGGCGGATTCTTAACCACTGCGCCTCCAGGGAAGTCTCTGGTTCTCCCATTTTAAAAAGAAGCCCCACTAGGGCTTCTTTTAAGGCATCAGGTGCCTTATAATGAGAGGAAAGAACTGCATGTACCAGGAAATTCCTTTTGTCAACGGGAAGAAGAGTCAAACTGCAAAGAAGCATAAGAATACGTAATTAGAAAAAGGTACAGAGTAAGTGGACAGCCTGCAAGGGGCCCCTCTGGGGCCACCTCCCTATGGTTATGTATTATTTCACCAAGTCAGCCCGGACTCTTGAGCGATCATTACCAGTAGACCATCCCTCTGACTTTTCCCTCTTGTGTGGTAGCATGTTGTTGGCAAGGCTGACCCCAAATCCACTGGGAAGGCTATCAGAGACCACTGTGTTTGAGCATTCAGAAACGGACATCAGCACGGGACGGGCATACTGTGAATAGCTACACCATCCCAGTTTGGGAAGAAACTACATCTACCTTCAGGGGAAGTTCACACCCTTTCCCCCCGAGAACTGTTCATAAAAAGCGCTGTCGAATGATAAATGCTCAATAAATCTTAGCTGTTTTTATTTTTGCAAGTACTTTTGGCAGCACATGTTTGGAAGATATGAAGAATCTATTAGGGAAAACCAGAAATGCTGCTGTGTTTCATGGTGCCTAGGAATGCTGAGGTGGGGGAGGACCTAAAAATTCCGTTATGGGTTGAGTCATCATGCATCCGAGTTTGCTTGGGGCTGTCCCAGTTTATACCTGTTGTGCCAGCAAAATTCTTAACAGGGCTCCCTTTCGTTCTCAAAAGCATCCTAATGTAGATAATAATTGATATGCTCACGCTATGTGTAGGTCATGTGGAGTCAGTCTTTCCACTTCTATTCATACAATGGGAGAAATAAAATAACTTAAATATAGAAAGATTAAAAATTGAATTAGTGAGATACATAAAAGCTTAAGAACAAGAATTTAAAAATCAAGAAATAAGAATAAATAAAAACTCAAATAAGAAAAAAAAAAATCCATAGTAAAAAGTCTCCATATGGACTTTTCTCCATGGACTTGTTAAATGAAAAACATTTGAGAAAGTGAAACAACTATTTTAAACTAAAAGCTCAAAATAAATATTTTAGAAGTGTTACACTAGGGCGTGTAATAATACATTTTAAAAGACAAAATATAAGAACACAGAGATTAAATAAACTGCAAAATAGGATAAGAATTGTAAACAGAACAATACAAATAGAGAAAAACTCACTAAAATAATACATATCTCTGTATATAATACACACATATAGGCTTATATTTATGGAATAGTTTTATATACACACAACATTTATCTCCTTAATAAAACAAATAAGCCAAAAACTAAAAGAGAAATGAGGGGAAAAAATGAAATCTGGGCTGTGACTGAAAGCCACTCAACACCAACACCACCTAGAATTCTGTACTCAGGTGCTTTCTCTCAGTACGGGACTCAAGCAGAGTCCCTGTGGGGGGCAGGAGGTGTGAGGGCACCCAGAGAATGACCTGACCCTCTTCTCCCAAATCATATCAAACCCCCTACACAAAGACTTCTCATGGCAGTGTCGGTGAGAAGCTGCATTTTTGCCACTCAGATCTCCAGGTGTATAAGCATCATATATTATCATGTTCATACTTTTTGGAGAAGTGGTCACATGTGTAAAATCTCTTCCCTGAAGTACCCGATTAATGAAAACATCCCAATCCCAAACTGTATTGATAGCAAAAGGTGTTGTTTAGAAAGATGATGAAATCAACACATAAATAACAGCTCCTCGATATAATAATTAGCCAAGCACCAAGACAGAATCTGTGGTATCACTGCTTCTAAAAAGCATATGCAGCAAGTTTTGTTGAACAAGAACTATGAAAGATGAGAGCAATTTGATCCACTAATTAGAATGCCTCCATGCAATCAAAGTGGCTCAGCTAAGGTCACGTACTTCCTGCTTGCATTTAAGAAGGAGAAAGGTCTGCAGTTTTATATTTTCTCCTATTTATTAACATGTGAATAGCTCCAGGTTTTTTGTTAACCTGGGCAGTTGTTGGCATGAGAGATTAGTTCAGCAATTTGATGAGGTGAATTTCACAGCATGTTAAATTAGAATCCCAGATACTAAAGCCCCAAATCTAATTTTCACCCCAGTTTATAATGTTCTCTTGAAAATTCTATTATCTAATACATACCTCTAATTCTCTAACTCCTATAAGATAAAGTACTTCCTACCAATTGTAAAATCAGAAGTATTCTCAACTGCCACTGTGGAATATTTAAATTCTTTATTTACTGGATCATTGAGCTTAGGTACAAAGATCCAATCTATTCTTCCTGAAATTACAGTACTTGTAAATTGTAGCAGAATTCCTGATCTAACTATGAATTCTGCCAAATAAAGACTTTTTTCTTGGGCCAATAATTTTACCTAAATAATAACTCTACTTGCTTGTTTGGGGGACAGGTCCTTAAAAACCCAGTCAATATATGATTCAGAAAGCTAGACAAAAGAAGGAAAAACAGAAAGGCAAGGTAGCTTTAAGGTGAAGGATGCTGGTTGGTTCTGACGCACATATGAAGTTAAGCTACTGATGAGAACTTGCTGTAACCCTATCTCGGACACTTTTCCCCCAGATAACCACACAGCTCGCTCCCTCACCTTTCCAGGTCTTTGCTCACACATCACTGTCTTAGGTCTTTCTGATCAACCCATGTAAAATCTGTCTAAAGCCCCCATCCCCTCACCCCCTTTGTCTGCTTCATTTGTCTCCCCAGCAGTCTCACCATCTAACATTCATTTTCATTATTTATCTTGTTTATTGTATATTTCCCCTGATTAAATGTAAGCTCCAGGAGGCAGAGGTAACCACAATCCTCAATTTTCAGTTTCCCATTACCTTGTGGTTTTTTATGGTACATATTGTTTGATGTTGCTGTGAAAATACTATCATTCAGTTTGTCATCTGAGATTTGCCTTTCTCATTCAAAAGTGTGTCTTTGAGATTCATCTTTGTTGATGGGTAAAGCTATAGTTCATTCATTCATTACTTTTCCATTTTCTCATTCTCTTGTCAATGACAATTTTGGTCTTTTCCGTTTATTTTTTTTATTTTGCGAAGCAAGCAGCACTATTATGAACAGTCTTGGATTTGTCGGCTGGTACACATGTACAGGAGCTTCTCATTGGGTAGAGCCAGGAGTGGAATTTCTGGGTCCCAGGACAGACACGTTTTCAGCTTTAAAAGATAACATCAAATTCTTTTCCAAGTCAGTTGTACCAATTTACACTCCACATCAGTATATAAAAAGTTCCTGTTGATATACTTCTTGTCCACAAGCCATTTTCTGACTTTTCAATGTTGGCCAATCTGATGACTGTAACATGACACATCACTCTGGTTTTACGATGTATTTCCCTAATTATTAATGAGATGGAGCATCCTTTCATGTTTAGAGGTCAATGGATGTTTTTTTATTCTGTGAAATACTGTTCGTGTCTTTTTTTTCCTGTTGTTCTGTTCTGTTGTTTGTCTTTTCCTTATTGACTTTAGGAGTTCTTTATAAATGCTGGATAGTCTTTATTTTATATATATATAAAGCATATACATATATAACAAATATGTTCTCCTATTTCATAGCTTAATATTTCTCCTTTCCTCTTTCCTCCCTCCCTCCCTTCCTTGTTACACTTTCCCCCAGAATATCTATGGGTTTGGAACAGGAGAGGGACCCATCCATGTCAGCTCAACCCATCACATTATATAGAAATTTCCAATAGACACTTCCTTTTAAATTTTCCCATTACTAGCATTTGGGGCAATTTTTCCTAGATAACTTTTTGGAAAGATAGACAACTCCTTTGACATATGAATTAGTTATTTTCATTTTTAAATTGTGAAAGTATAATAAAAAATTTTTTCATTTCTCTGAGTATCCTTTGGAGTTGAACCAATTTCTAATATTCCTCCATAACCTTAACCAACTGAACACATAATTTATGGGTAATTACATAATTTATGAGTAATCTGACAGCTGCTATAGTGCTTAGCAAATTTTAATTTGTTGGAATTATTTGCATAAATGGTATTTTGAGAGCCAAAGTTTTCATTATGTTATTTTTTACCTTCTCCAGAGCTCTTAATTCTGCATGAAATTTAACATTAAATTTACAAAGATTCTTGTTCTCAGGTTAGGTCTAGACTCTCAGTTGAGTATAAGTTCTGTAGGGGTAGGGATTCTGTTGATTTTGCTCACCAATATTCTCCTAGTGGGGGAGCACCATACCTTGCACATTAGTAGCTTGTTCAAAAAATACTTGCCTAATGAATTATGTGAATTACAGAGCCACTAAAACTTGGCCATATGTCTTTAAGAATCTAATAATAGAAATGTTCACAGCCTATGGACCAATAAATCTACTTCGAGGTATGTATTCTAAGAAAGGAATCTGATGAAGGCAGACAGATTTATATTCAAGGGTGTCCATCACTATTCACAATAAAGTAAGTTTGGAAACTATTGTTAACTATTGTTAAATATTCAACAATAATGAATTTGTTCAAATAGTTATGGAGCATCTACGTAATAGAATGACATGAAGTCATTGAAACTCCCATTTTCAAAGAGTATAAGAACTGCACATTTTCAAAAAGATATAAGAACTGCATACAAAATGGTGTGAAGTAAATAAAACGGACATAAAACTGGATATTGGACATAAAACTGTATATTTAATTATCTGAATTTTGATATATGGTATCTAGGCATAGAAAACATTAGAAAGAAATATACCAATATTTTTCAGTAGTTGTCTCTGGGTGATGGGGACCACCAGTAAGTATAACTGCCACGTTAGACTGTAAGTGCCTTGAAATTAGTTCCAAGGTTTTCCAGGTTGGTATTTTTATAGTTTGGTGCAGCACTTGTGAATTGTTGACAGTCATCAATTAGAAGAGTACACTTTAGTAAGAATTCTTAATCCTTCATAGTCCATTATCAATAACTTGTCGTTGATTGTGTATTTTTTAATTAATTAATTTTTGGCTGTGTTGGGTCTTCGTTGCTGTGCGCGGGCTTTCTCTAGTTGCGGCGAGCGGGGGGCTACTCTTGGTTGTGGTGCACGGGCTTCTCATTGCAGTGGCTTCTCTTGTTGCGGAGCACGGGCACTAGGTGCACAGGCTTCAGTGGTTGTGGCACGTGGGCTCAGTAGTTGTGGCTCACGGGCTCTAGAGTGCAGGCTCAGTAGTTGTGGCGCACGGGCTTAGTTGCTCCGCGGCATGTGGGATCTTCCCGGACCAGGGCTCGAACCTGTGGGTCCTGCATTGGCAGGCGGATTCTCAACCACTGCGCCACCAGGGAAGCCCTGATTGTGTATTTTTAAGCTTCCTGTATCGTCATGTATTCCTGCCTGTAAAACAGGCAGTTGGCATGCCCCGCCAGCCACATCCACCAAGGGCAGTCTGGGTACTGGAAATGGCAGAGTCGCAGAGTTGTCACCAGCACCTTCGAATGCCTGTGAACTGTTTCAGTGAAGCGTGTTTGTGGAATCCATGCTTTAGCTATGTGAAATGAACTCAACATGCGGTATCCACAGCAGAGTGTGTACATCTTTGATTTGAAATAGATGTATTTTCATCCACTCTTGGTGGGAGATTGTCAAGCACAAGGCACTAAGCATGCAGAGCTCAGATAATTCGTGTCTTCCATAACTTGTCTACAGTGGTTATATTTTGGCTACTTATGGATGATTCAGAGATTTGGGACATATGTTTTCATTAAGGAATATTCTGATTTCGTTGACTTACCTGTTGACTGCCAAGATCTGATCCTGTATCAAAAGTGTGTGACTCCAGCATTGGTTAATGTTAGGCCTGATCTTCATGTTTTCCTGGGCTATTCAGTTCTAGGATCACAGTCCTCTTGGCATGAGGGCTGTTGAGGAGCCCTGGTAGAAATGATGAAGAGGGCTTTAGGAAATAAGAAGTGTGTTCCAGTTTCCACAGTAGAGCGGCCCTGAAAACAGTGTGATCGCTCTCAGATAAGCTCTTCTAAGATTGGCCGAAATTCCTGTAGCCACTCAGGAAGGAGGAATGCTCCTTCAGGATCTAGAATCAAGGAATTGGAGTGGATGCATCAGCAAGATGCCAGGGGCCCCCCCAGACCCCACTGGGCACCAGCTGCACCATCCCCAGTCTGGGGGAGGGGGAGTTAATGGCAGGGTGGTTAAGTCCTCTTGGAAGCTAGAAGAATTCCAGGCAGACGGAAGGCTCTAAACTGAGCCCCCATTCCGTCTTCCCAAGGCAGGAGGAACAAGATCTACAATTGCACACGTTGTTTCTCTGAGCACTGATCTGCCTCTGCCTCTCCATTCTTTTCCTCCATTTAAAGCTTTTGCCTGGCTCTAATTCCGCCCCCCCCCCCCCGCCCTGCCCAGAGCCTCTGTGCTCCTGTGCCTGAGGTAAGTCAGGCATTTGGACCCACAAAAATGCTAAGAGTAACACAGCCAAGGGGAAACCAAGACAGGGTTTCCAGGGCAGGTACTGGCGATGCAAGGTCACCAGGCTTCAGGGACCTCACCATTAAGAATGACCGGAAATTCAGAAACACACCGCCCCCCACCATTCATTTTCTAAACATCACATGAGCCTCCTGGGTCTTTGTTCAACCCCAGGGAGATGTGGGAGCCTTGGGAGTCCCACCAGCCTGACAGGATGGGGTCTGGGAATCAGTTCTTTAAGTCAATTTCTTTATATCAATTACATGTGACATTGCTTTCACAATCCCGCTTGTGATCTAAAATTCATACCCATTACACTCACACCCCGTGGGATGGTGGGGAGTGTGGTTTTTGAGCACCGAGAACAAAGTTGGGCTTCCCAAAGACGTTAGGGAAAAAACCCAAATCATACCAACAAATACTTGATCACCATAAGGCAGGAAGCCTTCTGTCGTCCAGCACATGACAGCAAAGTGCTAGTGTTAGCATCGGCGAAATACCTTCTGTCACCGTCAGCTGTCTTGATCTTCTGTCGCCCCTAAATGCCATTCACGGTTATATATTCCACCAAGGGTGCCCCCTCTTTACGTAATTAACAACCTTCTGCAGTGGTTAATGGATGAGGAAAAAGCTCTCTAAGGAGTTGATCTTAATTCATCCCGTGCCTCCTGTAGGAAGACACGTGCTTCCGTGCCAGAAGTAGACATGACATGACAGGGAATTTACACAAGGCCTTTCTAGAGTAATTTACTGGCAAACTCGGGTGTATATTATTGTAAACTGCTGCCTACCATGTGATTACAAGATTAAGAAAGGAGTGAATTGCTAATCTTGGGTGATGAAAGATTGTAATTGGCTGTTGACATTGATTGAAGGAAGGAGATGTGGGGTTTGTTTTTTTTTTTTAAGAGAATTAATTAGCTTGGTGAGGGAGGTAACACAATTCAAATCTGCGGCTCTCACAGCTGCAAAACAGAAGTGAACTGTCAAAGAGTGTTTTCATCTCTTTCTTCCCCACCTGTTTTCTTCCTTTTGATGACATCTTTTCCTAGATTTAACACATTTAAAATGGGCCCACCAAAGAAAGAGAGGGGGTTGGGGGGACCAGGGAGCCTTCAAAAGAAAAAGAAAAAATGCCACTTTCAGGATTTTTTACACCAGAAACACTGTAAATAGTGTGTGTTTCATTTGCATGTGTGTAAGTAGCATTTGAGGAAGATGCAGAGACAGACAGATTAAGCTAGGCCAACTCCATGTCACTCAAGCTGTTCTAAACCAGAACAAACACCTGAGCCCTGGCTGCTTGTGTGACAGCCAGAAACAAAGGCTCTGGTTTGCCTTTCGTTCAGTCTCAATGTGGGCTGATGACAAGAGCAATTAAAACCTGCTGTCCTGCAAGTCATCTGCTTAAACCAGCAACCAATACATCTTCCCTTTCCACCCACAGAGAGAAAACATGGGTCCAAGAATTAGGAGGTAGATGTGAAGTGGTTTCACACCATTACCCCTAACCAAACACTTGTAAAATGTGTTCTCACAACTTTTAAGTGCTGCTGGTCTACAAGTTTTAGGTCCCAAGGGAGTAATGCGTTGCCAAGGAATGCAACAGATTCAGCTGAGGAGGAAGTTGAGACTGCCACCTGGTCACTTTTGACTTGTTAATGGCACTGAAGCCATAGGCAAAGTAGGGGATTGTTATCCTTGCTGGTGGGGGAATGACAGGGTGGGGATTGAGCCTGATTATGAAGGGGAAACAGAGGTCCTGCCACATCATGGAGATAAAAAATGTTTGCGACTCAAGGCATCCTCTGGGAAACTTTCTTAGTGGCTACATGCCCAGAGGTACAAGTTAATGGAAGACACCACCAGCGCTGGCAGCAACTGGCTCAGACCCTTCCAGGAATGAAGGTTTGGGTCATTCCACAAGGTAAAGAGCCTTGACCAAAGGGAACATTGCCTAAGGAGTAGAACAAAAAGTTATAAATACCAATGATGGCCTCACAAACAGTAGCTAAAATGAGGACTAACAGCAAGCCTATGTAGCTCCTTGCATTGTTAAGAATATGTTAGTGTGTTAACATTAGCCAAGTTGGTTTTATTTTCAGCAACAAATCCCCAGCCCTCAACCTGTTTCATTTTACATAAGACATGTGGTGGTTAACTTTAAATTCTGGCTTTAGGTTACAGGCTATCAAAGGGGAATTTCGACCAAACTAGAAATGGACCTGGAGACTTAAGGGGAAAGAATGAGCACATGTTCATTTGTGTGAGGGATGTCGCGTCTTATTAGGCTGAGGCGTGCTGTTTTACTCGAATTGTTAGTCTGGAAGTTAAGTATTATTGTTTAATAGTCCAGCCATGGGACACACTGTGCTGGCCTGCCTGCTGGCAATTCAGCTGTTTCCCCATCTAATCCTAATCTCTCCCCTGTTTGGGAGTCTTGGAATCTACAGTCCACAGAGTCTTTGCCAGCAGTGTTCTGGGACAGATCCCTCTAATGACATGCACCCGTGTGATGTGTAAGGCAGAAGTGAAACAGGAGCCATATAGCCGCTCGTCTGGTGACAGGAGGCAGACGTGGGCTTTTGCAGATGTGCCACCTTATGGGAGCTTCCACTCGCTTTCCTTGGTGACTTTCTTGAGTGGCTGAACCAGCCCCGACCTGCCTACTTCCTGTGAAAAATAAACCATTAGGTTAAGTTACTGTAGTTTGGGTTTCTATTACATGACGTCAAACCTAATTCTGATAAAATTTGTATAAAATGGATGACAATTAAGTTTTTACTTTCTGACAAATTTACATATGTAAGCACATCTGCAGAGACAAATGTTTTCCAGAACTAAAGTTTGAGCAATACTATAACATTTATTCTTGTTTGAAAAGGGGATATTAGGCAATCCAGTGGATAATATATAATGCATTAAACTCCATTTGTGCCAAAGATACTGAACCACTGAAAATGAAAACTCTTGTAATGATCTTATAAAACTCTTACAGTGGCCGAAGGTTTATTATCAAAGTGTAATTCAGGGATGGCATTTATCCAGGTAGATGAGATAACATAATTTAAATGCTTTCTGAGACAGAACTTGGGAGAAACGAAAAGAATGATTAACACATACATTAAACATTCTGTAAATTACAGCTACTTAGGCAAATCATTGATAAAGGCTTTGTGATTTAATTACCTGTGCTTCCATACTGCACATTTGATAATGTTGATTAATCCAAAAGTCATGTGCTTCAGATACCAGGAATAACAGGAACATTCTGATGTGAGCATTTAAGAAGCAGAACTGTTTCAGAGTCCTGTTTTCACTGGTATTTATTTTCTTCTTTATTTTTTAAGATTTCAAAGATCAACTTTGGGTATACCAAATAGCATTTTATGGCAAAAAACCCCAGAGGTTTTTTTCTTTTCTAATTGAAGTATAGTTGATACAATATTGTGTTAGTTTCAAGTGTACAGGATAGTGATTATTTTTGCAGATTATATTCCATTAGTTATTACAAGACAATGGGTATAATTCCCTGTGCTATATCCTTGTTGCTTATGTTTTATATACATAACAATAGTTATTTGCATATATTAATCCCATACCCATAATTTGTCCCTCCCCATTTCACTCTCCCCTTTGGTAACCACAAGTTTGTTTTCTCTACCTGTGAACCTGTTTCTGTTTTGTATATACATTCATTTGTATTATTTTTTATATTCCACATAAGTATATATCCTGTAGTTTTTGTCTTTCTGTCTTATTTCAATAGGATAATATTCTCTAGGTCCATCTGCATTGCTGCAAATGGCAGAATTTCATTCTTTTTTATGGCTGAGTAATATTCCTCTGTGTGTGTGTGTGTGTGTGTGTGTGTGTGTGTGTGTGTGTGTGTGTGTGTGTATCACATCTTCTTAATCCAGTCATCTGTTGATGGGCATTTGGGCTGCATCCACTTCTTGGCTATTGTAAATAGGCTGCTATAAACATTTGGGTGCATGTATCTTTTTGAGTTACTGTTTTCATTTTTTTCAGATATATACTCAGGAGTGGAATTGCTGGATCATACGCTGGTTCTATTTGCAGTTTTTTAAGGAACCTCCATACTATTTTCCATAGTGGTTACACCAATTTACATTCCCACCAACAGTTTACGAGGTGCCCTTTTCTCCATGTCATTTCCAATGTTTGTAATCTGTATGCTTTTTGATGATAACCATGCTGACCAGTGTGAGGTGGTACCTCACTGTAGTTTTGACTTGCATTTTTCTAATAATTAGCAATGTTGAGCATCTTTTCATATGCCTGTTTGCCATCTGTAGGGCTTCTTTGGAAAAATGTCTATTCATGTCTTCTGCCCATTTTTTGATTGGATTGCTTTGTTTTTTAATATTGAGTTTATAAGCTGTTTGTATTTTTGGGCGCTAACCCCTTGTCGGTTGCATCATTTGAAAATATTTTATCCCATTTCATAGGCTGTCTCTTCATTTTGTCAATGGTTTTCTTGGCTGTGCAAAAACTTTTAAGTTTAATTAGTTACCAGTTGTTTATTTTTGCTTTTATTTTGCCTTTGGAGACTGATCCAAGAAAATACTGCTATGATTTATGTCAAAAGTATTCTGCCTATGTTCTCTTCTAGGAGATTTATGGCTTCAGATCTTAGATTTAAGTCTTTAAACCATTTTTAGTTTATTTTTGTATATAGTGTGAGGTAATGTTCTAATCTCATTGTTTCACATGTGGCTGTCCAGCTTTCCCAGTACCACTTGATGAAGAAACTGTCTTTACTCCATTGTATAATCTTCTCTCCTTTGTTGCATATTAATTGACCATAGGTGCATGGGTTTATTTCTGGGCTGTCTGTTTTATCCCATTGATCTATTTGACTGTGTTTGTGCCAGTACCATGCTGTTTTGATTACTGTAGCTTTGTAGTTTAGTCTGAAATATGGGAGGGTTATACCTCCAGCTTTGTTCTTTTTGTCTCAGGATTGCTTGGCAATTTGTGGTCCCATATAAATTTTAGGATTATTCTAGTTCTGTGAAAAATGTCCTGGGTATTTTGATAGGAATTCTTTTATTTTTTTTCAGTACGTGGGCCTCTCACTGTTGTGGCCTCTCCCGTTGCGGAGCACAGTCTCCGGACGCGCAGGCTCAGCGGCCATGGCTCACGGGCCCAGCCGCTCTGCGGCATGTGGGATCTTCCTGGACCGGGGCACAAACCCGTGTCCCCTGCATTGGCAGGAGGACTCTCAACCACTGCACCACCAGGGAAGCCCAGGAATTTTTAAAATCTGTAGATTGCTCTGGATAGTATGGCCATTTTAATAATATTAATATTTCCAATCCAAGAGCACAAGATATCTTTCCATTTCTTTGAATCATTTTCAATTTCCTTCATCAATGTTTTATACTTTTCAGAATATAGGTCTTTCACCTACTTGGTTAAGTTTATTCCTAGGTATTTTTTTAAGGCAATTTTAAACAGGATTGTTTTTTAAATTTCTCTAAATTAGTAGAAATGCACTAATTTCTGTATCTTCGAGTAAGCACCAACAGTACCCACCCCCTCCCCATCTGGACCACACCCCAAGCCCCTGGGCCACCTTTACCTCAATAGGTTGGATCTTTTCCCAGGACCTGGCCACCCTAGATCCAGTGCCAGGCTGTGACATGGAATGAATGGGCTGGGGTGTTCACTTCCCTTGGATTTGGGAGCATGGTAAGGTGGTAGCCGCTAGGGCAGACCTCTCTCTGCCCTGTCTGATGGCAAGCCAGCACCCACACACTCCTGACAAGTAGACTCTAGGCTCCTTCAGCCTTTCCACCTGTCCGAGGGGTTCTCCAAGCAGCCAAGGGGGCTTGTCTCCTCTGCGCAGGACCCCAGGGTTGGGATGCCTAGTCTGTGGCTTGACTTGCTTACTCCCCAGGACATGTATCCACCCCTGCAATCTCCCTTTTCTTCTTAGTCTCCTCCCAGGAGTACAGGTCCCCACCTCATGTTTCTTCCCTGTCCTTCCCAATTATGTGAGACTCTTTCATGCAACCCTGGTTGTATGGGAGATCTTCTGCCAGTTTCCAGTTAGTTTTCTGTGAGCATTTTTCCACGTGTAGATGTATTTTTGATGTGTTTGTGGTGGGAGGTGAGCTCTACATCCTCCTACTCTGCCATTCTGATCCCCCTCTACTACCAATACTTTGTTCTTGCTTGTATCACAGAACAGGTTATAAACTCTTGGGAGGAAAAGTAGATAATAAGATGAATTCAAAGACACAGTTTAACGTAACAGTGAGAAAAGAGATTCAAGACTAATTGTTGACATTTGACATATAGAGATCAACACCAAACAGACATAAGGCAAAGGAAGCTCGGTCAATTTCTTACTAAGATTCTAGAGGTAGCATAGTGTAGTGGTGATGAGAGTGTAGGTTCTGGACTTGGTCTTAATGGGTTCAAATTCAGACTCCAATCCCACATATGAGTATCTGAGGCAACTTAGCTCCTCTGTGCCTAAGAAACTAGGGTAATTTTCTAACTTCAGTGATTTGTCATGAGGATTACATCAGTTAATGTAAGTGGAGCAAGGTGCCTCACACATGGTAAATATACATTTGCTACTGCTACTATTTCATGCCATTTAATGGTTGGAATGAAACCCATTATTGTAACAGTGTTAAAGATTCTGGGAAATCGATATAGATGTGTGGCCTTCATGAAAGGAGTGTGTTCATGCAGTAAACTTCATTTGAAGCTATTATAGGAAATAATAAACCTCCAATAATTATCATCATATGCTCCCTCAGCTTCAGAAAGCATCTGTGCACCATGTAGTCACATGCAATAATAAAGCCAGATGCTAAGTTCTTGAAGTGCTGATTAAAAAACAATCAAACATGAACATAACTTAATTTTGATGATGAGATGATTTTATTAAGTTAATTTGCAGATAAAGAACATCACTGAAAAACCTCTGTTAAATACTTGCATAGCCAGATGTGTTTTTTCTTTTAAAGAAAAGTTTTGATACACACTCCATTCATTCATCTGTGTTTATTTCTGATAGTTGAATGCCGAACGTAAGACGAGGACAAAGAAACTGAATCTTTTCTGACATCCACCTGTGTGCTTGGACCCTTATTAATGAGGGATATCTAAGGCTGAGACACTGCTGCAGTATCTGCAGTTATGTCTTGCTGCTGGCATTGGAATCACAGGGTACCCTATAGAACAGCAGTCCCCAACCTTTTGGCACCAGGGACCAGGTTCATGGAAGACAATTTTTCCGTGGACGGGGTGGTTCAGGTGGTGATGCAAGCAATGGTTCAGGCAGTAATGTGAGCGATGGGGAGAGGTAGATGAAGCTTTGCTCACCTGCCCACCACTCAGCTCCTGCTGTGCAGCCTGGTTCCTAATAGGGTTCCTAACCCTAACCCAACCTAATGGAGTTCCCCAGGGGTTGGGGACCCCTGCTATAGAAGACTGCTCCACTGATGAGATCATACATTTTGCTGGGGAGTTAAACCATAATTTAGTCTCCCAAAGGGCTACTTATTTTTAGGCTTGTGGTTCATAACTTTTTAGAATTACCACCCTCTATGCCTATATTTCAGAGTGAAGGGGCTTCAGAAGCAGCTGAGACCATTCCAAAGATGCAATTACAGGCTTAGTATTATTTAAGAACATTGAGTCCTGTCTATCTGATAAAGTTGTGCTGATTCTTTTTTTTAATTGTGTGATTTCTTTTTACAAATTTTTATTTTATATTGGAGTATAGCTGATTTACACTGCTGTTAGTTTCACATGTACAGCAAAGTGATTCTATTATACATATACATATACCTGTTCTTTTTCAAATTCTTTTCCCATTTAGGTTGTTACAGAATATTGAGTTCTCTGTCCTATACAGTAAGTCCTTGTTGATTATCTATTTTATATACAGTAGGATGTATCTGTTAATCCCAAATTCCTAATTTATCCCTCCTCCCCCCTTTCCCCTTTGGTAACCATACATTTGTTTTCTGAGTCTGTTTCTGTTTTGTAAATAAGTTCATTTGTATCTTTTTTTTTTTGATTCTGCATATAAGCAATATCACATGATATTTGTCTTTCTCTGCCTTACTTCTCTTAGTATAATAATCTCCAGGTCTATCCAGGTTGCTGGAAATGGCATTATTTCATTCTTTTTTAATGGCTGAGTCTGAGTAGTATTCCACTGTATATGTGTACCACATCATCTTTATCCATTCATCTGTCAGTGAACATTTAGGTTGCTTCCAATGCTTGGCTACTGTAAACAATGCTGCAATGAACATTGGGGTCATGTATCCTTTTGAACCATGATTTTCTCTGGATGTATCTCCAGGAGTAGGATTGCTGGATCATATGGTAGCTCTATTTTTAGTTTTTCAAGGAACCTCCATACTGTTCTCCATAGTGGCTGTACCAATTTACATGCCCAGCAACAGTGTAGGAGGGTTCCCTTTTCTCCATACCTTCTCCAGCATTTATTGTTTCTAGACTGTTTGATGATGGCCATTCTGACTGGTGTGGGCTGATATCTCATTGTAATTTTGATTTGTATTTTTCTAATAATTAGTGATTTTGAGCATCTTTTCATGTGCCTCTTGGCCATCTGTGTGTCTTCTTTGGAGAAATGTCTATTTAGGTCTTCTGCCCATTTTTTAATTTTTATTTATTTTTTCGATATTGAGGCTGCATGAGGTGCTTGTAAATTTTGCAGATTAATCCCTTTTGGTCGCATCACTTGCAAAAATTTTCTTTCATTCTGTGGGTTGTCATTTTGTTTATGGTTTCCTTTGCTGTGCAAAAGCTTTTGAGTTTAATTAGGTCCTATTTGTTTATTTTTATTTATATTATTTTAGGAGACAGACTGAAAAATATACTGCTGTGATTTATCTCAAAGAGTGTTCTGCCTGTGTTCCTCTAAGAGTTTTATAGTATCCAGTCTTACATTTAGGTCTTTAATCCATTTTGAATTTATTTCTGTATATGGTGTTTGAGAATGTTCTAATTTCATTCTCTTACATGCAGCTTTCCAGTTTTCCCAGCACATTTTCTCCATTGTATATTCTTGCCTCCTTTGTCACAAATTAATTGCCTTGGGTACAACAGTCATTTTGACAATATTGATTCTTCCAATCCAAGAACATGGTATATCTTACCATCTGTTTGTGCCGTTTTCTATTTCTTTCATCAGCATCTTATAGTTTTCAGAGTACAGGTCTTTTGTCTCCTTAGGTAGGTTTATTCCTAGGTATTTTATTTGTTTTGATGTTCTAGTAAATGGGTTTGTTTCTTTAATTTCTCTTTCTGATCTTTCATTGTTAGTGTATAGAAATCGAACAGATTTCTGTGTATTAATTTTGTATCCTGCAACTTTACTGAATTCATTGATGAGCTCTAGTAGTTTTCTGGTAGCATTTTTAGGATTTTCTAAGTATAGTATCATGTCATCTGCAAACAGTGACAGTTGTACTTTTTCCAATATGGATTCCTTTTATTTCTTTTTTGTCTCTGATTGCCATGGCTACGACTTCCAAAACTATGTTGAATAAAAGTGGTGACAGACAGTGGACATCCCTGTTTTGTTCCTGATCTTAGAGGAAATGCTTTCAGCTTTTCACCATTGATGAAATGTTAGCTGTAGGTTTGTCATATATAGCCTTTATGTTGAGGTATGTTCCCTCTATGCCCACCTTCTGGAGAGTGTTTATCATAAATGGGTGTTGGAATTTGTCAAAAGCTTTTTCTGCATCTACTGAGATGATCCCATGGTTTTTATTCTTCAGTTTGTTGATGTGGTGTATCACAGACTGATTTGTGGATATTGAAAAATACTTGCATCCCTGGGATAAATCCCACTTGATGATGGTGTATGATTCTTTTAATGTATTGTTGGATTAGGATTGCTAGTATTTTGTTGAGGATTTTTGTATCTATGTTCATTAGTGATTTGGGACTGTAATTTTTTTGTGTGGTATCTTTGTCTGGTTTTATCAGGGTAATGATGGCCTCAAAGAATGAGTTTGGGAGTATTCCTTCCTCTATAATTTTTTGGAATAGTTTCAGAAGGATAGGTGTTAACTTTTCTCTAAATGTTTGATAGAATTCACCTGTGAAGCAGTCTGGTCCTGGACTTTTGTTGGGAGTTTTTTAGTCACAGTTTCAATTTCAGTACTTGTGATTGGTCTATTCATATTTTCTGTTTTTTTCCTGGTTCAGTCTTAAGATTGTTATCTTTCTAAGAATTTGTCCACTTCTTCTAGGTTGCCCATTTTATTGGCATAGAGTTGCTTGCAGTAGTCTCTTATGATCCTTTGTACTTCTGTGATGTCTGTTGTAACTTCTCCTTTTTCATTTCTAATTTTATTTATTTAAGCCCTCTACCTTTTTTTTCTTGAGTCTGGCTAAACATTTATCAATTTTGTTTATCTTTTCAAAGAACTAGCTTTTAGTTTCATTGATCTTTTCTATTGTTTTCTTTGTCTCTATTTCATTTCTTTCTGTTCTGATCTTTGATTTCTCTCCTTCTACTAACTTTGGGTTTTGTTTGTTCTTCTTTTCTCTAGTTGCTTTAGGTGTAAGGTGAGGGTTTTTTTATGAGATTTTTTTGGTTTGTTTCCAGAGGTAAGACTGTATTGCTGTAAACTTCCCTCTTAGAACTACTTTTGCTGCATCCCATAGGTTTTGGATCATCGTGCTTTCATTTTCATTTGTATCTAGGTATTTTTTTTATTTCTTCAGTGATCCACTGGTTGTTTAGTAGCATATTGTTTAGCCTCCACGTTTTTACTTTTTTTGCAGTTTTTCTTTTTTTCTTGCAGTTGATTTATAGAGTTGTGGCTGGGAAAGATGCTTGATATGATTTCAATTTTCTTAAATTTGTTGAGGCTGGCTTTGTGGCCCAGCATGTGATCAATCTTGGAGAATGTTCCATGTGCACTTGAAGAGAACGTGTATTCTACTGCTTTTCAATAGAATGCTTTATAAATATCAATTAAGTGCATCTGGTCATTTAAGGCCTGTGTTTACTTATTTTCTGTCTGGATAATCTGTTCATTGGTGTAAGTGGGGTGTTAAAGTCCACCACTATTATTGTGTTACTTTCAATTTCCCCTTTTGTGGCTCCTTTGTTGGGTGCATAAATATTTACAATTGTTATATTTTCTTCTTGGATTGATCCCTTGATCATTAATTAGTGCCCTTCTTTGTCTCTTGTAACATTCTTTATTTTAAAGTTTATTTTGTCTGATGTGAGTATTGCTACTCCAGCTTTCTTTTGATTTCCATTTGCAAGGAATACCTTTTTCCATCCCCTCACTTTCAGTCCGTATGTGTCCCTAGATCTGAAGTGGGTCTCTTGTAGACAGCATATATAGAGATCTTGATTTTATATCCATTCAGCCAGTCTATGTCTTTTGGTGGGAACAATTAGTCCATTTATGTTTAAGGTAACTATCAATATGTATGTTCTTATTGCCATTTTGTTAATTGTTTTGGAATTGTTTTTGTAGGTCTTTTTTCTCCCCTTCATCTTTTGTTCTCTTGTGATTTGATAACTAACTTTATTGTTGTGTCCACATTCCTTTGTGTGTGTGTGTGTGTGTGTGTGTGTGTGTGTGTGTGTATCTGTTGTAGATTTTCTGTTTGTGGTTACCATGAGGTTTTGATATAGCAGTCTATGTATATACAAGGCTGTTTTAACGTGCTGGTCTTTTAATTTCAAATGAATTTCCAATATCCTGCATTTATACTCTTCCTTTGCACAAATGCTGGTTTTGATATCATATTTGTATGTGGATGATTTCCTACCTTTACTGTATGTTTGCCTTTACCAGTAAAGTTTTCCATTCGTAATTTTCTTTTTTCTGTTTGTGGCCTTTTCTTTTCCACCTAGAGAAGTTCTTCTAGCATTTGTTGCAAAGCTGGTCTGATGGTGCTGAATTCTGTTAGCTTTTGCTTGTCTGTAAGGTTTTGATTTCTCTGTCGAATCTGAATGAGAGCCTTGCCAGGTAGAGTATTCTTGGTTGTAGGTTCTTCCCTTTCATCACTTTAAATATATCGTGCCACTCCCTTCTGGCCTGCAGAGTTTCTGCTGAAAAATCAGCTGATAACCTTATGGGATTTCCCTTGTTGCTTTTAATATTTTTTCTTTGTATTTAATTTTTGTCAATTTGGTGACTATGTCTTGGTGTGTTCCTCCTTACATTTCTCTGTGCTTCCTGGATTTGGGTGACCATTTCCTTTCATGTTAGGGAAGTTTTCTTCAAATACTATCTCAGGTCCTTTCTCTCCCTCTTCTCTTTCTGGGACCCCTACAATACAAGTGTTGGTACATTTAATGTAGTCCCAGAGGTCTCTTACACTGTCCTCATTTCTTTACTCTCTTCCACAGCAGTGATTTCCACCATTCTGTCTTGCAGCTCACCTATCCATTCTTCTGCCTCATTTATTCTGCTATTAATTCCTACTAGTGTATTTTTCGTTTCAGTTATATTGTTCATCTCTGTTCTTTAGAACTTCTAGCTCTTTGTTAAGCATTTCTTGTATCTCCTCAGTGTGCCCCTCCATTCTTTTTCTGAGATTTGAATTATCTTTACTATTATTACTCTGAATTCTTTTTTGGGTAGATTGCCTATCAATCATCTCCACTTCACTTAGTTGTTGTTCTGGGGTTTTATCTGTTCCTTCATCTGGGAAATATTCCTCTGCCATCTCATTTTGTCTAACTTTCTATGATTGCAGTTTCCGTTCTGCAGGCAGCAGTGTTGTACTTCTTTTTGCTTCTGCTGTTTGCCCCCTGGTGGATAAGGCTGGTCTAAGAGGCTTGTGCAGGCTTCCTGGTGAGTGGATTCCTGCCCGCTGGTGGGTGGAGCTGGGTCTTGTCCCTCTGGCGGGCAGGGCTGTGTCAAGGGGTGCTTAGTGAGCTGCTGTGGGCTCAGGATGACTTTAGGCAGCCTATCTGCTGATGGGTGGGGCAGTTCCCACCCTATTGGTTGGTTGGTGTATCCAGCATTGGAGCCTACAGGCTGTTGGCCGGGGCCAGGTATTGGTGAGAAAACGGTGGTTTCTAGGAGGGCTCACGCCAGTGAACACTTCCAAAAACTACCGCCACCAGTGTCCTTGTCCCCGCAGTGAGCCACAGCCACCCCCTGCCTCCACAGGAGACTCTCAAATACCAGCAGTTAGGTTGAGCCCAGGATCTTCTGAGGTCACTGCTTTTTCCCCTGGGTCCTGGTGTGCATGAGACCCTGTGTGCACGCTCCAAGAGTGGAGCTTCTGTTTCCCCTAGTCCTGTGGAATTCGTGCAGTCAAATCCCACCGGCCTTCAAAGCCTGATGCTCTGGTGGCTCCTTCTCCTGATGCCAGACCCTCAGGCTGGGGAGCTCGACGTGGGGCTCAGAACTTTCACTCCTGTGACAGAACCTCTGCGAAATATTTATTTTCCAGTTTGTGGGTAGCCCACCTGGCAGGTATGAGATTTGCTTTTATTGCTAATACGTCCCTCCTACTATCTTGATGTGGCTTCTCCTCCTTTGGCTTTGGATGTACAGTATAATTTTGGGTAGGTTCCAGTGTTTTTCTGTTGATAGTTGTTCAGCAGTAAGTTGTAGTTTTGGTGTTCTCATGAGAGGAGTTGAGCTCACCTCCCTCTACTCTGCCATCTTGTCTCCCTCATCTGTGCTGATTCTTAAAGAGATGAATTTTAATTATGCTATATTTCGTGCAAAATCTATTTGTTTTATTCTTTTAGTGTTCTGTACCTAGGGGCCACTAACATAATTAAATATAAACTGGGGAACAGGCTCAAGATGGCAGAGTAGAAAGACCCTGAGCTCACCTCTCATGGGTACACCAAAATTAAAACAATTTACAGAACAACTATTAATGAAGAAGACTGGAACCTGAAAACATCTTCTAGAACTAAAGAGATTAAGAAGGAACAACCTGATGGGTAGGAGGGGTGGAGTCGCAGTATAGTTAAGATCCGCACCCCTGTGTAGGCAATCCACAAATGGGAGAATAATTATAATTGCAGAGGTGCTCCCGAAGGAGCAAGGGATGTGAGCCCCACAGAGGGCTCCACACCTTGGGGGGTTCTGCACTGGGAAGATGAGTCCCCAGAACGTTTGGCTTTGAAGGCCAGTGGCGCTTACTTTCAGGAGACCCAATGGACTGTGGGAAATATAGACTCCATTTTTAAAGGGCACACACAAAATCTCACATGCTCCAGGACCTGGGGCAGACATACCTGCTGATCTTGGAGAGGGAGGAGGCATGCTCCAGGACCTGGGGCAGACATACCTGCTGATCTTGGAGAGGGAGGAGGCATTGTAGACACCCTGGGGACAAAGACACTGGCGGCAGCCATTTGGGGGAGCTCTTACTACCATGTGGACACTGGTCCCGGCAAGCACCATTTTGGAATCCTCCCTCTAGCTTATTAGCCTCAGGATCCAGCCTCACCCCCACCCACCAACCTGTAGGCACCAGTACTGGGACACCTCAGGTCAAGCAACTAACTGGGAAGGGACACAGCCCTACCCACCAGAGGACCCAGTCCCACACACAAGTGCACAGGCTCTAGACTTAGAACTGCCTGAGCTCTGGCCTCACCCACTAGCAAGCCTGCTCTAGCCTCAGGACCAGTCTGATCTACCAGCAGAAGGCAGACAAAAGCTCTGGGACCTGCTAGGCCCTGGCCCCACCTACCAGCAGGCCAACACAAGCTTTGGGACACCCAAAGCTTTGCAGCCAGACTCCGGGACCCAGCTCTGCCCACCAGTGGGCCAGCATTAGCCCTGGGGCTCTCAGAGGTTTCCCAGCAAGCTGCATCATGATCTGGCCGTAACCACCAGTGGCCAGCAGCCTCCACATGAGGCAGGGCCTGGCAACCAACCAGAGCAGGGGCAAGCCATGCCTATCAGACTTCTCACAGTAGCCAGCTCACCACAACAGAAGGACCCACGCCGCCCTCATAGGTGGCATCGCTAGAGCACAAAGCTCTGGGGACCAGAGAGGCGTGCACTGCTTGGACTCATAGGAAGTCTCCTACAAAGGGCCACTTCCGCAAGGTCGGGAAATGTAACCAACCTGCCATACACTGAAATAAAAACAGCAAGTTGGGCAAAATGAGGTAACAGAGGAACATGTTCCAAACAAAGGAATAAGATAAAAATCTCAGAAGAACTAAGTGAGGTAGAGATAAGCAATGTACCTGAGAAAGAGTTCAAGGTAAGGATCATAAAGATAATCAAAGAACTTGAGAGTACCAAGTGAAAAGTTATGTTTTGAACAAAGAGTGAGTTAGAAAATATACAGAACAAACTAGATGAAGAATACAATAACTGAAATGAAAAAATACACTAGAAGGAATCAATAGAAGACTAAATGATACAGAGGAATGGATCAGTGAGCTGGAAGACAGAGTAGTAGAAATAACTGAAGCTGAGCAGCAGAAAGAATAAAAAGAAATGAGGATAAGAGACCTCTGGGAAAACATCAGCATACTAACATTTGCATTATAGAGGTCTCAGAAGGAGGAGAGAGCAAGAATAGGCAGAGAACATATTTTAAGCAATAATAACTGAAATATCCCTGACTTAGGAAACAGACATCCAAATCCAGGAAGCACAGTGAGTCCCAAACAGGATCAACTCAAAGACGACCTCACCAAGACACATTGTAATTAAAATGGCAAAAATTAAAGATAAAGAGAGACTATTTAGAGTGGCAAGGGAAAATCAACAAGTTATGTACAGGGGAATTCCCATAAGGATATCAGCTGACTTTTCAGCAGAAACTCTGTAGGCCAGAAGGGAGTGGCACAATATATTTAAAGTGATGAAAGGGAAAAACCTACAGCCAGGAATACTTCTACCTGGCAAGGCTCTCATTCAGATATGATGGAGAGATCAAAAGTTTTATAGATAAGCAAAAACTAAAAGAGTTCAGCACCACCAACCCAGCTTTACAAGAAATGTTACAGGGACTTCTCTAAGCAAAAAAGAAAAGGCAGCATGGAAACCATGAAAGGGAAAAGCTCACTGGTAAAGGCAAATATACAGTAAAGGTAGGAAATCATCCACATACAAAGCTAGTAGGAAGGTTAAAAGACAAAAGTAGGAAAACATATCCACAGTAAGCAGTTAAAGGATGCACAAAACAAACAGATGTAAAATATGATGCCCAAAACAGTAATTATGAGGGGAGGAGAGTAAAAAGTCAGGTTTATTAAAATGTGTTTAAAATTAAGAAATCAACTTAATCATATTTATTTGTGTATATGCATATATATATGTACATACACATTATACATATACACACACACACATATATATATATATAGGTTCATACAGCTAATGGTAACCACAAACCAAAAATCTGTAGTGCATGCACAAACAAACAGAAAGGAATCCAAACATAACACTAAAGATAGTCATCATCACAAGGGAAGAGAATAAAAGAAGGAACAAAAAAGAACTACAAAAGTACATACATTATCAATAATTACCTTAAATGTAAATGGACTAAATGCTCCAGTCACACAACACAGAGTCACTGAATGGACACAAAAAGAAGACCTGTATATATGCTGCCTAAAAGAGACTCACTTTAGATATAAAGACACACATTAGACTGAAAATAAGGGGATGGAAAATGTTATTACATACAAATGGAAATCAAAAGAAAACTGGGGTAGCAATACTTAATCTGAGACAAAACAGACTTTAAAACAAAGATGGTTAAAAGAGACACAAAGGACATTACATAATGATCAAGGTATCAATCCAAGAAGAATATATAACAATTATAATTATAAATGCACCCAACGTCGGAACAACTAAAAACATGAACCAAATATTAACAGACACAAAGGGAGAAACCGACAGTAACACAGTAATGGTAGTAACACACCCCTCTTACATCAATGGACAGGTCATCCAGACAGAAAATCAATATGGAAATACTGGCCTTAAATGACACATTAGACCACATGGACAATATAGCTGTTAAGCTATATATAGAACATTCCATCTAAAAGCAGCAGAATACACATTCTTTTCAAGTGCACATTGAACATTCTCCAGAAAAAATCACATGCTAGGCCACAAAGCCAGCCTCAGTAAATTTAAGAAAACTGAAATCATAATCAGGCATCTTTTCCAACCACAATGCTATGATACTAGAAATCAAATACAAGAAAAAACACTGAAAAAACCACAAACACATGGAAGCTAAACAATATGCTACTAAACAATCAATACATCACTGAAGAAATCAAAGAATAAATTCAAAAATACCTGGAGACAAGTGAAAATGAAAACACAAAGATCCATAATCCATGAGACGCAGCAAAAGCAGTCCTAAGAGGGAAGGTTATAGCAATACAAGCTTACCTCAGGAAACAAGAAAAATCTCAAATAAACAACCTTTTTACCTAAAGGAACTAGAAAAATAAGAACAAACAAAACCCAAAGTTAGTAGAAGGAAAGAAATCATAAAGATCAGAGCAGAAATAAATGAAATAGAAACTGAAAAAACAACAGAAAAGGACAATGAAAGTATGAGCTGGTTCTTTGAAAAGATAAACAAGATAAACAAAAGTAACAAACCTCTAACTATACTCATCAACTCAATAAAATCAGAAATGAAAAAATTTATAACCAAAACTACAAAATACAAAGGAAAAGAGATTACTGTGAACAGCTATATGCCAATAAAATGGACAAGCTATAAGAAACATACAAATACCTAGCAACATACAATCTCCCAAGACTAAACCATGAAGAACTAGAAATATGGACAGTATCAGTAATTAAATGAATCAATAATTTAAAAAAATAATCCCCCAAAACAAAAGTCCAGGACCAGATGGCTTCATAGGTGAATTCTACCAAGCATTTAGAAAAGAGTTAACACCTATCCTCTGACATTATTCCAAAAAACTGCAGAGGAAGGAACTCTTCCAAACTCATTCTATTAGGCTAGCATCACCCTGATACCAAAACTAGGCAAAGATATCAGAAAAAAAAAAGAAAACAAAGGCCAATATCACTGATGAACACAGGTGCAAAAATCCTCAACAAAATACTAGCAAACCAAATCCAACAATACATGAAAAGAATCATACACCATGATCAAGTGGGATTTACCCCAGGGATGCAAGAATGGTTCAATATCAGAAAATCAATGTGATATACCACATTAACAAAAATTGAAGAATAAAAGCCATATGAAGAATAAAAAGCATATGATCATCTCAACAGATGCAAAAAAAGCTTTTGACAAAATTCAATATCCATTTATGATAAGAATTCTCCAGAAAGTGGGTATAGAGGGAACATACCTCAACATAATAAAGGCCATATACAATAAGCCCACAGCTAACATCATACTCTATGGTGAAAAGCTGAAATTATTCCTCTAAGGTCAGGAATGAGATAAGGATGCCCACTCTCACAACTTTTAGTCAACATATTGGAAGTCCTAGCTATGGCAATCAGACAAGAAAAAGAAAGAAAAGGAATTCAAACTGGAAAGGAAAAAGGAAAACCATCACTGTTTGCAGATTACATGATACTATACATGGGATATCCTAAAGAGAGCACCAAAAAACTACTAGAGCTCATCAATGATTTCAGTAAAGTTGCAGGATACATAATTAATATACAGAAATCTGCTGCATTTCTATACACTAAAACCAAACCATTAGAAAGCAAAATTAACAAAACCATCTCATTTATAATTGCATCATAAAGAATAAAACACCTAGGAATAAACCCACCTAAGGAGGTAAAAGACTTGTACTCAGAAAACTATAAGATTCTGATGAAAGTGAAGACAACACAAACAGATGGAAAGGTGTACCATGTTCATGTATTGAAAGAATTGATACTGTTAAAACAGCCATACTACCCAAGGCACTCTAGAGTTTCAGTGCATTCCCTATCAGAATACCTATGGCATTTTTTTCTAGAACTAGAACAAACACATTTAAAATTTGTTCAGAAACACAAAAGACCCCCAAATAGCCAGAACAATCTTGAGAAAGAAGAACGGAAATGAAGGTATCATGCTCCCTGACTTCAGACTATACTACAAAGCTACAGTAATCAAAACAGTATAGTACTGGCACAAAAACAGACACATAGATTGATGGAACACAATAGCCCAGAAATAAACCCACACACTTCTGGACAATTAATCTAGGACAAAGGAGGCAAGAATACATAATGGAGAAAAGACAGTCTTTTCAGTAAGTGTGGAGAAAAGACAGTCTTTTCAATAAGTGGTGCTGTGAAAACTTGACAGCTACGTGTAAAAGAATGAAATTAGAACATTCTCTAACATCATATACAAAAATAAATTCAAAATGGATTAAAGACCTAAATGTAAGACTGGAAACCAAAAAGAAAACACAGGTAGAGCACTCTTCGACATCAATCATAGCAATATTTTTTTTGTATCTGTGTCCTAAGGCAAAGGAAACAAAAATTAAAAAGCTTTTGCACAGCAAAGGAAACCATCAACAAAACAAAAAGACAATCTACTGAATGGGAGAAGATATTTGCAAATGGTAAGATTGATAAGGGGTTAATATCCAAAATATATAAACAGCTCATACAACTCAATATCAAAAAACAACCCAATTAAAAAGCAGGCAGAAGATCTGATGGGACATTTTTCCAAAGAAAATATACAATGGCCAACAGGCACATGAAAAGATGGTCCACATCACTAATCATCAGATTAGTAATGCAAATCAAAACCCAATGAGATGGGTTTCTCTGGTGGTGCAGTGGTTAAGAATCTGCCTGACAATGCAGGGGACGTGGGTTCGAGCCCTGGTCTGGGAGGATCCCACATGCTGCGGAGCAACTAAGCCCCGTGCACCACAACTACTGAGCCTGCGCATCTAAAGCCTGTGCTCCACAACGAGAAGCCACGACAATGAGAAGCCCGTGCACCGCGATGAAGAGTAGACCCCGCTCACCACAACTAGAGAAAGCCTGCGCACAGAAACGAAGACCCAACACAGCCAAAAATAAATAAATAAATTTTTTTTTTTAAAAAAAGACCTAATGAGATATTACTTCACATTTGTCAGAATGGCTATCATCAGAAAGACCATACAAAACAAATGTTGGAGAGGATGCAGAGAAAAGGGGACCCTGGTGCACTGTTGGTGGGAATGTAAATTGGTGCAGCCACTGTGGAAAACAGCATGGAGGTTCCTCAAAATAAGCTCCAGAACTACCTTATGATCCAGCAATATCACTCTTGGGTATATATCCAAAGAAAATGAAACCATTAATATACATGCACCCCAATGTTCATAGCAGCAATATTTACAGTAGCCAAGACATGGAAGCAACCTAAGTGTCATCGACTGATGAATGTATAAAGATGTGTATATACACAACAGAGCAGTACTCAGCCAAACAAAAGAATGAAAGTTTGCCATTTGCAACAACATGGATGGACCTGGAGGGTATTACACTTAGTGAAATAAATCAGATGGAGAAAGACAAATACTGTTTGTTATCTCTTATATATGGAATCTAAAAAACAAAACTAGTGAATATAACAAAAAAGTAACAGACTCACAGATATATATATAAACTAGCTGTTATCAGTGGGCAGAGGGAAGGGGGAGGGGCAAGAAAGGGGTAGGGGATTAAGAGATACAGATGTCTATGTATAAAATAAATAAGCTACAAGGATACATTATATTTACAGCACAGGGAATACAGCCAGTATTCTGTAATAACCATAAGCGGAGTATAATCTATAAAACTTTTGAGTCACTGTGGTACACCTGAAACTAATATATTATTGTAAATCGACTATACTGCAGAAAAAAAAAAAAAAGATTGCATGTGGTAAACTGCTTTGAAAGTTGCTTTTGCATTAAGATTCATTTAGAAACGAACACACCATTGTAAAGCAATTATACTCCAATAAAGATGTTTTAAAAAAAAAAAGATTCATTTAAAGGCAACAGATGGAAGATAAAGAGAGCTGGCCATTGCAACATTACAAAAATACGTTTCTATTAAGGCAAAGAGGTTTTGAGAGATTTGCTACAGAAACTTACTGCCCTGAACCTCTAAAATCTCCCAAAGTAAGCCGATCCTCTTTAAATTTCTTAAATAGAAACTGACCTGTAGCCTGGGAAGTGGTTTGTGATTGATCCAGCTGCAAGGCATTAGAAGACACGTTGCTTACCACCGTTTGTAGTAAAATGTCCCACCACGATACAAGGCAAAAATTGTAGAGCTTTTGAAACTGCACACAAGCACTTGAAAGGTAATGGTGACTGGAAACACCTGCAAGAAATTTATCACTTTTATTAAAAAGCAATGATTGTACAATTCCAGATAAAAAACCAGGTGTCTGATGAGTTGTTTCTGAAGGTAGAAAATAGCTCTTTGTAAGAAATCATGGTAAAAAGACTCATTCAATTTGTTTGGCAAAACATTTTATTCACAAAATGTCCCTTTCCTCCGTAACTCTCTGCTCAAATAACTCGTAAGGCTGGAAGCCGACATATGATATTTACACAGCTCAAAATCTGAATACTCACTAATGTCTTAGCTGTTCTACATACTCTGCTGCCGTCTAGTCCCCTCCTCCCCCACCTCTGTTCTTAAATCACAATATGAGCGAAGAGCCTGGAGGCTGGATAAATCAAATCCGCATCATCCCTCCCCAGCCCCACAACACATCATCTGTTACGAAATCCTACTTAAAAATCATCACCTTTTTCTTTGGAGGATGATGCCATTCTCTGGAATGAAAGCAACTAACACAGAAATGATTTGTGATTGCAAGTGATACACAAAGACATTTTTATCACGTTGGGGAATAACTACTTCTCTCAGTTCACAGGAGTCTTCTTTACATCTTAAAAACTATAAATAATCCAATGTGCCAAAGAATTATTACAACTTTTCCCTTAAAAAATATGGGTCTTATTTCTTCTAAATGTAGACCAAGCTCCCCCCCCCACACACCTATGTCTGGTACCCTCACAGCTTGCCTTACTTGATTGAAATTGAGGACATTTTGCAGGATCTTAGTGATTTAAGTAGGTAAAGCTCAGAGGAGTGTCTCAGTATGATAACCGAGGAGATAAAAAGACAATGAGCTCTAGGCATCAGCTGATGCAAACCAACTATACCAGCTCTGGAGATGTAAGGGTCACCCCAGGCAGCCTACTCCAAAAACTTTTAAGCATCTTTAACGGTACCCTGAGGGCAGCTTCTCGCACTGAGCATCAAATAGATGGAAGGTGCTAAATTTGTAATGCTCTGCCCTCCTCCCACCAGGCAACCAGAGAACAAAAAGCCGAATACCCACAACTCCTGGTGTGTTTCCTTCCTTCCCTCTCTGGCTTAGAATCTTAGGAATGTTTCCTCCTATTTGTTTTCTTGCTAATCAACTGATGAAGAGTGGGAATGGGTATCAGGAACCATTCGAAGGTTTCTCAGAAACTTGAGGGAATAAGAGATCTTGGTAAGGGTTTATTTATTCATGGGACAAAAGGCAGACCCTGGTCCCTCCCTTCTCTGCAATGTCCACTGTGGGGAAGCTGCTAGAAAGAGAGAGCACACTACAGTCTCCCACCCCAGCCTGGTACACACTGAACATATTCCAATGCTTATGACTAGTTATTTTACTGACACCGTTTGTACTCGTTTTCAAAGGTCACGCATCTGTAATAAAAATTGATTTTATCTATATTGACAGTTCTTTCAACCCAAGACTGAACTGCCACAGGTAAATTCCATGCACATTTTTCAGAATAAAGCTATTGAGACCAAAACGCTCATAATTCTATTTACTCCTAGCCAAAGAGAAACAAACTACAACAAATTGTAGGATCTTGATTTCAGATCTCTACGTTGGGGTGCCTCTCAGTGTGCATCTCTCAGGTCTTTGCTACACTGTCTGATATGCCAGCTGTCCACCAATGAGCATGTCCACCAGCCCAGAGCTAATTCACTGGTTTACAATTACTCCTGACCTAATGCTTTCCACCTCCCCTCACCACAGGCATTTGGCACTGAGAGTGAAGTCAGCCAGAGGCAGGGTAAAAATGAGCAAAATACAGATACTACTGCTTTCCAAATATAGACAGGAACGTGGTAAGGATTCTCAGCCCCACTTTGAGCTGCAACAGAACATATAAATATTTTCACATTACATTACATCCCATTCATATTCATGTACATATACATTCACATACTCTGCCAGGTATTTGCATCCTTATGGACACACCTCCCTAGTATGAATGCTTGTAACAATGTATAACAAGATACATGCTACACAGATATGTATACCCTGTAAAAATCCACAGAGAAACACCCAGAGGCCCCAAAGAATAAAGGCATAAACAGATACAAGATGATACGTGTTGCTCAGTAGAAAACTACGTGACTGACCAGAGGTTGCTGAAGAAACTGGAAGTGGGGGATCAGAAGTGAAAAAAATATGCAGAGGAAGGAAATGTGCTCAGGGAATGACTGCGAGATATTTATTAGAATCCTAAAAAATTATCAGGTGACCTTCCCAGAAGAATGGAAGGGGTTTGGTAGGGGTGGGCACAGATCAGCTTTCGTGGTTTTTCTTCACTCGACACAATGACCCAATTAAAGTACCGTATTCATTTTGGGTAACTGGGCACGAAGAAGGAAAAAACAATTTGGATTGTGTCTAAATACTTTAGAACTAGATAGAAACTTATCAAATGCATTAATGGTTTTACTTGGATGAAAAAGAAAAGAAAGGATCAAAAATAAATTCCTAATAAAAAGTGAAAAAGCAAAAGCATTTATAATATGGTAATAGAACTGTGGTAAAGGTTCTGTACACATTAAATAAAATAATTCAAGTATCCTCCATACTCTCCTGGCACCTCACAACTCTGGTCAAGCTGTGAAGTGAGTACACACGTACACACACACACACACACACACTGTATTTTCTGGCTAGTCATTTGCTATTTGATCTTTGTTCTAAGGGTAGAGTTTTGGATGCCTTAAACACCAATCTCTCTTGTAAACAAACTAAACCCTCTATCTCTGGGGCACACAATTACATGATCTTGACCCAGAGGAAGATGAAAGGCATTTAATAGACATTTCTCCTCCAATTAGGGATGAGTCTGACCCTCGATAAAACGGTTTATTTGCCCTTTTAACAGGGATTGAAATCAGTTTCAACTTGGATTGAAAAATAAGTTAACCAAGGGGAATAAATTGTTTAAAAAAGTATTAACTAGTGTCTGTTAGATTTATTTCCTTATAACCAAATACTAGAGAAAAAAACCAATTCCCAGGGCATTTCAGACATTCTGTTCTTACATGCGCTCATTTCACTGTACGAGTGCCTTAATCTGTCCATACATATCCTCCTGTTAATAAGACCAGGAGAGGTGTTCGGACTGAGGAACACACACACTCTAAAGCCAGAATCTAAAACCCTGTGGACTCGGTTTAATGCTGTCTGTGTACATCAACACTGTTTCAGTAACTACAAATTGTAATATTTCCCATCAACATAAAAAAAGTGATAACTACGTCATGTAAGGCTCTATCCTGTTAGGAGTTATCCTGTCAAGACTCCAGATATGCAGCAATCAAACAGCCCCTGGGGACAGGTTCTTCTATTAAAGAATAAGAAAAGTAGCTTTCGTTGTTCTTGTTTTTAAGAGGATATTTAACACATGGTATTTATAGCACCATCAGTCTGAGGAACTCTACAGTACCTTTTGAGTCCATGAACAAGTTCACACCTAATTCCGCATCTTTTAGTGTAGACCTTCACTGGCACTGAACAGCTGTCAATGTCCAGAACGACAAATTGATCTGAAAAGCCTGTGACTCAGGTGGAGAAACAGCATCCACATTTTATGTGACAAAAAACCCGAGCAGCCTAAGTGACTTCCCCAAAGCAACCCGGTGGTTCTAGGACACTTATCTCGCAGACCCATCAGAGAATAGCTCCAGATAGTAAAATAAACACACCACGCCCTCGGTGAGCTCAAGAGACCCTGAGAGCCAAATCTCCATATAAGAACGCAACCTGAACCCAGCGCAGAAGGAGAGGCCTCTGTCTGTGTGCGAAAAGATGGGCTGGTAAGTCTGACGGCCTGGGTCAGACGTACCTGGGTGAGACAATGAAGGTCCAAACTGAGTGAGGGACAAGGAAATAAAAACACTGACTTTCACGCTCTCCTCTTCTCCCAAGTGATCACAAACCACACGAGAGCACACATACACCTACATGTGCCATCCTGACACTGTTCTTTCCCAAAATTATCCCATGGGAGGAACACCAGACCTTTGAAATGATTAGCAAAAGGGGGGCACGTTTCTATTAATACATATGACAAAACACACACACTCCCATACCCATCAAGAACATTAAGATGACATCCCCCCTCCCCCCCCCCCCAAATTTCCATTTTAATTGTGATTTGGCCTGACTGATACGCCACACCCACACCCACTGAACATATTGGTTCACTCATTAGCCTGGCTGGTCGTAACTGTCAGAGTTGCCAGGCGGAGCTGACCCTCTCTGGCTGAGAAGCATTCCAAAGGCTTAACCTCCCCCCCCACGTGGAGCCCGCCCTCAGTGCCTGTCTGTGCTCTCTGGGTGCCCCTGCCCCCGGGGCCAGCTTCTCCTGGGCCATCCTGGCGTCACCATCTCAGCTCGAGGCTAATGAACCAGAAAACTGAGAGAAGACAGAAAAAGTCTTCTCTTTCCCAATTCATACACAACCTTTCTCTCTCATTAACACCGTGCCATACAGATGCTGCAGGTGTGTTCCAACTACAGAAAGCAAAAGGGTGTGAAAGCATATGACTTCTGCATAGAAACAAAAAAAGGAAAAACGTGGGAAAGGATTCCCACCATTCCTGCCCCGGGGTCACCAGGGACACCTGCTTCTTTCCCAGCACACAGGAGAAAGCCCAGCCCCAGCATCACCAGCACCACCAGCATCACCAGTGCCTCGGTTCACCCGGCCACTCAGTTGTTCCTGGTGGGGGGGGGGGGTGCCTGGAGCATCTGCCTGAAAAGTGCTGCTGTGGGTGGCGGGGTGATGGAACAAGGGGAAAGGCCACAGGAGGATAAAGACTGTTACAGCAGAGAATCATCAGGACAGGGATAATCTTGTCCAAGACCGTGGATGTAAAACTAGTAGCTCTGGGGACTCAGATTTCAAAAAGCAAGTACAGTGCTGACATTTTGGTAGAAACAACAAATGGAAAGGCTGTTCGATAGTGGAGAACTGTTCTTTTTTCCTATTTCAGGGTTGGGGGCTTCTATTCAGGGTCCACGAATGTTGGTCTGTATAGGCATGAGAAATCTGAGAAGTCCGTCCCTCTGAGGACTCTCTGGCACGTGGGGGGTGGGGGGTGACTCGGCATGAACCAAGGTGAAATGGTGGCCAGCCCCCGGCTCCCTAGCCTCTGGTCTCTCTGCTCCAGGAAGGCCTCAGTTCTTCTTGGCCTCCTTCTGAGGCTGGCCTTTGGTGGTCCCTAGGGTGTTCCACACCTCCGTGTACATTAGGGTCCCCATGAAGACAAACAAGGTGCCCAGCCAGTGCCACCGCGTGAAGGGGTTCTGGAAGTACAAGATGGAAAAGATGAGGCTCACAAACTTGCGTAGAGTCACGACGAGGGTGACGGTGAGGGAGGCGCATTCTGTGGTCAGGATGAAGACGCCCCGGATGCACACGTACCTGGAGGGGCAGGGTTAAGGGGGTTTTCTGTAGACAACCCAGAGGTCAGTGGGAGAACCTTCTGGCAAGGTTCTTGGCCTCAACATTCATGTTCTAGGACCCAAAACACATGGGGGTTGGCTACAGCTGCCCTGAGGCTCTTCCTTGCTAGAACATCCTGCAGAATTCCTGGCCTGCCATTCCATCTGTGGATCCTAACTTGAAACTGCCTGAAAGCCTCCCCTTATTCTTATCCTGGATCCGTGCCAGAGTTTACAGAGAAGTCGCCTCCCCAGTAATGACAGAAGGTAACGCTCTCGGTAAAGGTGATCACGCCTCCTCCCAAAAAGAACTCTGTAGGGCAAACGAATGAGGTGACTTCAGAGGAATGAGCTCAATCTCAATCTGTTTCAGTGTTTCAAAGACTCAGTGATTTTTATAATGGACTTAACAGTGGTTCCAAAGAGCCATTTTAAAAATTAGGTTTTAGTTAATTTGAAATTTCTTGCAGGATTTTGTGGCAGCTCGTGAAACATCCTAGGACACTGGAAAACTCCCTGTAGAAATCACAGCGCATTTCTGTCATATACTAATCCTTAATTACCCATTGATTTCTACACCTCCACCCAGAGCTTTTCCTTCCTGGTGCCCTGGGACTTACTGACCCTCCACACCACCAGCATCTCTTCCCCCCCGTCTTCCCGCAACAAAGGAGCTCACTGGATGGGCCTGTCTGTCTCCTGCTTACTGCAGAAGAGATCAAGGCAAAAACGAAACTCATGGCACTGCACTATTAAAAGAGAAGAATAAACATTCCTACGCCAAAATACCACAGCAAAGGCCATACGGCAGAGGGGTGTGCAAAGGATACTGGGTGATGACATTCATGAGGAGGTAGAACCACATGACGGGCACCATCACACCAACGACTGGAACCTGATATAATTCTGCAGAGATTAAGAGGAGAGATAGTTGTATCACTTCTGGCAGCTTATGTTTTCATCTTTTTGAACAAAGTAACACAGATGATCATAATAGAAATAGAAGCGTTATTTCTCTTGCAAATACATTTGGATCATACACCACTTACTTGCCTTGATTTGAGGCTACACCAGCCTCGAGAGTCATTACATTGGCTTCTTAAAACAAATTATGATTTATTTTACTTTTAAAATAAACTCTTTACCGTTCACCTGAATAGGAGCCCACTTTTCAGAGAAAGACTGTGAAACACAGAGAGGTTCAAAATGATATGGTCTTAACTGACAGGTAACACAAGATGTAAGATAACCCATAACTAAATGCCATTTAGAAATACGTGCAATCCTTAATCAAAGAATTCTAAATTATACAAGGCTGTACCATTCTATATCTATTAAGTCAGCAATTAAACATTTATAAATAATATCCTAATCTGGCAAGGTGGTAGTGGAACTAGCAGCCATTCAGTGGGTGATAGTATAAAGTGGTGTTTTTTTGTTTTGTTTTGTTATTTAGTTATTTATTTTTGGCGGTGTTGGGTCTTCGTTGCTGTGCGCGGGCTTTTCTCTCTATTTGCGGCAAGCGGGGGCTACTCTTCATTGCGGTGTGTGGGCTTCTCATTGCAGAGCATGGGTTCTAGGCGCACAGGCTTCAGTAGTCATGGCTTGCAGGCTCTAGAGCGCAGGCTCAGTAGTTGTAGCACATGGGCTTAGTTGTTCCGCAGCATGTGGGATCTTCCCGACCCGGGCTCGAACCCATATCCCCTGCATTGGCAGGTGGATTCTTAACCACTGTGCCACCAGGGAAGCCCTGGTGTTGTTTTAAAAAATCAATTTCACAATATGTATTAAGGAGCCATAAAAGTATTGCTTCTTATTCTTAGGAATTAATCCTAGTTAATTCAAAAGAAAACAGTTTTATATATTTTGCAGTCATATTTATAATAAGGAAAAACTCTGAATCAATCTAAATGACCAGTGATAGAGCAAGGACTATGTAAGCAAAGGTAAGCAAACTAGATGAGGTGTTATATACTTGACAAAAAAAAAAAATCATAAAGATTATAGATAGTCATATAAAAAACTCAGAATGAAAGTGAAAAAGCAAGTATAAAATTATATCTACACAAGGATTACGACTATGTAAGAATGTATGCGAATAGAGTCAGGAAGGAAACTGGTAAAATGAAATTAGCTCACATGTAGGGTGATGAACTGTAACTTTCCTTCCTTTAAATACATTCTTATGTTAGTTTTATATCATGAGACTTGCACAGTAAATATGTGGGAGGAAATAAAATATCCAAGATCAGAGAATAAGGACATAGTAATCCTCGAAGGGTCAGGTTTTTTTATATTGCTAACTTGTTTGTGGGGCTTGAATTATACAGCATAACTGAGGAAAATGTAACAAAGTGATGCTGAGATCTGGTTAGTAAATGAACATTTTCTTTTGCAAAAAATAAAAATTCATATATATAAATAATTTATTAAAATTGTATGCCTGGGGCTTCCCTGGTGGCGCAGTGGTTGAGAATCCGCCTGCCGATGCAGGGGACGCGGGTTCGTGCCCCGGTCCGGGAAGATCCCACGTGCCGCGGAGCAGCTGGGCCCGTGAGCCATGGCCGCTGAGCCTGCGCGTCCGGAGCCTGTGCTCCGCAACGGAAGTGGCCGCAACAGTGAGAGGCCCGCATACCACAAAAAAAAAAAAAAAAATTGTATGCCTGGACTAGTGGGAAATCCCCATAATTTGGTATCCTATTGTCTTTGAAACACTTGGCAAGTATTGAAATGAAAAGAAAGTTAACAAATGTTATTACTGTTTAATAACTTCAGAGATTCACTGTATCAATTTGCTGAGGAAAGACAATCAGTATGACATAAAGTATTTAGACAGATGTACAGTTCCCTTAGAATATTCAAGGATAACACATTCAATCTGAGACACTTAAGCAAGAGAAAAAAAATGTATACTTCACTTAGGAATGATTCTAAACACTCAATTTTTTGAAAGCAGACCTTAAAAAAAATTTTATAAAAATACCCATCCCTGTGACTTTTAGAAGGAGCATTCTAGTAACTAAATCAATATCAATCCTAAGGAATTTGATAATGTGTTTATTTCCATAGCCCTTTGCTATGTGGGGACTCTAAGAGACCTTAAAAACCACTGCATCAAAAATCAGCTATATGTCAATTACACCTCAATTTTAAAAAGTCAGAAATGATTGAGTAATTCAGAGCCTTAAAAACTTTCTTACACGCTGACGCCAACACACACTTTTTCGCAGGCAAACGGGACAGGCAGTTCTGCAAACTCAAACAGAGAACAGTCACAACTTCACAACTTGTGACCAGAGAGCAAACAAATGTTTACTCAGCACCTACTGTCATTCTACAAAATACACTTAACCATTTTAGGTCTGAGCAACATAAAGACTTAATTTTAAAAATGTGTACTTGTTCCTTGTGTATTCATTTGTCTGTATAACAAGCTATGTCTTTTAGTAGATAATAGGATTACATCAGTAATTTATTTCAAGTTAACTGGCAATTATTAGCTACTTTATTAAATACTGTAAAAAGTAATAGCTAACTTACACTGTAAACATTTGAACTAATTTTGTTTACTCTGCTGCCTGTCTGCCCTGTAACTAGGAAAAAGCCGTCATCATTTTTGTTCCTCCTTGCTCAGAGGCAGCTCGGCCTGGATCTGTGAGCAGACTGCCTTTCCCAGCAGAGAGGGATGAACAGGAGTAAAGAAGCTGGACTGCTGCCCAACTTCTCACGGCTCCAGTCACTGCAGTATTGTTACGATTTGTTTGCATTCTCAGAACATAATACCTTCCACATTCAAATGCAAACACAAATTCCACAGCAAAACAGAAAATTTGAAGATACTGTCTTACTTCATTTGCAAATAATTGAGAAGTGCCTACAAAAAGCTTTTGCTGCTGCAACCACTGATTAATGGCACTATATTCTAGGAAGGTGGAACGGGGAGGGGACAGATGATTTGGATAAGATCATGAAAAAAGCAGTGGTCAAGTCGAGAGTGAAATGAAGACGCTGCCTCTGAAACTGTTAGGTAATTCTACTAGAGAACCCCAAACTCACCAGAATTATTGAACAGAACTGCATGGTCATAAATGTCAGAAGCCAAGAAGATGAAACCAGGGAGTGGAAGGGCATGCTAGGGGAAGAAACATTTCATGTAAATTTAAATGCAAAAACATTACAGAAGAATTAGAGTATCTTTACAATGACTGAAAGTTTTACAAGTTGTTTAACAAGCAGTATCAAGAAAAGCAAGTCAGACTCATTTATTAAGTTAAAAGTATCCAGTGCCACCGACCACTTACATTGTAGGGCATGGTATCAACCCCCAAATTACAGTTCTTGCCCTATGAAGTCTGATGGTCATTACACACAGAACAAAAAAATAGAGCCAGCAATCCTTTCCCCAACAAAGGGGAATGGAAAATTGAAACACACAGTAATTCTGCCCAGAGGATCTGCTACATGTTACTATTTTTGAGAACGGTTCAACAAATATAACGGATTTTAAAATTATGTGGAATGTGCAGGCAGATTTTAGGGAGTTCCGGAAACTAGTGGGAAAAGAGATTGGGGGACAACATGAAGTCAGGGATAAAGAAATGAAGACAAGAATAAAAAGAGATTGAAGAGGAAGGGGAAACAAAAGGTAAGCAAAGATAAGGTGCTTGGCAGCAACCCACCACTCCTACCACCACAATAATAAGGAATCACAGTAAACGTTTCCCAAGCAGTTAACTACACACCAGGTGCCGTGCTGAAAGAAACACGGAAACCAAACAGAATGGTCCTTCATTTTTAAAATTCTCGGCCGCGTACTCTAGGTTCTAAGTAAATATCTCAACGTGCTTGTCTGCAACTTCAGTACAAACGGTTGGCAGGGAAGGAATCCCTCAGATTTTACTGAATCTGGGGGCCATGAAATCAGCATGACCTGGAGGGGCTGGGCATTATTTCAACAGAAAAGACGGAGGAGAAAGAGGAAAGTCAGAGGAGGTGGCTCTAGATCAGCAGTTTCAAACAAGAGGCAAAAGCGTATATAATTAACGAATTAAACTCTCCATCAAAGGAATAAAGCCCATCTGAGGGACTTACTCCTCAAATTCTGTCTTCCCCAACTCTCCCAAATGCCTGCCCGCACATATTCTCCTTGGCCTGGGGCTTCTGAAACTCCTATTCCCTTTCTAGGTCCCCACATTGGTTTTAACTTGATTTCATCTATGGGAACACTGGGTTCCTTGTCCCTTGGGGTTGTTCCTGGTTGGCAGACATGTCCTGCTCACACTGACTGATGATGGTCACCTCGTGTAGAGAACTGTGGCAGCCTATTAAAAGTGCCAAAGTCCGTGGGCCCCCAAACGGTTTATTGGACAATAAATTGATCCTTCGACTACATCAGAAGGATGACGTATCACATTTGAAATAACTTATTACAATAAAAATAGCAACTCAATCATTTTCATCTTCCCTGGGTTCAAGAAACTGCTTACATTATAAAACAAAGCCTCCTTGGAGTGTTTCCCAAATTGTTTGTACAGAGTCTCTTGGAAAATACCCATCCTTGCTGACATCAGAAGAGCAAAAGTCAGTGCTCCAATACCTAAAAAGCAAACACCGAGTTATAAGATGCCTGCATTTGCCAACTTCCAGATCTTTTCTTAAAGAACATTAAGTTCTACAAACATTACACACTAAATGTGGAACAGGTACAAAATTTAAAAAAAATAAAAATCAACCACAATATTACCATCCAGTCCTAAATAGTTTGCTATCTCTCTCTGTATATACACTTAGGTAGATATTTTATGCTGAGACAGGATCAAAATGAATATATAATTTTATATATATCTTGCTCTCTTCACGACCTTTTTCCTGGGTTTTCGTTCAAGTCATTCATTAAAATTTTTTCAAAAGTATGGCTGCATATTATTCTATCATGTGGATGTACCATACTTAAATGTCTTGTAATAGGAGAATGGTTAGATTACTTCCTATTATTTCATCATTAAAATCAATGTACATCCTAGTACATAAATCTTTAAACAAAATGTTGATTATTTCCTTAGGATAAACTCTCATAAGGGAGATTACTGAGTCAAAGGTTGTAGACATTTTAAAAACTCAATACATACACATACTTTTTTTTTCCCAGAAAGGCTGTGTCAATTTACCATAAGCAGTTTATATGAAAATAGTTGCCTTACTGCATCCTCAGCAGCAATGAGAATAATCATTTATTATCTTGCCAATATAGAGACCAAAATTAAAAGGTACTGCATTTTGGTTTCAATTTACATTTCTTTGATTATTAGACTAGCAAGGCTGAACATAAGTTTACTGAACATTAATTCTGTCCCCATGAATTGTGTGTTCATGTCTTTTGCAAGTTCTTATTGGATAAAGTATCTTCCTAATAGCTGATAAAGAGCTTTCTATGTTAAGAACAACAACCTAAAGAGATGAAGTTTCAAAGTCAAGAGGCGAGGAGAATACAGTTCTTTCACTGCTACTTTTCTTCCATTTGGTCAGTCTCAGTATCTTATTGCCATCACTAACTTTCCCCTCTCTATCGTACACAGCAAGGGCAAAGCTCTATAGGAGTCGTTTAATTAATTCACCAAAGAGATATTTGTATTTTTAAAAACTCCCCAGGAGATTGTGATGATCCGTCAGGTTTGGGAACATTGCCATGTGGAACAGCTTACGAGGAAAATAAATCTAAGATTTAGAAATGGGTCCCTTGGAAATTGAAAGAGTCAACTGCTGTAATGTGCCCTCCTTTCGTAGAAGCTTCCACCCAGCAGACAGATCATAAAGAAATGGATGATACTCTATTGCTCCCAGAGAGTGTAATGGGCAACTAGACGCAGACTTTTCATTCTACACCAGTGGCAACCAAGAAAGCATCCGTGCTGGAGAACACGGTACCGTGAATACAGACTTTTGTTTTCGTTTCTTGAGCACTAAGGTTCAGAGATATATAATCCCAGGTGCCTCTCTCTTCTATGGCATAATTTGTTTATCCGAAGCTTCCTGCCAAGCAACATATCCCTTAGGAGAAACCTCTGAAAACAGAACTGCAGAGGCAATTAGCTTTATTGTAATTACTGTACTTGCCTAGCAACCACCATGCAAAGGCCTGGAATCCATCATTCTCACTCGAGCTGGACTGGGAGGTCTAGGAAATAAGAAAAAATACGAGGTACAGAGACCAGAACTACATTCAAGGGGCCTCGATACAAGGGAAATATTTATGTTACCCATTTCCCTCTACTCTTTCAGAGATTTAAATCCTTGTATTACATGAGCATTTACATGTATTATATCATTAATAAGTACCTGGGCCCCCAAGGCAAGTAGTGAATAGAAATCGTTGGTGAACAGATTCTTACCACCTGCTTGGCTGACATGAAAGTGCAAATAAATATCCCCACAGACACCAGGGCAATGGAGGTATATTTGAATACGCTGTATCTGCAAAAATAAGAGAAGGAGCACCTCAGGAAAGCACAGATACACATTTCCACATGATGTCGACAGTCGGATGGTTCGGGAGAGGACAAATCACCAAAACACAATCACGGGGATCACTTCCCAGCAGAGTCCGCGTAAGTCTGTGCGTGAAAGAATCGGGATGCTGACTAGTTTCTAAACAATGCCCTTTTCTGGTGGTGTTTAAAACAGTTTGTTTCCCATAGTTTGTGCACCAATAGATGGTTTCACCAGAAAACAAAGACCAGACGTGACAGCCCATCCTGCTCTCGAGTCCAAATGAAAGCCTGATAGATCTTAAGGGATGCCTGTCGCTTCTCCTGGCTTCTGGGGCCCAGAGCTGAGTGTGAAGAGACACAGCACGCAGAGGAAGGACGGAAGGAACGTCAGGGACAAGCAGCAGATGCAGAAAAGAATTCAACTGCCCCTTTTCGGGGGGGGGGGGTACTGTTTTTATGCCTCTTAAATATTGTTTCTGAATGTTGGCATCGTTGGATAAAGCAAGTAATATTAAACTCATAGGACTATTAGCAGTAATAACGGTGGCATTTCACATTCACTAAAATAGTATCGATCAACGTCCCTCTCAGGCTCTTGGTGATAAAGCAAAAGGCCTCAGACAGGAATGAAAAGAAGTTAGAACCTTATATCTGAAGTTTTCTACTCAAATACTTTGTAGAGTTCTAGTCACAGCGCCTCAGAAAAAGGCCAACAGAACTGGCTGAGGGACAGAGCAAGGGGCCAAGAGCACCACGCTAGAGAAGCGGGTGGCGAGGACACAGGCACTGCTGCCAGCAGACAGAAACATAAGGGAACTCTTCAGCCTGCAAAGATCAGATAGAGAGGTCTAAAATTCAGGCCTAAACAATAATGAAGGGCATGGTTAAGGTGAATATAGATTTGGTCTTCAAATCCTGGAAAGGGGAACACACTATAAACTTGACGGGTGCTACTCAAGATAAACAAAAGGAGGGCTTCCCTGGTGGCGCAGTGGTTGAGAGTCCGCCTGCCGATGCAGGGGACGCGGGTTCGTGCCCCGGTCCGGGAAGATCCTACATGCCGTGGAGCGGCTGGGCCCGTGAGCCATGGCTGCTGAGCCTGCGCGTCCGGAGCCTGTGCTCCGCAACGGGAGAGGCCACAACAGTGAGAGGCCCGCGTAACGCAAAAAAAAAAAAAAAAAAAGGATAAACAAAAGGAGATAATTACTAATCCATGATATTAGACAGTTAGCTTAAGGAAATACCTGTTCTCTGGGTGATGCAGACCGGAGAGAGTCAAAAAAGACTTAGAGAGATTCAAGATGACAGACTGAAAACAAGCTCTTAAGGAAAACCGCAATGTTTAAGGCCCGTGACATTTGGGGTATGTCAGGAGAATACATTCCTTTTATAATAAGTTCTTTTGTATCCCTGCTATGCGCCAAAATCAAAGGTTGGAAAGACCAGGGGTCTGTCCCAATGTGAACTTTACATTACCAAGAAGCACAGGGGTCACTTCAAAGATAATGAACCTGACCATTACCTCCATGTGCTTGAATAGAGAGAACCTAGAAAAGAAATCGACTACAGTGCGTGCTTATCTAGGGAATACATAAGCCTCAGGAGACAAAGAGCTCATGACAAGGAGCCTTTTCATGACACAGCCCTTATTACTTAAAAACTCTAGCTTCCCACACTGAATTGACAGCTACTTTCCAAGCTGGTACGGAGAGTTTTAATACTTTGGGCTGGGTACTGAATACACTGAAAAGCAGGCACCAACTTGCACGATTTTGGTCTGAACGGTGAGGATGAACTTCCGCCTGAGAAGTGTTCCAGACTGCGTGGGCTGTCTCTGCCCCACACGTCTCCTCCCTGGGAGTGAGGCTCCGAATGAAGGTGAGAGACACATGCTTGGAAACAGCATCCCAGATACTGCTGATACTTCCCAACCGTACCCAGACAGAGCCACTGGTGACAGTTACAAAGAACGGTCCTGAAACTTCTCATTGCATCTTGTTTGGCCACTTGGGCCTTTGTTAGGAATTTTCTTTATAATACGCATGATTATTTCTTAGCTCATTAGGTTGTACACTTCCTAGGACAGCACTGTCCCACAGAACTTCAGTGCAACTGGCAATGTTCCGCACCTGGGCTCTCCAAGACGGTCACCACTAGCCACATGTGGCTACTGAGCACTTAAAATGTGACCAGTGAGATGGAGAAACTATCTATTTAATTTTATTTCCTTTTTAATATTTAAATTTAAATGTAAATAGTCACCTGTAGCCAGTGGTGACCACGTGGGACAGTGAAGTTCTAGATCAACTGGCTTCGTAGATGAGTATGGCACTGAAGATCCAACAGTGACAAGAGGTGATTAATTCTACACAGAGAATACGCTGTGTATTCTCTCAAAGCCACAGGCGGGGCCTCTCACCTGGTCCACTGCCTCAGGAGTGAACGCCACTGTCACGGACAGAACCAAGAAACAAGGCAGACAGCCAAGCACACACTTATCACCACTGTGAGAAAAGGGATCCAGGTGAGCTTATGGCTGGGGCTCAGCTTATCCTTCCTACACACAAAATATAAAAGAGTACTTTTTACCTTTTCTTCAAAATGATAATTCCTAGAATCATGTTGGCAATTAGAGAACCCTGTGAAAAGAGACAACAGAGTTTTAGTGCAGTAGGGAAGGAAGATAACACAATTCAAGATAAGTATGGGGGCTTCCCCGGTGGCACAGTGGTCGAGAGTCCGCCTGCCGATGCAGGGGACACGGGTTCGTGCCCCGGTCCGGGAGGATCCCACATGCCGCGGAGCGGCTGGGCCCGTGAGCCGTGGCCGCTGAGCCTGCGCGTCCGGAGCCTGTGCTCCGCAACGGGAGAGGCCACGGCAGTGAGAGGCCCGCGTACGGCAAAAAAAAAGAAAAGAAAAAAAAAAGAAAGGTAAGTATGAACAGGGGCAAGGTGGGGGAAATAGCTGGAAAGGAGGAGGTTAGGATGAATGATCAGTGAGGTTCACTTTGTTGTTAGGATGGCAAAAGTTACAAACCATAACAATCTACACGTAAAATAATACAACATTTTAAAGTTGACAGTGAGAACAAAAATGATCAATTTTCAATAAGGCGTCAAAGCTGAAGCTGGGCTAGCAGGAATGAAGTATGTTATAGACTTATTTTTGTCAAATTTCCCATCTAATTTATAGGAGGCTTTAATAAGCTTCTCCTCACCCACAGTTTGACTGAATGAAGTTGTACAGGGATCTGTCTCTTGTCTGGAAAGTTGTCAATCAATCAGCAAGTGTCTATTGAAAGTCTATTCTGTGATCAATGCTCTGAAGGTCATCTTAGTCATTATAATCAGCTCTGGAAAGTTGCTTTAGGGACAGCAATATTCCATCTCACAAAAATCTCAGGCCACACAGAAAAGTTATAATTCCAATTTTTACCCATTTTGCATTCTTCTGCAATCCTAACTATATTCCCTCTTGAGTTTCTTTCCTGTTCTCCAGGGAACACTCTGTTCTTATTTATATACAATAAGAGCTATATACAAACTAGCTCTCCCACCATGCATGAGGCAAAGATGAAAACCTCTGCTGCTTTGGGAGAAACCCTACCTTCATCAAGAATTTCCTTTTATGTAATTATCTGAAGTCTCTATTTTCAAAACAAAATCAGAAAAGAGGAGTATCTATATCAGGTACTAGAAGTAAATGTAATTTCATGGAAGAAACAAAAAGTGTTGAGAAGTAAGTTAAATAACATTCATAGCAAGAATGAATATAAAACCAACCAGATGAAGAAAATTAAAGGTAAAATCTGCTATCCAGGGAAATTTTAACTTTCCTTTTATTAATCACCTGTAAGACCTCTGATAAAGACAAGTAAACCATCCACTTTCATATTTCTCGTTTTGCCCTACTTCTCAGATGAAAGCCAGCCTCTGCTTATTCATCCATGAGACCTATTCTTACGCCCTAGACTTTACTCCTTATAGGCCCTTTCTACTTTGGTCATGTGTTTAATGGACCCACTTGGCTGCATTTTCCAGAGGAACGTGTTCACGTGAGCCGGCGGACTTACAGATCTGAATATCATGTGCAGGGGCATGGCGACGTTGAGATTCAGCGCGTAGTTGTTCACCACGCTGACGGTGAAGAACATGGTCACCATCACGGCGTAGTACCTGAGAGGCAGAGACGACAGCTCATCACACAGGATCCACGACTTCAAGAAAATCAAGTGGAGAAGGAAATACGTATTTGTTTGTTTGTTTTTGCGGTACGCGGGCCTCTCACCGCTGTGGCCTCTCCCGTTGCGGGGCACAGGCTCCGGACGCGCAGGCTCAGCGGCCGTGGCTCACGGGCCCAGCCGCTCCGCGGCACGTGGGATCCTCCCGGACCGGGGCACGAACCCGCGTCCCCTGCATCGGCAGGCGGACTCTCAACTGCCGCGCCACCAGAGAAGCCCGGAAATACGTATTTTTGGTTAAAGAAGTATTGTGCTTGTTTCCTCTGGATTAAAAGATCGTATCACTATTATAATGTGAAGTCAAGCACCAAGTACATATGAAAATGCTTCACAAAGCCAGAATAACATGGAAAAAGTTTGAACTATAGAATGTGTTCCAAGAAAAACTATTTTAATATTTTTCTAGTATGTACAGCAACTATAAACGAGGCTTCAAAAAGAGTTACCTGATAGACAGCAATAGGTTTTTTTAAAGTGAATGGATAATTTTTATTATTGTATCAGTCCTTTGTATATAATTTTCATGTAGCTCTAAAGAACTTAAAAATTGTTAAACTCTTTCAAATGTTTCCTCTATACACTTGTTTATACTATTAATTTTCACTGTTTCTAAAGAAAAGATGTGCTAAGTCAAGGGTTACTTTCACCCTAGCAACTGTTAAAATTATCCCACCTTTTGAACCAGTGGCCTCCAAATTAATGAGGGCATCATTTGACTTGCATAGATTTGTATTTAAAATTAGGGTCCCTGTTTTTTGAGAATGTATAGGTCTTCAAATAATAATAAAAAGCAAAAACTAAAAGAAATCAGGAACGCTAATCATTTAGAAAGATAAAGGGATGAACACAAATAACAAGTTATAAATAAATTAATTAATTAAATAATTTTTAAGATGACTTTCATACATGTCAGCTTAAACCATTTAAAATGCCATTTTTTGGTAGGTCAAAAGGGGTTGAACATCAGCAATTTCATATGATTCAACCTAATACATTCAAAAAGGGAAAAATAATATTTGAAGTACATGGCTAAAGAATGCAGGGCAACGGTGCATAAGTGGTTCCACGTTCTTCAGGAAATGTCGGAAGTCTTCGAGCACAGTTCCCCATCCTTTTCACCTTTGCACATCTGGAGAAGGTGACAGCACTGCGTCTCAAGTTATCCTCCCTGACAAGAACCAATTTTGCGTTCCTGGTGAGGTAGGGGGCTATCTGCCCTCACAGACAGCCACACCAGGGCTAAATGAACCCAGTCTGGAAAGTCTGAAGAGCTTTACAATGAATGCAGAACACAGTAATACACACATGCAAAGTTACTGGTGAGAGCTACCTCACAGCTTATAAATAATACACTACTGGTGATTTCACAAGCTTTCTTGCCCAATTTTCCTCGTTCCGTCTTGAAAAGAGGACATCTGGAGATAGAGGTCATCAAGTTCTTTCAGGATAATTAATTCCAACTATTCCACATTGCTGCCTACATAGTATTGCCTAGAAATCGCTCATGGGGATGAATGACACGAGCAAGATTTTGATTAGGGCTCCCCAGATAAAAAATAAAATAGCCGGCACGAGTTGCACACATGGGAGCACGGTTGTTAGGGCAGGTGCATGGGGAGCCTCCAAGGGCAGGGTAGGGAGTTGGGGCTCCACTTTGAATCTAATGCTGACCTGAGTGCATGTGGAGTGGGTGTCCTGATACAATGGTAGGAAGCTGACATGGAGGGATGAAGAGGTGATAGGCAGGAGGTCAGCCAACCAGGCTATTACTATAAAAGTCATGGCGAGAGTGAATATGTTCCTGCACTACGCTAGTGGCAGCCAGAGAAGAAAGAAATAGTGGAAGGAGGAGGGAAAGGACCAGAGGAATCAAAGAATGCTGGGGTTCCTACTCTGATATAAATGCTGGTCTTGGGAGCAGAAAGTTTTATGCAGATACTAAAGCCAATGGGGGAAGGGAAAGTATTCAGAATATTTAGCATCACCTTGGGATATTTAAAAATACAATATCAGTAACAAAATTCAGCCACATTTTCTATAGCGGGCTACTCAGGAAGGCTGCAAAATAACACCAATGAATCTTAGCCAGTCCTTGGATGCATTCACACCGGAACGTCCCTCTCAAAGGGATTAAGTGACACTATCCTAAATACAACTGGATGGATTACACTTTGTGTGTGTGTGGTTGGTTCTTTTTCTTTTAATTTAATTAAACAACAAGGACCTATTGTACAGCACAGGGAACTCAACTCAGTATTTTGTAATAACCTATACAGGAAAAGAATCTGAAAGAGAATGGATATATGTATATGTATAACTGAAACATTTTGCTGTACACCTGAAACTGACACATTGTAAATCAACTATACCCCAATATAAAATAAAAGTAAAATTAAATTTAAAACATACACTTTGATTTCAAGTCTCCCACAGCAAGAATGCTGTTTTCAATACACCGTTCGTTATAAGATCTGCCCTGTTTTCTGTTTGGCCCCATGAGTATAGTTATGCAAATTTGGACTAATGGATGGAGGTCTGGAAGCAACAATTTTACCTTAGCTTGCCATTCATTTTCTTTTGATTGAGGTGAAAGTCACATAAAATCTACCATTTTAAAGTGAACGATTCAGTGGTATTTAGTACATTTACAATGTTGTGTAACTACCACCTCTATCTCCAAAAGCCATTAGTCTTTTAAAAGTAACAACGATACCACTCTTAACATATTTGATAACTTTACCGACAAGAGGAAAATATGCATAACTGGTTAAAAATTGGTTGTCACACCAGGCCTTTGACCATGTATCAGACAGACAGACACACACACACATACAGTTGCCTCCATCAGAGTTATTTTAAGTGTCGTGGCAGGAATTTTATTCTAAGAATAGGCTCCCTGGAGTGTCACAATGTATTAAATTCAGAAAATGAACTATTCTACTGATATCTTTGATACCAATCTTATAAAATGATGCCTCATATTCCTTTTGTATAGGTACCAGAAAAGCTCTTAAAAAAAGAAAAAAGAAAAAAAAAAAAAAAGGCTAGAAAGAGACTTCAATGTGCCATACCTTATTGGGATAGCTGGATGCTTCCTTCCCAAATCAGCTTCAAAGAGGAAGCCTTCCACAGCGATAAATAAAAATTGTGCAAATGTCACGATGTTCCCACATCCTGGAAGCTTCCTGTGTAGTGAATAATAAAAAGAAGGGGGAAAAAAGACACAGAAAACTGAGATAAAGAGCACTAAGAATTGTTTTATTCATAGTTCAGAATAACAGGGAAGATGGATTTCTGTTACCCATTGTCCTTCTTTATCTCAGTTTTCATATCCCACGGATCACACACACTTAGCAACAGACCCACAGAGAAGAACGTTAGCTTTCTTCCTTTACTCTTCCACAGGTATAGCAGGCCATGAGTAAGAATGAGAACGCTCGTTCCTAGAACTACGATACAATTTTCCCAGTAAACTGTAGGAAGTTGGTCATAGGTTCTCGTTGAGATCCTCACTTAACCAAGAGGGCTTTAGTCCAGATCCTCGTCAGCTTGGGCACAAGGCCCAAGGACAGAAACATGCTCAGATCTCCTGTAATGTTTACATATCCTCCCAACCAGGATATCTCCGAGACTGCTGTCAATCAAAGACTCCTACCCAGTGTTAATGACAGGGATGTTACCTTAGACAGAATCCCCATGGGGGCAACAATGGTGGGGGGCTGGGGGTGGAATCTTGCTATTTTTCTAAGTATAAAGCAAGGGTTATACGTACAGCACAGAAGTCCATATATAGTGTACCTGCAGAGGGATGATTAGGAGAAAATGTCTACAAAGGGTCTTTGGTGGGGGTGGGTGGAGGGGCAATAATGAAGACAAGACTGAGAGGCACTGCTGCTGTCTTACTAGTCTCCACCACCCTTAACACAAACGTCTCAGGGACTCAACAAACGTTCGTGGAATTCAATGGAACCTCTTCAGCGATCTGCTTAAGGGTTGGGGAATCTTGCACAGTGACTGTTAGCAGCAAATCTACAAGGCAGAAAATTCCTCTGATATCAATCCCTCTGGAGGCACTCTGTGAAACTTAGTTACTTAAAACGTTGTGACTTTCTTGAGCTTGTCGTGCATGAGGCACTGCCCAATCACTGGAAGAAGGACAAAGTGAGCAGTTGTCTTTGTTCTCCTGAGGCCCCCAGAGTTCCCACATTACCAATAATCCCATATTACGAAATATAGCGCCCTGTTCTGCATTTTCATCTTAACCAAAGACATTTACCCAAACCTAGTGATTAGAGGGATTTAATTGTATTATTATATATTAATATAATGCTATTTATTAAAAACAACTCCATTCTCTATTGGTGGTATTAATATTAAACAGCAATGCCAAGGATCACATTCTTAAATACTCCCCTCAGGCATAAAAATAAACAACGCCAAGCCTAAGCCATTCCCATACAGAGCCGTGCTTACCATCGGAAGCGGAACTCTTGTTCCGCTTTAGGCTCTATTACCTATGAAGGTTTCCTTGAAAACTACTACTCTATATCCAATTCAACATTTTCTTTTAGCACCCCTTATGTTTGAGGGACAGGGCTAAACGTTGCAGGAATCCATAAATAACCATGTAAGACATGTACCTCACTCTAGGAGCTAATTAAAACCATTAGCCTAAATATCAGGGACAGGAGAGGGAACTTTAGCTCTAGATGGTTCCTAGCACAGTGCTTTTCAGCTCTGGCTAGGCTGCTCTCTAATAACCATAAGCCTGAGAAGCCCCACCCTCCCAGGTGGGGTGGGGCTCTGGATCCGAAAGCTTCCCACTAGATCCTAATGTGCATCCAGAGTTGAAAACCAGTAGTGTAGGTCTGAGGAAAGGGCTGGGAGGGTGTGTGTGTGTGTGTGTGTGTGTCTGTGTCTGTGTGTGTGTGTGTGTGGCACAGGTAATTTTTACCTGCTGTCAGAGAGCCAGTCCACAGTGCTGGGGAAAGGGCTGGAAGGGGTGTGTGTGTGTGTGTGTGTGTGTGTGTGTGTTGCACAGGTAATTTTTACCTGCTGTCAGAGAGCCAGTCCACAGTGCTGGGGAAAGGGCTGGAAGGTGTGTGTGTGTGTGTGTGTGTGTTACACTAGATCCTAATGTGATCCAGAGTTGAAAACCACTAGTGTAGGTCTGGGGAAAGGGCTGGGAGGTGTGCGTGTGTGTGTGTGTGTGTGTGTGTGTTGCACAGGTAATTTTTACCTGCTGTCAGAGAGCCAGTCCACAGTGCTGGGGAAAGGGCTGGAAGGTGTGTGTGTGTGTGTGTGTGTGTGTGTGTGTGTGTGTGTGTGTGTGTGTGTGTGTGTGTGTGTGTGTGTTGCACAGGTAATTTTTACCTGCTGTCAGAGAGCCAGTCCACAGTGCTTAAATGCACACAATGACATGCAGGATATCCAGCTATGCTGCTAACCTTATGACAGTAGATTACCCTAAGTTTAGTTTTCCTATCTTTAAAATGGGAACAGTACTAGGGCCTATCTCATTGGTTTATTGTAGAGTAAATAAGCCAGGCCCTGAAATGCACTTAACAGAGGGAAAAAGGCAAAAACTAAAACACTAGGATACCTTAATCTAAGTATAGGAACCCTTTTAAAGACATTTATGTTGAGCAATTTTTCTCACCTGTAAAATAGAAGTGATGTGTTTTTAATGTCATAGTGAGGATTCAATGAGAAAATATACATAAATCGCCAAGCACAAGACTTAGTCCAAAAAGAGCTCATTATACTTCTTGTTTTCCCTTCCATCTTCTCTTTCTTGAAAGCTTAGGACAATTCAATTAAAGCGTAATTATCAAGAACCTACTGTGTGTGCAGGTAGGTGCTGGCTGAGAGGGAGCTGCCAATTGAATGAGACCTGATCCCTGCCAAACATGGAATATGAGACGGTAGGAACCCAGTGCCCTGTGGGGATGGTTAGAGGACCGGCCTATTCATCTTCACACCACCAATCTCTGGGCACCGAGTCCGGCTTTCATCCAAGCAACTGAATGAATGTGGGATGCCTCACTTTAAGCAGACATGATCTAGAATATGAGGACTGTATGAAAGTTAACAATAAACTATTTCAAAAAATGATTCACAAAAAAAAAAAAAAAGATTCACTTTTAAAGCATATTCTTCATAGGATGTTTTAAAAGGCATCATAATAGGATCGTATCAAGGTGGCAGAGGAGTAAGACATGGAGCTCGCCTTCTCCCACAAATGCATCAAAAATACATCTACATGTGGAACAGTTCTCACAGAATATCTACTGAATGCTGGCAGAAAACCTCAGGCTCCCAAAAGGGCAAGAAAATCTCCACATTAACTGAGTAGGGCAAAAGAAAAAAGAAAAAAAGAGAAAGGAATCCGGATGGGATCTGCACCCCTTTTGGGGAGCTGTGAAGGAGGAAAGGTTCATCCACCCAGGGAAGTCCCCTCACTGGTGGCAAAATCAGCTGGGACAGAGGGGGAGCTTCAGAGCCTCGAAGGAGAGTGCAGCACCCTGTTTGCAGATATAGACCTGCATAGAAGGTCAGTGCTGCCAGCACTCCCCAGCTTGGGTCATTTGTCCACTGGGGAGGGTCGGGGCTGGGTGCTGAGACTCAGGCTTCGGAGGTCAGACCCCGGGGAGAGGACTGGGGTTGGCTGTGTGGAGACAGCCAGCAGGAAAGAGACAGGAAATATCCAAACCAACAACCACCCTCACGCCCAAAAAAATTAAACCCACACAAGCTACGCAGGGACACTCCCGCATATAAATAGCCTTCCAAGACTACAGTAGATAATTGTTTCTCCTAAACTCACACACAGTAAGAGAAATACAAGCAAAATGAAGAAGCAGAGGAACTACTCCCAGTTAAAAGATCAAGAGAATTCCCCTGAAGGAACAAACAATGAAACAGACCTCTTCAGTCTAATAGACACCAAGTTCAAAAAACAGGTAATGAAAATACTGAAAGAATTAAGAAAGGCTATCGACAGAAATGCAAATTACTATAAAAAGGAACTAGAAACTATAAGGAGGAGCCAAGAAAAATTTAAAAATTGGTCTGCCAAGACAAAAGCTGAGGTAAAGGCAATGAATAGAATGAATAATACAGAAGAAAGAATAAGTGATCTGGAAAATAGAATAATGGAAATTACCCAATCAAAACAGCAGACAGAAAGCCAAATGAAAAAAAGAAAAAATGAAAGCAATAAAAGAGACCTGTGGGATAATATAAAGCATGCCAATCTACATATAATAGGGATTCCAGAAGAAGAAAGAGAAAAGGGGGTTAAAAATGTATTTGAAGAAATTATGGCTAAAAGCTTCCCAAACCTAAAGAATGAAACAGATATCCAGATACAGGAAGCACAGAGGGTCCCAAACAAGATGACCCCAAACAGATCTTCACCAAGACATATAATAAAAATGGCAAAAGTTAAAGAGAGGATTCTAAAGACAGCAAGAGAAAAGCAAAGTTAATTACAAGGGAACCCCCATAAGGCTATCAGCTGATTTCTCTGCAGAAACACTGAGGGCCAGAAGGGAGTAGCAAAATATGTTCAAAGTCTTGAAAGGGAAAGATCTGCAGCCCAGAATATTCTACCCTGCAAGATTATCATTTAGAATAGGAGGAGAAATAAAGAATTTCTCAGACAAGCAAAAACTAAAAGAATACAGCAATTCTAAAGGTATCCTAAAAGACATATTGAAAGGTCTGCTCTAAATAGAAAAGAAGCAAGAAGATACAGGAAGGAGGAAATCACAACTGGAAAGTAAATCACTTAGCCAGTATACAGATCAAAAAGAAAAAACAAAACCTACTTGTGAAAGTGATGATAAACACAAGGAACAGCAAAAGGATAAACATGAAGATGTAAAAAAGACGTCAAAATCATAAAATGTGGGGAAGGAGGGTAAGAAAATGCAGATTCTTTTTTTTTCTTTTTTTGAATATGTTTGAGCCTATATGACTATCCATCTAAAGCAAGCAGATACAGGAAGGGGGGTTAACATACTTGAATAACAGGGCAACCACAAATCAAAAACATACAATAGATTCACAAAAACCAAAAAGAACACAAGCATAAAAGGAAATCATCAAACCACAAAAAGAAAAACAAAGAAAATACAAAGAATCAACTGGAAAACAAGGTTTAAAATGGCAATAAACACATATGTATCAATAATTACCTTAAATGTCAATGAACTGAATGCTCCAATCAAAACACATAGAGTGGCAGACTGGATTAAATAAACAAGAGCCTACAATATGCTGCCTACAAGAGACCCACCTTAGGGCAAAGGACACACATGGATTGAAAGTGAGGGGACAGAAAAAGATATTTCATGCAAACGGAAATGACAAGAAAGCAGGAGTTGCAATACTCATATCAGACAAAATAGACTTTAAAGCAAAGGCTATTAAAAAAAGGATAAAGAGGGATGCTATATAATGATAAAAGGATCAATACAAGAAAAGGATTTTACACTTGTCAACATATATGTACCTAATATAGGAGTACCCAAATACATAAAACAAATACTAATAGACATAAAGGGGGAAAGTGATGGGAACACAATAATAGTAGGAGACTTTAACACCCTGCTCACATGAACGGACAGAGATGCTAAATGACACAACAGAACAGTTATATTTAATTGATATTTGCAGGATGTTACATCCAAAAAAAACCCAGAACACACATTCTTTTCAAGTGCACACGGAACATTCTCTAGGAATGACCACATACTAGGGCACAAAACTCACCACAACAAATTTAAGAGTATAGAAATTATAGAAATTCAAGCATCTTTTGTGACCACAGCAGTATGAAACTAGAAATCAACCACAGGAAAAGAACTGAGGAAGAATTTTAAAAACCTATTACATGGGGACTAAACAACATGCTACTAAAAAACCAATGGGTCAAACAGGAAATCAAAAATTACCTTAACACAAATGACAATGAAACCACAACCGTACAAAATCTATGGGATGCAGCAAAAGCAGTTCTTAGAGGGAAGTTCATAGCAATACAGGCCTTCCTCAAAAAATAAGAAAAATTTCAAATAAGCAATCCAACCTACCACCTAAAAGAATCAGAAAAAGAAGAACAAACAAAACCTAAAGTCAGCAGAAGGAAGGAAATAATAAAGATTGGGAAGGAAATAAATGAGATAGAGATTAAAAAAACAATAGAAAAAAAATTAATAAAACCAAGAGCTAGTTCTTTGAAAGGGTAAACAAAACTAACAAATCTCTGGCCAGGCTCACCAAGAAGAAAAGAGAGAGAACCCAAATAAACAAAATAAGAAATGAAAAAGGAGAAAGCTCAAGTGATACCACAGAAATACAAAAAACCATAAGAGAACACTATAAACAATTATATGCCAAAAAATTTGACAACCTAGAATGGACAACTTTCTAGAAACATACAGCCCACCAAACTGAATCAAGAAGAAATAGATAATTTGACCAATCACTAGAAGAGAAATAGAATCTGCAATTTAAAAATATGCCCTACAGGGACGTCCCTGGTGGCCCAGTGGTTAAGACTTCACCTTCCAATGCAGAGGGTGTGGGTCTGATCCCTGCTCAGGGAGCTAAGATCCCACAAGCCTCATGGCCAAGAAACCAAAACATAAAACAGGAAGATTGTAACGAATTCAATAAGACTTTAAAAATGGTCCACATCGGGGCTTCCCTGGTGGTGCAGTGGTTGAGAGTCCGCCTGCCAATGCAGGGGACGCGGGTTAGTGCCCCGGTCCAGGAGGATCCCACATGCCACGGAGCGGCTGGGCCCATGGGCCATGGCCACTGGGCCTACGTGTCCGGAGCCTGTGCTCCGCGGCGGGAGAGGCCGCGGCAGTGAGAGGCCCGCATAACGCAAAAAAACCCTAAAAACAAAACAAAACAAAAAATGGTCCACATCAAAAAGAACTTAAAAACAAAAAAACTTCCTACAAACAAAAGTCCAGAACCAGATGGCTTCACAGGCAAATTCTACCAAACATACAAAGAACTTATACTGATCGTTCTCAAACTCTTTGAAAGGACTGAAGAGGAGGGAACACTCCCACAGACATTTTATGGAGCCACCATCACCCTGATATCAAAACCAAAGATACCACCAAAAGAAGAAAATTATGGGCCAATATCTTTGATGAATATAGATGCAAAAATTCTCAACCAAATATTAGTAAATTGAATCCAACAACACATTAAAAAGATCATACACCACAACCAAGTGGGATTCATCCCAAGTTCACAAGGATGGTTCAACATAGGCAAATCAATCAATGTAATACACCACATTAACAAAAGAAAAGTCAAAAACCAAATAATCATCTCAACAGATGCATAAAAAGCATTTGACAAAATTCAACATCCATTCATGATAAAAACTCTTACCAAAGTGGGTATAGAAGGAACATATCTCAACATAATAAAAGCCATTTATGACAAACCCACAGCCAATATAATACTCAATGGTGAAAAGCTGAAAGCCTTCCTGCTAAAATCTGGAACAAGACAAGGATGCCCATTCTCACCACTTCTATTCAATACAGTATTGGAAGTTTTAACCACAGCAACCAGACAAGAAAAAGAAATAAAACGTATTCAAATTGGAAGGAAAGAAGTAAAATTGTCACTATATGCAGATGACATGATACTATATATAGAAAACCTTAACGACTCCACACAAAAACTACTAGATCTAATAAGTGAATTCAGCAAAGTAGCAGGATACAAGATTAACATTCAGAAACCAGTTGCATTTCTTTATGCTAACAATAAAATATCAGAAAGGGAATGTAAAAAAGCAATGCCTTTCAAAAATCACACACACACACACACACACACACACACACACACACACACACACACCCTAGGAATAAAACTGACAAAGGAGGTGAAAGACTTATATGCTGAGAACTATAAAACATTAATAAAGGCACTTTGCTGGTGTCACAGTGGTTGAGAATCTGCCTGCCAGTGGAGGGGACACGGGTTCGATCTCTGGTCCAGGAATATCCCACATGCACTGCAACAACTAAGCCCGTCCACCACAACTACTGAGCCCACATGCCACAACTACTAAAGGCCATGTGCCTAGAGCCCGTGCTCCGCTACAAGAGAAGCCACTGCGATGAGAAGCCTGCACACCACAACAAAGAGTAGCCCCTGCTCACTGCAACTAGAGAAAGCCCACGTGCAGCAACGAAGAACTAACACAACCAAAAAAAAAAAAAAAGACTTAAACATAAGACATGATACCATAAAATTCTTAGAAGAGAGCATAGGCAAATCATTCTCTGTAATATAGCATACCAGTGTTTTCATGGGTTAGTCTCCCAAGGCAACAGATGTAAAAACAAAATAAACAAATGGGACCTAATCAAACTTACAAGCTTTTGCATAGTAGAGGAAACCATAAAAGCAACACAAAACAAAACAATGAAAAGACAACCTACGGAATGGGAGAAAATATCTGCAAATTATGTAACTGACAAGGGCTTAATCTCCAAAGTATACAAACAGCTCACACAATTCAACAGCAACAAAAAAACAAACAACCCAATCGAAAAATGGACAGAAGACCTTAATACACAATTCCCAAAGAAGACATACACATGGCCAGTAGCTGCATGAAAAGATGCTCAGCATCACTAATTATTAGAGAAATGCAAATTAAAACTACAATGAGGTACCACCTCACACTGGTCAGAATGGCCATCATTAAAAAGTCTACCAATAACAAATGCTGGAGAGGGTGTAGAGAAAAGGGAACCCTCCTACACTGTTGCTGGGAATGTAAAGTGGTGCAGCCACTATGGAAAACAGTATGGGGGTTCCTCAGAAAACTAAAAATAGAATTACCATATGATCCAGCAATCCCACTCCTGGACAAATACCTGGACAAAACTATAATTCAAAAAGATACATGTGTAGGACCTGCACAGAAGGGGAGAGGCAGCATGTGGAAAGGAGGGCCTCTGGAGTGTGGTGTTCCAGAGTTTGCAGAACACACTGGACACAGCAAAAAATTAGAATATCTGCAGAGGAACTCAAGATAGTGATCAACATTAATGTGTCAGAAGATCAGAGGAAGAACCAAGATGGCAGAGTAGAAGGATGTGCTATCATTCCGTCTTGCAAGAACACCAGAATCACAACTAGGTGCTGGACAGTCATCGACAGGAAGACACTGGAACCCAACAAAAACAATACCCCACATCCAAAGACAAAGGAGAAGCCATGATGAGATGGTAGGAGAGGCCCAATCACAGTAAAATCAAATCCCATAACTGGTGGGTGGGTGACTCACAGATTGGAGAACACTTATACCACAGAAGTCCACCCATTGGAGTGAAGGTTCTGAGCCCCACGTCAGGCTTACCAACTTGGGGGTCTGGCAACAGGAGGAAGAATTCCTAGAGAATCACACTTTGAAGCCTAGTGGGAATTGATTGAAGGACTTCGACAGGATGGGGGAAACAGAGACTCCACTCTTGGAGGGCACACACAAAGTAGTGTACGCATTGGGACCCAGGGGAAGGAGAAGTGACCCCGGGGGAGACTGAACCAGATCTACCTGCTAGTGTTGGAAGGTCTCCTGCAGAGGCAGGGGGTGGCTCTGTTTCACCTTGGGGACAAGGACACTGGCAGCAAAAGTTCTAGGAAGTACTCCTTGGCGTGAGCCCTCCAAGAGTCTGTCATTAGCCCCACCAAAGAGCCCACGTAGGCTCCAGTGTTGGGTTGCCACAGGCCAAACAACCAATAGGGAGGAAACCCAGCCCCACCCATCAACAGTCAAGTGGATTAAAGTTTTACTGAGCTCTGCCCACCAGAGCAACAGTCAGCTCTACCCACCACCAGTCCCTCCCATCAAGCCTCTTAGATAGCCTCATCCACCAGACGGCAGACAGCAGAAGCAAAAAGAACTACAATCCTGAAGCCTGTGGAACAAAAACCACATTCACAGAAAGACAGACAAGATGAAAAGGCAGAGGGCTATGTACCAGATGAAGGAACAAGATAAAACCCCAGAAAAACAACTAAATGAAGTGGAGATCAGCAACCTTCCAGAAAATAATTCAGAATAATGATAGTGAAGATGATCCAAGACTTCGAAAAAAGAATGGAGGCAAAGATTGAGAAGATGCAAGAAATGTTTAACAAAGGCCTAGAAGAGTTAAAGAACAAAGAAACAGATAAACAATACAATAACTGAAATGAAAACTACACTAGAAGGAATCAATAGCAGAATAACTGAGGCAGAAGAACGGATAAGGGGCCTGGAAGACAAATGGTGGAATTCACTGCTGTGGAACAGAATAAAGAAAAAAGAATGAAAAGAAATGAAGACAGCCTAAGAGACCTCTGGGACAACATTAAATGCAACAACATTCACATTATAGGGGTTCCACAAGGAGAAGAGAAAGAGAAAGGACCACAGAAAATATTTGAAGAGATTATAGTCAAAAATTTCCTGAACATGGGAAAGGAAATAGCCACCCAAGTCCAGAAAGCACAGCTAGTCCAATACAGAATAAACCCAAGAGGAAATACACCAAGACACATAGTAATCAAATTAGCAACAATTAAACACAAAGAAAAATTATTGAAAGCAGCAAGGGAAAAGTGACAAATGACATACAAGGGAACTCCCATAAGGTTAACAGCTGATTTCTCAGCAGAAACTCTCCAAGCCAGAAGGGAGTGGCATGATATACGTAAAGTGATGAAAGAGAAAAACCTACAACCAAGCTTACTCTACCCAGCAAGGATCTCATTCAGATTCGATGGAGAAATCAAAAGCTTTACAGACAAGCAAAAGCTAAGTGTATTCAGCACCACCAAACCAGCTCTACAACAAATGCTAAAGGAACTTCTCTAAGTGGGAAACACAAGAGAAGGAAAGGACCTACAAAAACAAACCCAAAACAATTAAGAAAATGGTCAAAGGAACATACATATCGATAATTACCTTAAACGTGAATGGATTAAATGCTCCAACCACAGGCTTGCTGAATGGATACAAAAATAAGACCCATATATATGTTGCCTACGAGACCCACTTCAGACCTAGGGACACATACAGACTGAAAGTGAGGGGATGGAAAAAGATATTCCATGCAAATGGAAATCAAAAGAAAGCTGGAGTAGCTATACTCATATTAGATAAAATATACTTTAAAATAAAGAATGTTACAAGAGACAAGGAAGGACACTACATAATAATCAAGGGATCAATCTAAGAAGAAGATATAACAATTATAAATACATATGCACCCAACATAAGAGCACCTCAATACATAAGGCAACTGCTAACAGCTATAAAGGAGGAAATCGACAGTAACACAATAATAGTGGGGGACTTTAACACCTCACTTACACCAATGGAAAGATCACCCAAAATGAAAATAAATAAGGAAACAGAAGCTAAATGACACAATAGACCAGATAGGTTTAATTGATACTTATAGCACATTGCATCCAAAAACAGATTACACTTTCTTCTCAAGTGCGCATGGAACATTTTCTAGGATAGATCACATCTTGGGTCACAAATCAAAACCTGGTAAATTTAAGAAAATTGAAATCACATCAAGCATCTTTTCTGACCACAATGCTATGAGATTAGAAATGAATTACACGGGAAAAAATGTAAAAAAACCCACTATCACATGGGGCTAAACAATAGGTTACTAAATAACCAACAGATCACTGAAGAAATCAAAGAGGAAATCAAAAAATACCTAGAGACAAATGACAATGAAAATACGACGATCCAAAACTTATGGGATGCAGCAAAAGGAGTTCTAAGAGGGAAGTTTATAGCTATACAAGCCTAACTCAAGAAACAAGAAAAATCTCAAGTAAACAATCTAACTTTACACCTAAAGGAAATAGAGAAAGAAGAACAAACAAAACCGAACGTTAGCAGAAGGAAAGAAATCATAACTATCAGAGCAGAAATAAATGAAATAGCAATAAAGAAAACAACAACAAAGATCAGTAAAACTAAAACCTGGTTCTTTGAGAAGATAAACAAAATTAATAAACCAGTAGCCAGACTCATCAACAAAAAGAGGGAGAGGACTCAAGTGAAAAAAATTAGAAATGAAAAAGAGGTTATAACAGACACCGCAGAAATACAAAGCATCCTAAGGGACTACTACAAGGAACTCTATGTGTTGTGCAGACTCTTGCACTGTTGGTGGGAATGTGAATTGATATAGCCACTATGGAGAACAGTATAGAGGCTCCTTAAAAAACTAAAAATAGAATTACCATATGATCCAGCAATCTCACTACTGGTCATATACCCAGAGAAAACCATAATTCAAAAAGACACATGCACCCCAATGTTCACTGCAGCACTATTTACAATAGCCAGGTCATGGAAGCAATCTAAATGCCCATTGACAGACGAATGGATAAAGAAGATGTGGTACATATATACAATGGAATATTACTCAGCCATAAAAAGGAACGAAATTGAGTCATTTGTTGAGACGTGGATGGATCTAGAGACTGTCATACAGAGTGAAATGTCAGAAAGAGAAAAACAAATATCGTATTTTAATGCATGTATGTGGAAACTAGAAAAACGGTACAGACGAACCGGTTTGCAGGGCAGAAGTTGAGACACAGATGTAGAGAACAAACGTATGGAGACCAAGGGGGGAAAACCGCGGTGGGGTGGGGATGGTGGTGTGCTGAATTGGGCGATTGGGATTGACATGTATACACTGATGTGTACAAAATTGATGACTAATAAGAACCTGCAGTACAAAAAGCAAGCAAACAAACAAAACTACTAATACTAAACTTTCTTTGGGTTATTTGTATGTTAATATGTTTCAGACATTACATGAAATTTCTAAAAATCTTATATGTTCTGGTATTATGTTATAAGTCATAATTCTAGTTATTACTTTAAAATGTATATCTCAGAAATAACTAAATTTCCTTGTCAACTGCATTATTATGAACTTTCATCAAATCTTTAACCGTGGTCATTTTTAAGTCTTTTGTCATTTACAGACAGTTCTGGGTGTAGTCTGATGCTTTTGTAAAAATGTTCCTATAAAAGGGTTTCATCTTCAAGGAATTCATGGAAAAAACTCTGACAAGTACAGGTTTCTGGTAACTGACTATACTGCTGAACTGAATAAGCATTTTCAGAACTTTAATGGAAAACTGATGAATTCATAAAAGTGCTAACAAAAGATCAAGATGAAAAAAAAATGTATTACATGGGACTGAGTGAACTGATGAGGATGATTAAAATTTCTGTGACTTTATGTTTGAATAAAAAAAAAATCCCACAAGGACTCAGAGGCAAAAAATATATAAATCAATTTTCACTGCAAAGTAAAGGAGCTGTTACAGTGGTGGATTACTGGACTGTCAATATTATGACACAGTATGAGTGTGTTTCATGTTTGGTAATTGCAATCACTGTTGCTTTTGTTGTGGTCATCCATTTACAATGCTTGGTGTCAGTTTATTTATCTCTTGTAAAAATAAAATACAGTGTGTGTGTGTGTGTGTGTGTGTGTGTGTGTGTGTGTGTGTGAAAAAAACAAAAAAAGACATGTGCACCCCTATGTTCATAGCAGCACTATTCACAATAACCAAAACATGGAAATAACCTAGGTGTCCATCAATGGATGAATGGATAAAGAAGATGTGATATTTACCATGGAATACTACTCAGCCATAACAAAGAATGAAATAATGCCATTTGCAGCAACATGGATGCAACTAGAGATTATCATACTAAGTGAAGTGAGTCAGAAAGAGAAAGACAAACGCCATATGATATCACCTACATATGGAATCTAAAATATGACATAAATGAACCTATCTGTGAAACAGAAACAGACTCACAGACGTAGAGATGAGACTTGTGGTTGCCAAGCGGGGTAGGGAGGGATAAGGATGGACTGGGGTTTGGGGTCGGTAGATGCAAGCTATTTAGGATGGACAAACAACAAGTTCCTACTGTATAGCACAGGAAACTATATTCAATCTCTTGGGATAAACCATAATGGAAAAGAATATGAAAAAGAATGTCTGTGTGTGTACAACTGAGTCACTTTGCTGTACAGCAGAGATGGGCACAGCACTGTAAATCAACTATACTTAAATTTTTTTAAAAATGTTAAAAATAAATAATTGAAAACAGGATCTTGAAGCGATAGCTACATCCCCATATTCATTGCAGCACTATTTGCAACACCTAGTGAAGATACAGAAACAACTGAAATGTCCATGGACAGATGAATGTATGCAGAAAATGCGGTATAAACATACGATAAATATTATTCAGCCTTAAAAAAGAGGGACATGACACCATTTGCAACGACATGGAAGGCATGCTAAAGGAAGTCAGTCAGTCACAAAAGGACAAAAGGACTGCATGATTCCTCTTACAGGAAGCATCTAAAATAGTCAAACTTACAGAAGCAGACAATAGAATGGGGATTGCCAGGGTCGGGGGGGGGGGAGGGAAAATGGGGACTTGTTCAATGGGTGTAAGTTTTCAGTTATACAAGGTGAATAAGTTCAAAAGATCTCTGAACATCGTAGTGCATGTGGTTCACAATTCAGTAGTGCACACTTAAGAATTTGTTAAGAGGGTACATTTCGTGCTCAGTGTTCTTACCATTAAAAAAAAAGGGAGCACAAGGAAATTTTGGAGGTGATGGATATGTTTATTACCTTGATTATGATGATGGTTTCATAGGTGTATGCATGCTCATCAATTTGTATACATTAAATGTGTCCAATCTTTGTTTATGAATATGCTTCAACAAAGGTATAAAAAAGTTAAAGCTGTTGAAAACATTAAAAAAATTAAAATAAAAAATAAAAGGCATCATAATAATTTTTAATTTTATCTTTATTTATGGAGGTAGCTATTATTATGTCCATTTCATTGCTAAGACACTGAGGGCCAAATGGCACAGAATTAGGTAAGTCTCCCAGGGCCACCTGGCAAATAAATGGTGTTTGCAGACCTCCTTATTATTATCATTGTTATTATTATTATTATTATTATTATTTTTTTTTTTTTACAATTCAGTGGTTTTTAGTATTATATTTAGAATTGTGCAGCCATTACCATCATTTAATTTTAGGACACTTCCAAAAGAAATCCCATACCCATTAGGAATCACTCTCCATTTCCCCCTCCCCTTGACAATTTTAATCTACTTTGTCTCTATTTCCATAGGATTTTTATATCCCCTAATGTACTCACATAATTCAATTTTTTAAAAAATCAACTTACAGAGTTTTTTAAGAACACAATGCTGTATAGCTACCAATGGAACTATTTATTTTAACTTGCATAATTCACTTTAAAACTTCAGAGTACAAACCTGGATCCTTTTCCCCTGAATTGCTTGTTTGCTTGAACTTTATTCCTTAGGTATTATAACCACTAACTGCAAACAGTTTCTCTTTGAATTCTCTTTGGCAAGAATCCAAATTTTTACTTTTTTAAAAAAGAAGCAACTCTGAAGAGAAAGAATTAGGCAGATAGTTTATGGCTTCTGTATTTCTTATTCTAGATTTAGAAAACGTCCTTATTTGATTCAACATTAGGCACTTGATGAAAAAATAAAATGCGAAAAAGAAAATGTTCCAGGTTGTTTTCCTGACATAAGACACCTCGCCTAGTTAGTAAGCTGATGTGTATCTTTTTTCCAAGGTAGAATGTAAACTCTCTCAGAAGGGAGATCAAGGCACTCATTCATTACTTCACATCTGCCCTGTACACTGCATGGGCGCTTTATATTTTATTATAGGTCCCAATTATAAGTATGAAATCAGAAAGAAAAACCTAAGTTTGTTCTCCAACTTGGGGGAAAACGGTTAAAAATGCTCACTTCTCCCTACAAGTCAGTTTAGCATTTCAATTCATACTTAGTGTTCCAGGAAGCTATACAAGAAGCACATTTCCTGCTCTATAAAAATTTATTAGCGTTCCACTGTGATGTCCCAAGATAAAGTCACAAATTATGATAAAGCCAAATTTACAGAGAACCTTAAAAGACCATCTGGTCCAACCAGCTCTTATTTTCTTGATCTGAAATATGATAAGTTGGAGTTGCCCAAGCAAATCAGGACAAAGCTGCTATTCAGTTTGGGGTACCACTCATTAAACTAACAAACGTACCCCTTACCACATTATGAAAGAAAACCCATTGCTGTATGCAAACATTCAGATGTACAAGAAAGATAAGGAATGATGGTTTGGGGGGTTTTTTTAAACAAATCATTCAAAGTATTCTAAATAGAAGATCCAAAAATGCAGAAAAACAACCTGTAAAGTCAGATTTACCCACAACTTTTCAGGAACAGCTCATAAAACAGGGTATATGTATATTGAAACAAAAGTTGTTAGAAGGGGAACCTATTATGAGCTTCAGGCTTTGCACCTGCATCTCATTTAATCCTTCAAAACCCTGTGAGGCTGGCAGAGCCATCACCGCCCTTTCACAGCTAAGAGAACAGACTCAGGGAAACCAAGTAATTTAGCTAAGGGCCCACAACTGGTTAAAAAATAAATTTAGAAAGGCCCTCAGTTACTAACATAACATATTCTGATGTCATACAGCCTTTGGCAAGGTTTAATTCAATGGCATATTCAACACAAACATTACACTATTATTCTCTGACCTTCATTTCCATGGCTGGCCTGATTTTATCACATTTTTATATTTTTAAACCAATTTCCAAAGTGACCTTTCTTTGAAGTGTACCAGCTGACAGCTGGATACATTTTTTTTTTTCATTTTCACATCCCTCACCACCTACTCCAGAGAATGACAAATGAAAGATTTTAATCAACACTTTTTGCACATTAAAATTTCAAGCTCTGTAATCGCAAAAATTAATCCCACAAGAGTTTACCTTAAGCAAACTGGTTGCTTCAGAATGACTTAATCAATGTTATCATGAAAATAAAATACATTTCTAGCAGGCACCACAGGAGGAATTGGGTGACCAAAGCCTCAGGGCTGCTCAAGCTCAAAAATAACAGGAAAGTTGAAAAAGGTATTGGACTAGGAGTTTAGATTCCTGGATTCCACTTCTGGTTCTGCCACTTACAAGTAGTAAGAGACGACCTAACTTCCTGGGACATGTTTCACTTTCAGTAAAACAGAGAATATAATTCTTGACCTATCTTGTACACAAGATTGTTCTGATGGTCAATGTAGATAATGTACAGATTTTAAAACATGGTGCTAAACAGCACCATAGATATTATTTTATAGGTGGAAAGAGGAAGCCCAGAGAGGCTAAATAACTTGAAAACGTCACACAGCCAGGGGATGACAGAGCCAAAGACGGGAACCCCTGAGATTTTCAGTCCTGAGCTTTTAGAGTCCGCCTGTTGTCTTTTCCCTAACAGCTTCTACTCAATGCACTTTGCACATTATTACCTTGCATGCCACCTCAATAAAACTACCCTGGTGTCCCTCTGGGAAAGTGTCATAACCATTCTTGATTTATAAAGCTACACCTCAAAATGCAAGCTTCCTGATTTAATATCTTAATGCTGGAAAGGCTATCCCCGGTCAATTGGACCGACCTTCTGCATAAGAATTCGTTCTACTACATCCGCAAGAGGTATGTTGGGCAAAGTACTCACAACCATCTCTTAAGGCCAATAAAAGAACTTCTTTGCAGCCCACTTTAAAACAACGGAAACTTTCTTTGCAGCGTATACCAAATCAGACTGCTCACGTCATATATATGGCATTAGCAGGATCGAGAAAAGAGCTGGAGGAACCTTGGTTTCTGCCACGAGCTCCCTGCCGACCTTGGGAAAAAAACTCTCCAGGCTAAAATCCCCCAGAGTGTGAAAAGGGGGTGACGACAGCAAACACCCCCAGTGTTCCCCTCGAGGGATGCTGAGAAACTATTGGGCGGGAGAGCGGACCGTGCGCAGTATGACGGAGCAGCCGACTCAGCGGGGTCCCACGCAGCCCAGGGCAGACACTGGACGCAGGCGGTCCCACCCCGGGCCCCGCCCGGCTCGGGAGGGGGACTGCGCGTGGGGGCGCCCCTCCTCCGGCTTCTTTAGTGCGACCGGCGGGGGTCACTCACCGGACCAGGAGCTCTAGGAAGATCACGTTACTGCAGCAGCCTGCGAAAACCAGGCCCACCGCGAAGGCCGGGCGCATGGCCGGGGCAGGGTTAGGGGAGCGAGCGCGCAGAGGAAGCGCCCGCCTAGACTGCTACCCCAGGAAACCTGGCTGCCGCCTCGCCGCGGCACTGAACATCACCACCGTCCCGGGGTGCTGCTCTGCCGGGGCCGTCGCAGTCTCCCTTTTCCCGGCGGCCGCCACCAACGCTGCCGGCGAGGAGCTGTAGTTAGCCGTCAGCCGGGGCCCCATTCATCCGAAGGGGTGTCCGAGTCCGGGCCAGACTACACTTCCCAGAATGCTGCGCGCCCGTACGTCCGGCTGCGTCTTAACTCGCCTCTGCCTGGCAGCTCCACCGGAGAGGAGAGACAGGCGAGGTGCCCGTCATGCCTCGCGCGGTAGCAAGCCGCGGGGCTTGCTGGGAAGTGAAGTTCCAACGCTGTTAATGTTGTTTCTTAAGAGGCCGCCAAGGGCTCTGAAAGGGATTCGTCCAGCACTTTCACGGTAAACTCACAGCTGACGGCACTAGAGGTACACACCTGTGATTGCTTGATCGTTGGAAGTATTCTAGTATCTGAAAATTCAACTGAATTGGGAGAAAGTAGAAATTCTCTGAACTTCCTCCTCTCCCTTTTGAAAAGAACATTGGACTCGGGAAGTTCTGGGATTGAATCTTGGCTTAGCCACTAATCAGCTCAGCTATCTCAGGCAACTGCTTTCTCATCATAGGTAAAGATGGGAACAGTAATGCCCATCTTACCTGGCTGTTGTGAGGATTAAAAGCTATGATCACCTGGGGATCTTGTTAAAATGCAGGTTCTGATTCACTAGACCTGCTGTGGGGCCAGAGGTTCTGCACTTCCAACAAGTTACCTACCGGGTGTTGGTCATGCTACAGATCTGTCAACCACACTTTGAAGAGCACATGCCTATAAACCAGCTGACTCTGGAGACCTTTCCATCCCACCCGTCTCATTGGCTCAGGGACTCTGGGACAGCCAACCAGCCATCCAGGCTCCTCTTTCCCTGTAGCCTACAGTCAGGCTCAAACAAACTAACTTGTCCTTCTCCTTCACTTTAACACTGAATATCTTTAAAGAGTAATCTATATTCACGGTCTCTGCTTTTTACTCTCATCGAAGCCAGGTTGTTGAAAGTAGTCTCATTTAGAGCCCTGATGACCTCTCAGTTGTCCAAACCAAATACCACAGGCTCACCTTACCTGGTCTTGCCACGGCTTTCAACAATGAAAGCTGAATCCGCTTGACATTCTCTTGTCCCTCCGCTTATCTGACTTGTCTTTTTCAGTTTTCTTTTTGGGCTTTTCCTCCTCTGCCCACTGAGTTCTCCTAACAGAGCTCCATCATTTGTCCCTGCTCTTGTTTCCCTGAACACTTTCTATTGTTGATCTCATCTCCATAACTTCAACCATCACCATATGCAACTGAGATCTTATGTGTATGTACAGCCCCAATCTCCTGTGTGCCTTAAATCAGAGTTTCCAACTGCTTATTTGACATTTTCACCAATAAATCCTTGTAAACCCCTCAACAACAGCATATACACAGTTCATTATCTACCCTCCCCAACAGGGCCCTTATTTCTACTAAGGACATTATCCACCATCTGTTCTCTTTGGGCAAAAACCTAAAAGATATTCACAGTCTTCCTTGCCTTCCCATCACACATTTGTTTTATCTCTACATTCTGTCAATTCTGCCTCACAAGTATCTCTAGATTCCAGCCTCTCCTTTCAGTTTACATGGATGTCTACTTATCCTCCTAACATATCTTGGTGCCTTCAGCCTCTTCCCTCTTCAACTCATCCTCCATGCTGTCGCCACACTGTTCCCGAAAACAAACTCAAACTCTTTATGTCACACTGCTATTCCGAGATGTCTGTTCCAATTACTAGTACTGTGTAACAAACCACCCCAAAATGTGGTGATTCAAAATGTAGTATAGAACAAAAAGATGTTCTCTCTCTCACACAGTTCTGTATGTTGACAACGTTCCACATACACTTAGTCCATACACCGTTCTCCATCGGAGTTTCAGATGCCATTGTGGTCAGATGCCAGCTAAGGCTGGAGCCTTCTGAAGGCGTGACTGGGCTGATGAATGGCTCTCTCCTCATGGCCTCCCTTAGGCTGTGTTTCCTCACAATATTGTGGACTCAGTTAGCCAGACTTCTTACAAGATGACTAGCTCCCCCTAGAACAAGCGTTCCAAGAGATCAGGTCAAAAGCTGTAGTGGCCTCAGTGTGTGACAGTGACACACAGTGTCACTTGCACCAAATTCTATTGGTTCCATTGGCCAACCCAGATTCATTGTGGGAGGGGACTAGCAAAGGCATCATCTCTGCTGGGGGGAAGGGGCATCTTTGAAGACTAGCTATATACAATGTCTCTTGACTCCTTCTATACTCTGTAGAAGGCATGCAAACATGTCACCATCAAGCCTCAGTTTACGTTTGTAATTTCCTCTCCTGCCATTCTTTCCAGTGATACCTGGACTCCTGCCACATTAAATGCTCCCTTCTCTGAGTTTATAGTGACTTTCAAAATTCGCATCTGTGCACATGCTGTTCTGCTTGCTTTGAAAACCCTTTTCTTTTTGGCCATCTCCTACTCATCCTTTTATGGCAATGGGGGACACAGGAATCAGTAGATACTTCTACACTGTACAGGGGGAAGGTCCCTGCTCAGACATCACCTTTCTGTGTGGTTTTTCAAATCACCATTCACAGTTCCCTCCTCTATATCTCTAGCACCCCATCTATACCTAAACCAGTCCATGAATTATGTTGTATTGGAGTTATACATGTTCGTGTTGGTTTCCCCCTTTAGACCATACCCTTTTGTGGACAGAAACCAAGAATAACTAATTCATCTCTAGGTCCTTAGCATTATAAACAGTGACTGGTATATAATATGTACATATGCTTTTTGTTGAATGCATGAATGAGTGAGCTTGACTTCATTATTTGAGTCAAACAATTCACACCTCATAAATTCAATAAATATATAATATTTTTCAGCTTGACTCATTTCTAAAATGTACACATCAAAAACATACTGCTTGGGCTTACCTGGTGGCGCAGTGGTTGAGAATTCGCCTGCCGATGCAGGGAACACGGGTTCGTGCCCCAGTCTGGGAAGATCCCACATGCTGCGGAGCGGCTGGGCCCGTGATCCATGGCTACTGAGCCTGTGCATCTGGAGCCTGTGCTCCGCAATGGGAGAGGCCACAACAGTGAGAGGCCCGCGTACCACAAAAAAAAAAAAAAAAAAAATACTGCTCAATAATTTTCATAAACAATGATATATAACCAATACCCTGGCCAGTAAACAGAACATTACCAGCACCCCAAAAGATCACTGTGCCCCCTTCAAATCACTAATCCCCTCTAGGAATAACTCCGTTTTTTACTTTCTAGCAACAGAGATTAGTTTTGCCTGGTTTTAGACTTGACATAAATGGAATCATACAAAATATTTTCTTTTGTTTCTGCTTCTTTCACTCAATGATATGTTTGTCAGTTCATATGTGTTGTTGCATGTACTTGTAGTTCATTTATTCTCATTGCTGGATAACATTCCCTCGTATGAATGTACCACGATTTATCTCTTCTCCTGGTGATGGACATTTTGGGCATTATGAAGAGTGCAACTATGAAATTTCTTGTACATAACTTTTGGTGAACAGAAACACACATTTCTGTTGGATATCAGTGGATTAATCAAGGTCCTCAGTCAAGAAACAGAAACCATACAGTAACGAACAAGGAAAGTGTAATATAAAGAATTATTAACAGTAACAGAGGATTAGTTAACATAATGGGTTAAGAAACTCCCAAGATTATAGGACTAGTAACTACAACCTAGGAATGAAGCAGACCACTCAAGGAAGGAACAAATTTGGAAGAGGGCCCTCTCTCTTGCAAATTGAGACTCAGGCTTTACTGAAGAGGGCATGGCTATAGCCCACTAGCTAGCAGAGAAGTTCCGTAAGGTGCTGATAAAACTAGCCGTGAACCACCCTCTGGGGTCCGGCCGGGGCACAGGCCAAGTCATCGGGTGTTGTACTTTCCAGCAAGCTGGCTGGGGCTCTGGAGAACTTCCTGGTTACCACCTGGAGGGATACCACTGAATTCACTGAGGCGAGTGCCACAGGATGTCCTATATGCTGCAGGAACAAGAAGAGAGGAAAAAGCACCAGAACCAGGAAGACAAGACCCCTCCTCCCCCTGCAGTGCCATCATGACGAAGGTCCACACTGTGCCCCCTGGCAGAGGGGAAATGTCCAGAGGACCCAGCTCCAGCATCACAAGCAGGGCCGTTGGGAGGCTGTAAATCGACAACTGAGACTCCCATGGGGTGGCAGGGGGGGTGTTAGGGTCATTTCAACTTCCATATTTTAATTGTTTCATCATAAAACCAAAGTTACAAAGTGCAGGCAAGGCTTCATCCCCCAGGCTTTTTTCTGCTTTCCCCTCTGAGTTCAAAATTCTAGCATCTTTGAATGAATAGCCACATCTTAGACAGCAGCTGGGCTCAACGTGTTTAAACCTTCGCACAATCCGCTTCCCTTGTGTGGAAGGCCCTATTGCTTTGGGAATGTTCATCATCTTTGCTCCTGTGTTGTCAGCAGGAAAAAGCTGTCAAGGTTGTCTTAAAAGCCATTTTTGCTTCTAGCTCCAGCCACTCAGACATATTTGGAATCCCTTATTAAATCCACTTAACCAAGTTGTTGACAAAAAATTAAGTAAGATGACTCCTGTGGGATACTGCTTGACAAGTGTCCTCAAGTTGACAATCCTACAGAGATCTGTCACTTGATTAAAAAAAAAACTTTTCATATCTATTATGTGAGGATGATTTTCTCCTCTATCACATAAATCTTGAGATGCTTGGGGCTGTGCATGGGGAAGGCACACTATAAATATACGGGAGGTGTTATTTATAAAGTCAAATATTTTTGTTACTTGTTTCATAGGTCAGATTCAAGCAATGCCCCAGCGTGTTGATAGATTTATGTAATCTAGCTTCTTCAAGGATGTTATTCAAAGACAGATGACCTTTTTCAGAGTACTGCAGTTAAGGCACATGGAGTTTTAGCCAGAAAGGAAACTTTCTTGACCAGAATGTTAGTGGTATGAGGTCAAGGACTGTGTCTTATTAGCCACGGTATCCTCTATATCTCTATGGCATTTGGCTCATAACAGATGCTCACTGAGTTTGGATGGAAGGTAGAAAGGAAGGAAGAAAGGAATGGAGGGATAGAGGGATGGAGGGATAGAGTGAGGGAGAGAGCGAGGGAGAGAGCGAGGGAGAATGAAAGACCTTTAGGAAAACCAGCTCCTATTTAAGAAACTCATGTGCAAAACAGGTGAGGGGTTGAAAATGGTACCTGCTATGGTAGAAACTGCTAAGCAGGTTAAACACCTGAAGAAATAATCCTGAGTGCTCAGGGCTATGGGCGAGCTCCTGATGGCAAGAACTATGTCTACTTGAACTGTGTGCCTCCCAGTTTTCCCCTTCATTGTTGCTGAATTGATGTTTGTTAAATTGTATTATTGAATTGACGTGGCAAATCTCACTAGGAGGAAAAGATACTGTTAAACCACTTTTAGGAAAAAAATGATGTCAGAGAATCAAGTGTTTGCATCAGGTATGACGTATCTCGAAGTTACTTATTATGCTTCCACCTTCCCCAACACTAGAATAACTGACAATATTTTAAGAGAATAAAATGAACCCATGGGGTCATTTCGTTTTGATTTTCCTACCCTGGTTCCATCACCTTTTCCCCATCTCAGGCATTAAGCTATGTTACTAACCCACCTGCTGAAACACACTTTGATCTGCTATTCCCCAGGGGTGAACATAGCACATCACAGTGACTGTTTCAGTTTCTAAATGCTTCTGCACAGAGCCCATCTACCCCTCCATGAATTATGTGAGGTAGATGAGGGCTATTATTCCTACGAGAAAATCTGAGGGTCAAAATGTTTAAATATATTTGCTAAGGCTCACAAATTTGAATGCATGTGGGACTAGGCAGGTGAGGTCAACAAGAAACTGATTTTCAAGGTAAATGGTGAAACTGCAGAACGTATTGAGTTTTTTTGGGAATCGGAAGGTGTAATCCGTGTCTGCGTACATTCAAATTCAAATTTTTTTAATTTTATTTTTAACTGTGGTAACATGTATATTATAAACAGTTTACCATCTTAACTGCTTTAAAGTGCACAGTTCCCTGGTATTAAATACATTTACATTGTTGTGCAACTATCACCACCATCATCCCCAGAACTTTTTGCATCTTGCAAAAATGAAACTCTGTAGCCATTAAACAATCATTCAGCCTTACTTCCTCCCCCCCAGCCCCTGGCAACCACCATTCTAGTTTCTGCTTCTATGAATTTGACTACTCTAGGTACTTCATGGAAATAGAATCACACAGTATTTATCTTTTTATGACAGGCTTATTTCACTTAGCATAGTGTCCTCAAGTTTCATCCATGTTGTAGCAGGTGTCAGAATTTCCTTCTCTTTTAAGGGTGAATCATATTCTGCTATCTGTATACACCACAATTTGTCTATCCATTCATTAATTGATGGACACTTGAGTTGCTTCCATCTTTTGGCTGTTGTCAGTAATGCTGCTATGAACATGGGTGTACAAATTTTTTCTTTGAGACCCCACTTTCAGCTCTTTGGGGAGTATACTCAGAAGTGGAATTGCTGGGTCGGATGGTAATTCTATCCTTAATTTTTTAAGAAACCATCATACTATTTTCCACAGCAGCTACATCATTTCCTATTTCTACCAACAGTGCACAAAGATTCCCTGTTTTCTGTCTCCTCACCAACATTTATTTTCTGGTTTCTTTTCTTTTTTTCTTTAAAAATAGTAGCCATCCTAGTGGGTGTGTGGTGGCATCTCCTGGTGGTTTTGATTTACAAGTCTCTAAGGATTAGTGACACTGAGCATCTTTTCGTGTGCTCACGAGCCATTTGTATATCTGCTTTGGAGAAAGGTGCATTCGAGACCTTCGAATTCACATTTTTAAAGCATGGAATTTTGAGCCAGGTTCTTTCTGCGGGCTGATGGCTTCTGACCCCGGATCACACCCTAAGCAACAGAGCCAGGACGAGAAGGAGGTAGTCCTCGCCCAGCCCACATCTGGCACCTACTCAATATGCTCCACCATCTCACCCAAACAGGTTCCCTTTGCGACTGATGACACTTCTTACTTTTTCTTCATAAAAAAAAATTTTTTTGTAGATTTACTTTTGAACTTGTAACACATGCACATAGTACAAAATTCAAAAGGCACAAAGGATACCAGTGTAAGACAATTTCCTTCCCTTTCCTGAACCTCCATCACCCAGCACCCCTACTTTGAAGCTACCATTGTCACTAATGTTTTGTGCATTCTTCCATTTACTACAAAATATGTAGGTTTCTTCTCACTCAGATACTTTTTTTTTTTTAATAATACATCTTGGAGAATGTTCCATTTTAGTGTTGTGTTGTTCTTTTTAATGACTGCATAATATTCTATTTATGGGTGTGCTGTCTTTTATTTCACCAGTTCCCTGTTGTTGGATCTTTAGGTTGTTTCCAATATTTTGCTCTAACAAACAGCACTTCACTGACTATCAATGGCATGTATTTTTGAGTAAACTGAAGAAGTGGGGGCTTCCCTAGTGGCGCAGTGGTTAAGAATCCGCCTGCCAATGCCGGGGACACAGGTTTGAGACCTGGTCCGGAAAGATCCCACATGCCGTGGAGCAACTAAAACCCATGCACCACAACTACTGAGCCCACACGCCACAACTACTGAAGCCCGTGCACCTAGAGCCTGTGCTCTGCAACAAGAGAAGCCACTGCAATGAGAAGCCAGCACACTGCAACGAAGAGTAGCTCCCGCTCACCGCAACAAGAAAAAGCCCGCGCGCAGCAATGAAGACCCAATGCAGCCATAAATAAATAAATAAATAAATAAATAAATAAATAAATAAAAACTGAAGAAGTGGACAATTGGTTATGACTTAGCTATGAAACAGTCCAGTTAACTGACTGACTCATGTTTTAGATTGGTAGGATTCATAGCACCAAGCTTTTTCAATGCAGCATTATTTACAATAGTCAAGATATGGAAATAACCTAAATTCCCATCAATGGATGAAAGAAGATGTTTTATATATACACATACACACACAGGCACACACACACACACACACACACACACACACACACACACATACACAATGGAACACTACTCAGCCATAAAAGAGAATGAGTTCTTGCCATTTTCAACAACATAGATGGACCTTGAGGGTATTATGCTAAGTGAAATAAGTCAGAGAAAGACAAATACTACATGATTTCACTATGTGGAATCTAAAAAAACAAAGTGAAGAAACATACAAAACAAAGCCAAACCCAGACTCACAGGTACAGCAAACAGATTGGTGGTTTCTAGAGGGGAGGGAAGTTGGGAGGGTGGTGCAAAATGGGTGAAGGGAATCAAAAAGTACAAGCTTCCAGTTTTAAAATAAATGTCATGGGGATGTACAGTACAGCATGGGAAATACAGTCAGTAATATTGTAGTAACTTTGTATGATGACATGTGGCAACTAGACTTATTATGGTGATCATTTCTCAATGTATACAAATGAATCACTATGTTGCACACCTGAAACTAATATAACATTTTATGTCAATTGTACATCAATAAAAACAAAACAAAACTCCAGGATCCAACCCTCAATTTGCATATTCACCTCACCCACCTTACTATATTTAAAACAGTTATTTCATTCATTGTGGATTTTTCTGCATTGATTTTGATTTTTTGAAATATTGCATTAAAATATTATTTTTTACCACAAGAAAAAAACTGAAAAAAAAATATAGTGCTAAGCTTTCACAGGACTCCCATACCAAAGGATACTTCTTCCTAAACCCTTTCCCATAACCAGATAGTGAAAAAAACAAAAACAAAGTAGATATTTTATCTAATAGTTATATACAAGACAAAATATTATATAGTATGCTTCATACATTGTCTTTAAAACTATGGCCTAACAATAATTCCTCATAGGTATAATATCACTAGGAAATAAATGTTAGTGCCACAGGGCAAAATTCCAGCTAAGCAAATTTCCAGATAATGCATCAATTTTAGAACTGAAAATTGTACTGAAATAATTTTTAATGGAAATCTTCATGTTATTCCCTGCTTTATCACATTTAATACAGGGAACATTGACTGTCCTTATCTTGTGCACTGAACATTGTGGTTTTGAGCATCCATTATTGCAGTGTGGTGATTCTTACTGAGCCACTGGATGAACCACGGCCTCTTGAGCTCCCTGACACTAAACGGCCTCCGATTTTCTCCAGGAAACGAATTCTGCCCGATGAAGGCTGATCGATGCTCCTCCGGCGCCCTCTAGTGTCCTGTGCTCACCCTGGTCTATCACTTAACACTGTACTGAAATAGTTTCCTTGCCTATCTTCCCGCACCACACCGCAAGCTCTGTGAGGCAAGTATGCGGTTCTTGCCACTTTTGTGCACCCAGATCTCAACAATAGTGCCTCGCCAACAATAGTCACCCATAAATATTTGTTGAGTGAATGAATTATTGAAAAAAATGAATGAAGGAGTGAGTGAATAGATTCCTGTATTCCTTTTTTGAGTTCTCCTCCCTGCTTTTTATGGTTTTAATTTGATCTTCTTTTGCACTGTTGCTCTGTATACATTAAGCTACATTAAGCACGTTGGTCTTTGGCCACTGTCCCTTCCAACTCTCTCTAACCTAAGAAACCCGACTGACTGACCACGTGATTGGGTTTAAAAGCTAGTTAGGAATAGAGAGCTCTGCATGATTCAAGTTTATAGCTTTAGCGCATAATCTTTCTAACAGGTGTTTTGGGAATTTAAAGACATATTTTGTTTTCCTTCTGGTTCTTGGGTTCCGAAGAGTTGTCAGTCAGCTGATTGCTGGGTTAGAAAGCTACTGTTGTTTTGTAAGTCTACAAAAATTCAGTAGGCGTTGGGTTATGTGGTCAACACAATGCTAGGAATTATGGGATTATACATCACAAGGTTTGTCCATGGTAAGAGCTTCATACGGATCTGTTGATGGGTAAAGGAAAAGTGCAGAGAATGGGTCTGCTGCCCTCAATAATAATAGCTAACATACGGAGAAACTTACTGAATGCCGGGCACCTTTCCCCAATTATCTCATTTAATCTTCATAAAAATCCAGTGAGATAGGCATAGGCACTAGTATGATCTCCACTTTCTAGGGAAAGCAACTGAGGCTAGAGTAAGAGATATTTCTAAGGTGATATAAAGTTGTGCACTTGGTTAACACCCAGATCTGTCTGATACTAGAGACCAGAGTTTTAACTGCTCTGCTCCAGTGACCCACGAGGTTTTCAGTTTCATCAGAGAGACAAGATAAACACACATGAAACCACCAAGGCGTCTCAGAACACGTCAAATATCACCCTGCCCCTGGTACCTCTCCTCTGCTCTTCTACCACTCTTCCCGGTGCATCTGTTCTCCAGCCACTCTGGGCTCCTTGCTTTTTTTGCAGGATGCTGAGCACATTCCTGCCCCAGGGCCTTTGCACTTGCTATTCCTCTTCCTGGAACACTCTTCCCCCAGGTACATCCATGGCTTTCTACCTCATTTTATTCGGTTTTGTGCTCCAATGGTACTTCCTCAGACATACTGACATTCTATCTGGCTGTGCCCTGCTCTATTTTCTTTACCATTACATAACATGATGGTAATTACCTTTTTATAGATTTATTTTTTATTTTCTGTGTCTTCTACTAGATAGCAGACTCCAGGAAGCCGGGGACTTTGTGTACACCTCCAGCAATGAGAACAGGGCCTGGTACATAGTAGCACTTAATATATCTGTCATATGAATGAAGATCATTAAGATAATTATCCTTTAAGATAATTGGCAAGTATTAAACAGCAGTTCTGTACCAGGTATTTTGCCAGATGTTTTATGTCATAGCATCTCACATATTACTTTGTCACATCCCTATGAGAGATGTATATTATTTTCTTCTCACTTTATTTTTTTTTAACATCTTCATCGGAGTATAACTGCTTTACAATGTTGTGTTAGTTTCTGCTGTATAACAAAGTGAATCAGCTATATGTACATATATATCACCATATCCCCTCCCTCTTGCTTCACCCTCCCACGCTCGCTATCCCAACCCTCTAGGTGGTCACCAAGCACTGAGCTGATCTCCCTGTGCTATGCAGCTGCTTCCCACTAGCTATTTTACATTTGGTAGTAGATATATGTCCATGTCACTCTCTCACTTTGTCCCAGCTTACCCTTCCCCCTCCCTGTGTCCTCAAATCCATTCTCTATGTCTGCATCTTTATTCCTGTCCTGCCCCTAGGTTCATCAGAACCATTTAAAAAAATATTCCATATATATGTGTTAGCATATGATATTTGTTTTTCTCTTTCTAACTTACTTCACTCTGTATGACACACTCCATCCACCTCACTACAAAGAGTTCAATTTCATTTCTTTTTATGGCTGAGTAATATTCCACTGTATATGCGCCACATCTTCTTTACCCATTCATCTGTCGATGGACACTTAGGTTGCTTTCATATCCTGGCTATTGTAAATAGAGCTGCAATGAACATTGTGATACACGACTCTTTTTGAATTATGGTTTTCTCAGGGTATATGCCCAGTAGTGGGATTGCTGGGTCGTATGGTAGTTCTATTTTTAGTTTTTTAAGGAACCTCCATACTGTTCTCCATAGTGGCTCTATCCATTTACATTCCCACCAACAGTGCAAGCCGGTTCCCTTTTCTCCACACTCTCTCCAGCATTTATTGTTTGTAGATTTTTTGATGATGGCCATTCTGATTGGTGTGAGGTGATACCTCATTGTAGTTTTGATTTGCATTTCTCTAATGATTAATGATGTTGAGCATTCTTTCATGTGTATGTTGGCAATCTGTATATCTTCGTTGGAGAAATGTCTAAGTCTTCTGCCCATTTTTGGATTGGGTTGTTTGTTTTGTTGATATTGAGCTGCACATAAAATTTGGAGATTAATCCTTTGTCAGTTGCTTCGTTTGCAAATATTCTCTCCCATTCTGAGGGTTGTCTTTTCGTCTTGTTTATGGTTTCCTTTGTTGTGCAAAAAGCTTTTAAGTTTCATTAGGTCCCCTTTGTTTATTTTTGTTTTTACTTCCATTTCTCTAGGAGGTGGGTCAAAAAGGATCCTGCTGTGATTTATGTCAGAGTGTTCTGCCTATGTTTTCTTCTAAAAGTTTTATAGTGCCTGGCCTTACATTTAGGTCTTTATTTCATTTTGAGTTTATTTTTGTGTATGGTGTTAGGAAGTGTTCTAATTTCATTCTTTTACATGTAGCTGTCTGATTTTCCCAGCACCACGTATTGAAGAGACTGTCTTTTCTCTATTGTATATTCTTGCCTCTGTTATCAAAAATGAGGTGACCATACATGTGTGGGTTTATCTCTAGGCTTTCTATCCTGTTCCATTGATCTATATTTGTTTTTGTGCCAGTACCATATTGTCTTGATTACTGTAGCTTTGTAGTATAGATTGAAGTCAGGGAGCCTGATTCCTCCAGCTCCGTTTTTCTTTCTCAAGATTGCTTTGGCTATTTGGGGTCTTTTGTGTTTCCATACAAATTGTGAAATTTTTTGTTCTAGTACTGTGAAAAATGCCATTGGTTGCCATGGTATATCTCTCCATCTGTTTGTATCATCTTTAATTTCTTTCATCAGTGTCTTATAGTTTTCTGCATACAGGTCTTTTGTCTCCCTAGGTAGGTTTATTCCTAGGTATTTTATTCTTTTGTTGCAGTGGTAAATGGGAGTGTTTCCATAATTTCTCCTTCAGATTTTTCACCATTAGTGTATAGGAATGAAAGAGATTTCTGTGTATTTATTCTGTATCCTGCTACTTTACCAAATTCATTGATTAGCTCTGGTAGTTTTCTGGTAGAATCTTTAGGATTCTCTACGTATAGTATCATGTCATCTGCAAACAGTGACAGTTTTACTTCCTCTTTTCCAATTTTATTGCTTTTATTTCTTTTTCTTTTCTGATTGCTGCAGCTAAAATTTCCAAAACTATGTTGAATAACAGTGGTGAGAGTGGGCAGCCTTGTCTTGTTCCTGATCTTAAGAGGAAATGCTTTCAGTTTTTCACCATTGAGAATGATGTTGGCTGTGGGTTTGTCATATATGACCTTTATTATGTTGAGGTAGGTTCCCTCTATGCCTACTTTCTGGAGAGTTTTTATCATAAATGAGTGTTGAAATTTGTTGAAAGCTTTTCTGCATCTATTGAGATGATCATATGGTTTTTATCTTTCAGTTTGCTAATATGGTGTGTCACATTGATTGATTTGCATATATTGAAGAATCCTTGCATTCCTGGGATAAACCCACTTGATCATGGTGAATGATCCTTTTTTTTTTTTTTTTTTTTAATGATCCTTTTAATGTGCTGTTGGATTCTGTTTGCTTGCATTTTGCTGAGGATTTTTGCACCTACGTTCATCAGTGATATTGGCCTGTAGTTTTCTTTTTTTGTGACATCTTTGTCCTGTTTTGCTTTCAGGGTGATGGTGGTCTTGTAGAATGAGTTTGGGAGTCTTCCTCCCTCTGCTATATTTTGGAAGAATTTGAGAAGGATAAGTGTTAGCTCTTCTCTAAATGTTTGATAGAATTCGCCTGTGAAGCCGTCTGGTCCTGGTCTTTTGTTTGTTGGAAGATTTTTATTCACAGTTTCAATTTCACTGCTCGTGATTGGTCTGTTTATATTTTCTATTTCTTCCTGGTTCAGTCTCGGAAGGTTGTGCTCTTCTAAGAATTTGTCCATTTTTTCCAGGTTGTCCATTTTATTGGCATAGAGTTGCTGTAGTAATCTCTCATGATTCTTTGCATTTCTGCAGGGTCAGTTGTTACTTCTCCTTTTTCATTTCTAATTCTGTTGATTTGAGTCTTTTCCCTTTTTTTCTTGATAAGTCTGGCTAAAGTTTTATCAATTTTGTTTATCTTCTCAAAGAATCAGCTTTTAGTTTTATTGATATTTGCTATCACTTCCTTCATTTCTTTTTCATTTATATCTGATCTGATATTTATGATTTCCTTCCTTCTGCTAACTTTGGGGTTTTTTTGTTCTTCTTTCTCTAATTACTTTAGGTGTAAGGTTAGGTTGTTTATTTGAGATTTTTCTTGTTTCTTGAGGTAGGATTGTCTTGCTATAAAATTCCCTCTTAGAACTGCTTTTGTTGCATCCCATAGGTTTTGGGTCGTCGTGTTTCCATTGTCATTTGTTTCTAGGTATTTTTTAATTTCCTCTTTGATTTCTTCAGTGATCTCTTGGTTATTTAGTAGTGTATTGTTTAGCTTCCATGTGTTTGTATTTTTTACAGTTTTTTCCTGTAATTGATATCTAGTCTCATAGCATTGTGGTTGGAAATGATACTTGATACAATTTCAGTTTTCTTAAATTTACCAAGGCTTGATTTGTGACCCAAGATATGGTCTATCCTGGGGAATGTGCAATGAGCACTTGAGAAGAAAATGTATTCTGTTGTTTTTGGATTGAATGTCCTAGAAATATCAATTAAGTCCATCTTGTTTAATGTATCATTTAAAGCTTGTGATTCCTTATTTATTTTCATTTTGGATGATCTGTCCATTGGTGAAAGTGGGGTGTTAAAGTCCCCTACTATTATGGTGTTACTGTCAATTTCCTCTTTTATAGCTATTAGCATTTGCCTTATGTATTGAGGTGCTCCTATGTTGGGTGCATAAATTTTTACAATTGTTGTATCTTCTTCTTGGAGTAATCTCTTGATCATTATGTAGTGTCCTTCTTTGTCTCTTGTAATAGTCTTTATTTTAAAGTCTATTTTGTGTGACATGAGAATTGCTACTCTGGCTTTCTTTTGATTTCCATTTGCATGGAATATCTTTTTCCATCCCCTCACTTTCTGTCTGTATGTTTCCCTAGGTCTGAAGTGGTTCTCTTGTAGACAGCATATGTACGGGTCTTGTTATTGTGTCCATTCAGCCAGTCTATGTATTTTGGTTGGAGCATTTAATCCATTTACATTTCAGGTAAATATTGATATGTATGTCCCTATTACCATTTTCTTAATTGTTTTGGGTTTGTTTTTGTAGGTCTTAGACTTCTCTTGTGTTTCTTGCCTAGTGAAGTTCCTTTAGCATTTGTTGTAGAGCTGGTTTGGTGGTGCTGAATTCTCTTAGCTTTTGCTTGTCTGTAAAGGTTTTAATTTCTATGTCGAATCTGAATGAGATCCTTGCTGGGTAGGGTAATCTTGGTTGTAGGTTCTTCCGTTTCATCACTTTAAATATATCATGCCACTCCCTTCTGGCTTACAGAGTTTCTGCTGAAAGATCAGCTGTATGGGAATTACCTTGTATATTATTTGTTGCTTTTCCCTTGCTGCTTTTAATATCTTTTTGTATTTAATTTTTGATAGTTTGATTAATATGTGTCTTGGCGTGTTTCTCCTTGGATTTATCCTGTATGGGACTCTCTGCACTTCCTGGACTTGCTTAACTATTTCCTTTCCCATATTAGGGAAGTTTTCAACTATAATCTCTTCAAGTATTTTCTCAGACCCTTTCTTTTTCTCTTCTTCTTCTGGGACCCCTATAATTCGAATGTTGGTGCATTTAATGTTGTCCCAGAGGCCTCTGAGACTGTCCTCAATTCTTTTCATTGTTTTTTCTTTATTCTGCTCTGCGGTAGTTATTTCCACTATTTTATCTTCCTGGTCACTTATCCGTTCTTCTGCCTCAGTTATTCTGCTATTGATTCCTTTTAGAGAATTTTAAATTTCATTTATTGTGTTGTTCATCACTGTTTGTTTGCTCTTTAGTTCTTCAAGCTCCTTGTTAAACATTTCTTGTAGTTTCTCCATTCTATTTCCAAGATTTTTGATCATCTTTACAATCATTACTCTGAATTCTTTTTCAGGTAGACTGCCTATTTCCTCTTCATTTGTTCATCTGCTGTGTATTTGTCTGTCTTCTCATTTTGCTTATCTTACTGTGTTTGGGGTCTCCTTTTCACAGGCTTCAGGTTCGTAGTTCCCGTTGATTTTGGTGTCTGCCCCCAGTGGGTGAGGTTGGTTCAGTGGCTTGTGTAGGCTTCCTGGTGGAGGGGACTGGTGCCTGTGTTCTGGTGGGCAGGGCCACATCTGGTGGTGTGTTTTGGGGTGTCTGTGTACTTAGTATGACTTTAGGTAGCCTGTCTGCTAATGAGTGGGGTTTGTTCCTGTCTTGCTAGTTGTTTGGCATGGGGTGTCCAGCACTGGAGTTTGCTGACCGTTGGGTGGAGCTGGGTCTTAGCATTGAGATGGAGATCTCTGGGAGAGCTCTTGCCAACTGATATTACATGGGGCCGGGAGGTCTCTGGTTGTCCGATGTCCTGAACTCGGCTCTCCCACCTCAGAGGCTCAGACCTGACACCAGGCCAGAGCACCAAGACCCTGTCAGCCACACAGCTTTCAAAAGAGAGTGGTGTGTATAGTGAGTCTGGCCTCCAGCCGCTGGGCCTGATGCTGACGTTCCCGCTCCTGCTCCCACCTCAGAGCGTCTGCTGACCCCACCTGTTCTCACTTTATAGGTACAGACAAGGAAACCGAAATTTGGAGAGGTTGAATAACCTGCTCCAGGGCAGTTACTGGCTGAGCTGGCATGTGAACACGCTCTTTCCCACTATGGATCATGTCCTGAGAGTTCATTCTCCCCAGGCTTATTTTTCCAGGAGAGCTACAGTCTATATCTCTAAAACTTTTAGCAGAAAGTAGTTTTCTCTTCCATTTTGCACTGATTTCAACAAGTTCTAACAGTACAGAGAAGATAACTGGAAGATGAGCTTTAAGCTTCAGCCTAACGTCCATGGCACAGCCTCACCAGGGTCAGCACATGGGACAGCTGCTTGTCCAGGACCGATTTCCTCCAGGATGCTTTAGATTGCCCTACTTTTTATTTCTGCCATGACAGATGGCTTATCAAGAACAAATAACTCTGTGAGCAGTAACAAGGAGAGGAGAGTGGCCAGAGGACCTCCAAGGCAGAGGAGGTTTTTTGTTCCTACCCACCTCTTTAATACAAGGAAAGCTAGTTCTTACACAGAATATTTTCCAAAGTTTTCGATGATGTGTCAACGGGTGTTTTTTCCAAGTGTGGTTTTTGCATCCTGCTTTCCTCGCACTACTCTGATTGCTGGAAGTTGCATCACGCCCTTGGAAAGTGGAGCATTGGTCCCTGATCTCCTGCTGGAGAATAATTATTCTCTGAATGTGGACCTGGAAGATTCAGTCTTTAAGAAACCTACCCCACTTGCTTTAGCTTGGTCTTAAGGGGAAGGGTGAGGGAAGGCAGTTCTTTCATGCAAAATCAAAACAACCCAGAATTAATATCAACTCTGTTTACCCTGAGGCACCAATGTGGTAGTCTGGGTTTTTGTTAAAAATAAAAGTTTCGGCATTTCATTATTAACAAACCCTGTAACAATACAGATGCTCTTTTTGTCACTGTTATAGAGTCAGCATTGGTTTCCTCCCCCAGACCCCCAACACCCACGGTTTCATGCAACAGTGTGGAGGGTGGTACGGGGCAGGGGGGTGGATTTGAAAAGAGGAAGCTCTAGTCTGCTCAGCATCAGGCCTGTGGGGGCAACAGCTGAGTAAGGAGGCTGCAGCTCATCCCGAGATGCCATGTGTTGACAAGGCAGCTGGGGGATTCTAGGAAACTAGCGCTTATGTGAAACTACTTGGCTGCAGACAGTCCTTACAGAGACAGATCCTTGAGGTGGATCTCATTATCCATAGTTTTGCAATCCCCAAACAGTGAAATAGAAGCTCAGAGAGTTTAATAGTTAACCCAAGGTTACTTACCTAAGATTCACTTCTCTATTTAAAAGCCTTCATTGATCTCCTATATCTTTCTTACAGAAAAAAAACCCCCCAAAACCAAACTTCCTTCCAGGGCCCTTCTCACCCTATCTTCCCAGCCTCATTTCATACTCTCCATCCCATGCACTGGGGCCTGGGTTACGAGAAGCACCTGGGCCTCCCCCAGCATGCACTGACCACCTTTGTCCAGCCTAGCTGCTTTGCATGTGTTATTTCTGTCTCCAAAGCCCTCGCTTTAGAACCATCTGGCAAATGTCTGCTCATTTCTTCAATTCTGCTCAGGTGCGACCTCATCTTCTAGGCATTTCCCCCGACCTCATCCTGAGTTGGGATTCTGGCTTAAAAGCCCCTGTGGCACCCCGTGCTTTGTGTATCCTGTACAATGCTGTGCAAATCTGACCATTAGTCATTTCAAGACTAACTCTCCTCAGTGGCTTCCCATCACCCACAGAATAATGTCCAAAGCATAGCATCAGATCTGTGCCCCTCTTGCTGTGAACGCTTCCCCTCACTTTTTCTTCTAGAACTTCGTTGACCAATTTGGTAGCTACTAGCCCTGTGTGGCTATGTAAATTTAAAGAATTTTAAAATAAATAAAATGGAAAACTCACTTCTTAGTAACATTAGCCACATTCCAAGTACTCAGTAGAAATGTGTGGCTTGTGGTTACCATGTTGGAGAGATTTAGAGAACATTTCCATTGTCAGAACATTAGAACAGAACAGAAAGTTCTGTTGGACAGCACTGTTCTAGAACCATCTACCCCCACTTCCTGTACCACCTCTGTGTCTTTACTTGTGTTGGTCCCTCCCCAGTCCTTTTTAAACCCCCAAGTCTGCCCCTTCTAGTCCCAGCTGGGCAAACTGCAGAACCTCATGCTTGAGGAATGGCCTTCACTATTGCCACTGTCCTGTTTTTATCTTATCAGGTGGTAGAGCATCCCTGATGGATTAAAGGTGATTTGGGCTCTATTTGGAGGTTATCATTTCAAGGCCACCAAATTCCATTGGTTTGAGTGGAAAGACACAGCTACTGTAGAATGTTTTTTACCTTCTATTGACCTGGGACCCCGTGATTCATCTGCAGCAACAGCTTCCATACCCAGTATCATCAAAAAGATCTCGGCGTCCTTATTGGCATTCTATAGAAGCCTGAGTGACAATTCTGAGCTGATGGAAGGGTCTTATGCATCATGAATATGAATATCATTATTCAAATGCCTCTGGTAGATGTCAAAGATAAAAGGAAATGTTTTATTTTGTGTTCATTAAGCACTAGAAGGTATGTTTCCCCTGGATGAGACTCATTAAGCCTGTAATGGTTAATGGGAGTTAAATTCCAACATCGCATCAAGGGGGAGAAATGATCCCTCAAGTATTTGGAAACTCCTTCCTCCAAATTGCAGATCAAAGCTAGGTTATGAACTTCTGTGCTGTCTTGCTAATGGATTAGACTAACTGCATTCTTTGAATTTTTTTTCCTTTCCAAACACTAACTTTCCCTAAGTAGAGATGATTACAGAAATTTTGTAAGCGTGAGGGATTGTGAGGTCTACCAGAGCCAGCCACTGTTATTGGATTTCCCTCCAGGGGAGAGAAACTAAAATTGTATAAATGGCAGTTATATATCAGGGGCTTTACTTATGCCCTCTCACATCTCATAGAATCCCAGTGAGATGCTTGCTTCTGTCTTATCCATGAGGAAACTGAGGCCTGGATGGTGAAGTAACCTTCAAATCACATGGCTGATAGGAGGATGAGGCAACAAGCCCAGTGCCGTCTGGTTTAAAAACACATTCTAATCCACTGTTTTGGGCCATCTCCCAAGTGTCTGTCAGATACCTACTCTGTGATAAATTGTACATACGGGGCTGTGGTAGGCACCCAAGAAGAGGAAAAACAGAGTTTAAAAAATTGCCAGAGAGGTGTGATTGATTCATACGAACTCATCCAGGCTATCTGCTGATGTGGTTTTCTCTCCTGCTGATGAAAAAATGAATGAATCATGGTGAGTGAGTAGCTAGGAAAGTGCCCTTGAGGTGCCTCGGGAGAGGATGGAGCAGGTGCAGAGGTCAGGGGTGGAGACAATGCTGAGTGGTGTCCTCAGCGTGCTTGTGGGAGGGGACCTTCCTCCCTGCATCTCACCTCACTGTAGGGGAGGCTTCTGGTGACTTCTGGAAGGAGAGACCTCAGAAAGCTCAGCCCCATTCAGAGTTTAATAACATTTAAGACAAAATGTCTCTGCTGCTGAAGATGGAGCAGGAAATGGATCCCTGCTCTCCTTACACCATCTTCCTGTGACTGCTTCTGGGCTCTAAGTAGAACTCAGCCCAGCTTTTTCCTCTTCCCTCCCAGGACCCATTCAGCGGGTCTGGATAATATTTGTGCTTTTCTCCTTTGTGCTCCCTTCGGCTTATCCTGTCTGGAGTGAAATGTGAGGCCCAGGGGAAAAAAAGAAATGGATTTGCAAAGCAATACTTGGAGTAACAGAAGACCCTGCTGAGACCCCACCTGGAAGACTGAACTTGGCTCTGAGCATCTAATTACCAGCCGGGTACGACAAATGGGGTGAATGTTGGGAGGAAAGATACAGGAGTGATGGAGGACTTATACAACTGGATATACGAAGAAAGATTAAAAGAGCTGAATGGTGGAGACCTGTAAATGATGATCTCGGGGAACTCGGGGACCATCTACTCATATCTGACGGTAGCAAACAGTCAGCAGAGTAAGAATTATTTTGGTTAGACCTAAGAAATACAACAACGAGTAATGAAAATAAATATATAATAATGATAGACTGTAATTTTTTACCTATTCCCATCCCAAGAAACCTCAACACAGTTTATAGCTCAGTATAATATAAACCCTACAGTGGGGTGGATTCAGGCTACAAAGTGGCTTGTAATTTAGCTAAAGCTTTTGCCCAAAAATAATATTTAGTGAGAGGGTAACGGGCACTTTGTGTTTGAAGTGCAGATGAGCCCTGGTTATGTTTTGCCTGCTGCCTACTCATGGGCTGAGTGGAGGGGGACGAGAGGATTGCTTTGTATAAGTTAGACCACTTAGCAAGTTTTCCGCTGTCATTTTCAGAGACACACACAATTCAACCCTGTTTTACAGAAAAAAGAAAACCTTCCTAGTCCGAGAAATAGAGGTCTCAGAAAACCACAGAGGCTGCTACAGCTCAGCTCTGAACACAGGCTCAGGTTGTCAGCTACCTGCCGGAGCGGCAGGGACCAGGGACCACAGCCAGACCTCTGGGTCTCTACACTGCTCCCCTCCTGACCCTGGACCCTCAGAAATTGGGCAGGGTCCCTTTCTCTCTCTGGACCTCAGCTTTCTCAGCCTTCACTGGAGGAGGAGGCAAATCTCTGTCCCTTTTCTGAAGGTGATGCTGAGACTTGCCTTTTGCTGTTCCCTATGCCTAGGAATGCTCCTTTCCTCCAATGTCCACATGACTTACTTCCTCACTGCATTCAGCTTTCTGCTTAAATGCCAAACTGTAGACAGACTGCATCTGGCGACCCTTCTACAAGAGCAATACCCTCGCCACTTCGTTACCCTCTAGCCCCTTACCTTCAATATTTTTAAGGCGTATTTATCAACACTCGAAATATATCATATATCATATATCACATATTTTATGTCTCTTTTGACTAGAACGTAAGTTCCTTCAGGCAAGGGGCTTACCTGTTCCATCCACCGTGGCATCACCAGCAGCAGTAATGTCATTGGATGTTACACTTAACCTTCCCAAAATGATCTGACCTTTCCAAATGACATCGGGATCTATAAGGAGATAGGGCGAGGGAGGGTCTCAAAGAGAAGGAATAATTGCATGTTGAGGGAAGTCGTAGGCTCCAGAAACTTTGTTCTTTTATCACTTCTTCTGTCCCTTGTAAGCGGGACCAAGAGGTCTGCCCTTACTTGCTGAGCCTTTGTGCAGAGAAAAGCCTTCTGCAAAAACGAAGCCGAGCATCAACTCTCTGACTATCTGAGGCAGTGCTCAGGAGACGGGGAGAAAAAGCCAAGGTCAAATGTCCTTTCTGTCACACGGCCTCACAGCATGTCCCTGGAGGTTTTGTGTCTATGGCTGCTCCACCCTTGATTAAATGAAGTGGTCTCAGAGGCTCCCCACATGACGAGTAGCATATGGCGGCCTCATCTCCCAAGACAACAAGTCACTTGCCTGTTCTGCTTCTCAAATCTCCTATGCAGCTCTCGTGAGGCCCCCACCAAGGATGGCGTCTGCCTCCTCCAGGTCCCCATACTGCTACCTGGCATACTGTTGACTCCGCATTAAGGACAAAAAATGAAAAGGATGCTGACACCTGCCAATAAAGGAACCAGAGTGGAGAGACCTCTGAACCCTCTTGATGCTTCAGCAACTTACAGGTTGAGGACAATCATTGAAAACTTAGGTTGGAAAACACATTACCAGCCATTAAGATTCTTAACCAGGTGGAAGGCAGAAAAAGCACAGCAGCAAAGTGCCTCTTCCACTTTCCTGGCTACTTGGAACAGCGAGACATACAGCCAGCCGAAGTATACGTTTTGCAAACAGCCTGTGCCAGAGATTTCAGGTGCCCGGATCAGCAGCAGAGAGGAGTTGGCCCGGATTTGTAGATTTCCCTAGGATGAGATCATTACTGTATACATATATCCAATTCTGCATGAAAAGTTTCTTTATAATCCCTTTATAACTTTCTACAAGTTTATGCAAAGTAGAAGGCAAGGAGCTTATAGACATAAAACTTGGACTCCGGTAGGAGATGACCATGGGTCCCAAGGTAGTTCTAAAATTTCAGGAGCTCTAGCTTTAAATCTGGTTCCTGCAATGTGAAGTTTCCTCGAGTTGTAATCTTGTGCCTCAGTGTTCCTATCTAGAAATTGGAGAGAAGTTCACTAGTGTATCCCATAGGACTATTATAAGGGTAAGAATTTTAAGAGATTAAAAACATGCTGCAGACATAAACTACATGTGCAATGTATAAGGTTCCCTTATTCGGAGACACCAAAAAGATACATCAAGTAAACTCACTTTGCTAATATTTACTGAGCATATGCTGTGGGTGACCAGGAAGTGATAGGGGAGGGGGATGGACCAGTCTCAGACACAAAACCTCCATGGACATGCTGTGAGGCTGCATGACAGAGAGGACATTTGGGCTTGGCTTTTTCTCCCCGTCTCCTGAACACTGCCTTGGATATTCAGAGAGTTGATACTCCGCTTCATTTTTGCAGAAGGTTTTCTCTGTCCAACAGCTTGGCCAAGCAAGGGAAGACCCCTAGGTCCCACTTACGAGGGACAGAAGAAATCATAAAAGAACAAAGTTTCTGGAGCCCATTAACTTCCTTTGATTTGCAAATTATTCCTTCTCTTTGAGGACGACCCCCCGCCCTGCCATCTTCTTACAGACCCAGATGTTATTTGAAAAGGTCAAATTAGAAATACAAGACCAAAAAAGCCAGGTGCCAGTTAAGAAGTACCTTTTCTGAAAGAAAGCATTAATGGAGCCACCTCAGGTGCTTCGTGCAGACTTTCCACAGTAGGTGGGTAATGATGAAGGGACCCCTCTTCTTGCTTTTTAATCAAAGATATCCATTTTTCTTTTCGGTTCTTCACCTGGCAGTGTGGAGAGTTCATTAACCTGGTGGCCAAAGGGAGCCCATTGGGCAATGTGTTTTAGAAGGGAAGGAATTAGGTCTCTTTGCTGTTTGAAGCTACATTTTGTGGAAAAAAATTACACAGATAGATTTATTTTGGCTCCTGAAATGGTGAATGACAGAGTTGAAAGTTCAGCGTGATTTGGGCATTGCGGCTGCCTCGGTGAGCCTGTGCTGAGGTGAAACCTGGACCATAAAGTTCTCTGAAAGAGAATGTTCTGCTCCATTTGTTGAGAAATTCTATCTGACTCATATGTCAGATGTCACAGTCAGATGTCATCCTGAACATGCACAGAGGTAAATAAATCCAGAGATGAAAGTGGCAGGACGTGGGCAGCATTCTGAGCATTGGGTGGAGGGATAATTTTAATTGAGTTCAGTATGTGTAATTTTTTTTGTGTGCAAATGATTTTTTTGAGGCTCTCTCTATCAAGCTTTAATTTAGGAACATAAAGTTGGTCTATAAGAGTTAATGGGCTCTAATTTTAACGTAAAACACTGAAGAAGGGGAAACTGTGTAGAGTTATGGGAAAAGTAACCACATATTTGGAATCAGATGCTGGCTTCAAACCCTGACTCAGCTTCTTATTAGGTGTTGTGACCTTATACAAGTTGTTTAAAAACCTGCAGCTTCGTTTCTTCACCAGTAAAAGGGAATAATATTATCTATTATAAGCCCAAGAATTCAGTGATATTACTTATGTAAAGCTCCCAGCACATGGGATGCACTCAATTAACTTTAACCTCTTTCTACCCTCTGTCCACCTTAAGATGCATCAGATGAAATGCACAGCCAAGGTTAATGGAGAAGGCTCTGTTTCCTGCATGACAGAGCGGTTGCTGATTGTGCCTCCAGGTACCCAGTCTCACGGTGGCCAGATCAAACCCACAGCCTCAGGGGGCTTCGGGGCCCCCAGGGGGCTCTGGGCAGCTGCTCAGTGCATATCAACTCCATTTAGGATCCAGATCCTTTAATGCTTCATTCCTCTTTGGAGATGTGATATGACCTTGGGGAAGTCAGCCTCACCTGGGCGTGGGGAGCCTGGATGATCAGTGAAGTGACCAAATATGCCTCTCTTCCATGCTTGCTGCCTGGTCAGGCACGTGCACTTCCACCTGGGGTCCCAGAGAGGAGAGAAGTGTGGGGTACTCATTGAAATTCTCAGAACTCCTGCAGGAAGCCTTGCTCTCATGGTGCTGCTGGGGAGTAACCACAGGCTCTGTGGGGGGGACTGGAATACAAGCCACTCCTATCTCCCTGTGACCTGTGACACTTCTTTCCTCCTGAGTGAATGTACTGAGCAGTTACACCCCCCCCTGCCTTGGCAGGACAGGTGTCATTCTGTCTTGCGAAGCAGGGGAGAACTTTGCCTTCCACTTTCTCCTGCTTTCTCCTCCATCCTTTCGGATTCTCCTAACAATCAAGTCTTGTTCAACACAAAAGGGAAAAATCACTTCCCTCAAGCTAATGGCCTCCAGTCCTTAGAAATGCTGATACGTGTCTAGCATGGCTTAAAACCAACTCAGGACGACCCTGTAGGAGATTTCCTAGTTGTAGGAAAGTGGGCTGGGGTGAGCTGGAGGTGGTTTGGAAGTAAAGAAGAAAGCATGAGAGCCAGGGGGCTGGGGTGCGTGAGGAGGATTTATGAGAAATAGAGAGGTGGGATCTTTGAATAAGAAGTGGGATTCAGGGGAGGGAGGAATGTAACCAGACTGGTTGGGGAGCCCGGCTCTCTCTTTGTTATATTGGGTTGGCTAAAAAGTTCATTTGGGTTTTTCCATAACATATTTCTGTAAGAAAAAAGAGCAATTCTCATACAGGAAGAACAAAGATGGCAGAGTAGAAGAATGTGCTCTCACTCCCTCCTGCAAGAACACCAGAATCACAACTAGCTGCTGGACAATCATCAACAGAAAGACACTGCAACTCACCAGAAAAGATACCCCACATCCAAAGACAAAGGAGAAGCGACAATGAGACGGTAGGAGGGGTGCAATCACAGTAAAATCAAATCCCATAACTGCTGGGTGGGTGACTCACAGACTGGAGAACATTTATACTACAGAAGTCCATCCACTGGCATGAAGGTTCTGAGCCCCACGTCAGGCTTCCCAACCTGGGGGTCTGGCAATAGGAGGAGGAATTCCTAGAGAATCAGACTTTGAAGCCTAGTGGGAATTGATTGCAGGATTTTGACAGGACTGGGGGAAACAGAGACTCCACTCTTGGAGGGCACACACAAAGTAGTGTGAGCATCGGGACCAAGGGGAAGGAGCAGTGACCCCAGGGAAAACTGAACCAGACCACCTGCTAGGGTTGGAGGGTCTCCTGCAGAGGCAGGGGACGGCTGCGGCTTGGGGACAAGGACACTGGCAGCAGAAGTTCTGGGAAGTAATCCTTGGTGTGACCCCTCCCAGAGTCTGTCATTAGCCCTACCAAAGAGCCCAGGTAAGCCCCAGTGTTGGGTTGCCTCAGGCCAAACAACCAACAGGGAGGAAACCCAGCCCCACCCATCAACTGAGCTCTGCCCACCAGAGCAACAGTCAGCTCTACCCACCACCAGTCCCTCCCATCAAGCCTCTTAGATAGCCTCATCCACCAGAGGGCAGAGAGCAGAACCAAGAAGAACTACAATCCTGCAGCCTGTGGAACAAAAACCACATTCACAGAAAGACAGACAAGATGAAAAGGCAGAGGGCTATGTACCAGATGAAGGAACAAGATAAAACCCCAGAAAAACAACTAAATGAAGTGGAGATAGACAACCTTCCAGAAAAAGAATTCAGAATACTGATAGTGAAGATGATCCAGGACCTGGGGAAAAGAATGGAGGCAAAGATTGAGAAGGTGCAAGAAATGTTGAACAAAGACCTAGAAGAATTAAAGAACAAACAAACAGAGATGAACAATACAATAACTGAATGAAAACTACACTAGAAGGAATCCATAGCAGAATAACTAAGGCAGAAGAACCGATAAGTGACCTGGAAGACAGAACGGTGGAATTCACTGTTGTGGAACAGACTAAATAAAAAAGAATGAAAAGAAATGAAGACAGCCTAAGAGACCTCTGGGACAACAGTACATGCAAGAACATTCTCATTATAGGGGTTCCAGAAGGAGAAGAGAGAGAGAAAGGACCAGAGAAAATATTTGAAGAGATTATAGATGAAAACTTCCCTAACATAGGAAAGGAAATAGCCACCCAAGTCCAGGAAGCACATCAAGTCCCATACAGGAGAAACCCAAGGAGAAACCCACTGAGACACATAGTAATCAAATTGGTAAAAATTAAAGACAAAGAAAAATTATTGAAAGCAGCAAGGGAAAAACAACAAATAACATACAAGGGAACTCCCATAAGGTTAACAGCACAGCTGATTTCTCAGCAGAAACTCTCCAAGCCAGAAGGGAGTGGCCTGATATACCTAGAATGATGAAAGGGAAGAACCTACAACCAAGATTACTCTACCCAGCAAGGATCTCATTCAGATTCAATGGAGAAATCAAAAGCTTTACAGACAAGCAAAAGCTAAGAGAATTCAGCACCACCAAACCAGCTCTACAACAAATGTTAAAGGAACTTCTCTAAGTGGGAAACACAAAAGAAGAAAAGGACCTACAAAAACAAACCCAAAACAATTAAGAAAATGGTCATAGGAACATACATATCGATAATTACCTTAAACGTGAATGGATTAAATGCTCCAACCAAAAGACACAGGCTTGCTGAATGGATACAAAAATAAGACTCATTATATGCTGTCTACAAGACACCCGCTTTAGACCTAGGGACACAGACTAGATATTCCATGCAAATGGAAATCAAAAGAAAGCTGGAGTATCTATACTCATATCAGATAAAAGAGACTTTAAAATAAAGAATGTTACAAGAGACAAGGAAGGACACTACATAATGATCAGAGATCAATCCAAGAAGAAGATATAACAATTATAAATATATATGCACCCAACATAGGAGCACCTCAATACATAAAGAAACTGCTAACAGCTATAAAAGAGTAAATTGACAGTAACACAATAATAGTGGGGGACTTTAACATCTCACTTACACCAATGGACAGACCATCCAAAATGAAAATAAATAAGGAAACAGAAGCTTTAAATGACACAATAGACCAGATAGATTTAATTGATATTTATAGCACATTGCATCCAAAAACAGCAGATTACACTTTCTTCTCAAGTGCGCATGGAACATTTTCCAGGATAGATCACATCTCGGGTCACAAATCAAACCTTGGTAAATTTAAGAAAATTGAAATCATATCAAGCATCTTTTCTGACCACAATGCTATGAGATTAGAAATGAATTATATGGAAAAAAATGTAAAAAACACAAACACATGGAGGTTAAACATACATTACTAAATAACCAAGAGATCATTGAAGAAATCAAAAAATACCTAGAGACAAATGACAATGAAAACATGACAATCCAAAACCTATGGGATGCAGCAAAAGCAGTTCTAAGAGGGGAATTTATAACAATACAATCCTACTTAAAGAAACAAGAAAATTTGCAAATAAACAACTTAACCTTTCACCTAAAGGAACTAGAGAAAGAAGAACAAACAAAACCCAAAGTTAGCAGAAGGAAAGAAATCATAAAGATCTGAGCAAAAATAAATGAAATAGCAACAAAGCAAACAATAGCAAAGATCAATAAAACTAAAACCTGGTTCTTTGAGAAGATAAACAAAATTGATAAACCATTAGCCAGACTCATCAAGAAAAAGAGGGAGAGGACTCAAATCAATAAAATTAGAAATGAAAAAGGAGAAGTTACAACAGACACCTCAGAAATATAAAGCATCCTAAGAGACTACTACAAGCAACTCTATGCCAATCAAATGGACAACCTGGAAGAAATGGACAAATTCTTAGAAAGGTATAACCTTCCAAGACAGAACCAGGAAGAAATAGAAGATATGAACAGACCAATCACAAGTAATGAAATTGAAACTGTGATTAAAAATCTTCCAACAAACAAAAGTCCAGGACCAGATAGCTTCACAGGTGAATTCTATTAAACATTTAGAGAAGGGCTAACACCCATCCTTCTCAAACTCTTCCATAAAATTTCAGAGTATGAAACACTCCCAAACTCATTCTATGAGGCCACCATGACCCTGATGCCAAAAGCAGACAAAAATACTACAAAAAAAGAAAATTACAGACCAATATCACTGATGAATATAGATACAAAAATCCCCAACAAAATACCAGCAAACAGAATCCAACAACACATTAAAGGATCATACATCATGATCAAGTGAGATTTATCCCAGGGATGCAAGAATTCTTCAATATATGCAAATCAATCAATGTGATACACCATTTTAACAAATTAAAAAAACAAACCAAATTGAAGAATAAAAACCATATGATCATCACAATAGATGCAGAAAAAGCTTTTGACAAAATTCAACACCAATTTGTGATAAAAAGTCTCTAGAAAGTGGGCATAGAGGGAACCTACCTAAACATAATAAAGGCCATATATGACAAACCCACAGCAAACATCATTCTCAATGGTGAAAAATTGAAAGCATTTCCTCTATGATCAGGAACAAGACAAGGATGTGCACTCTCACCACTATTATTCAACATAGTCTTGGAAGTCCTTGCCACGGCAATCAGAGAAGAAAAAGAAATAAAAGGAATACAAATTGGAAAAGAAGAAGTAAAACTGTCACTGTTTGCAGATGACATGATACTATACATAGAGAATCCTAAAAATGCCACCAGAAAACTACTAGAGCTAATCAATGAATTTGGTAAAGTTGCAGGATACAAAATGAATGCACAGAAATCTCTTGCATTCCTATACACTAATGATGAAAAATCTGAAAGAGAAATTATGGAAACACTCCCATTTACCATTGCAACAAAAAGAATAAAATACCTAGGAATAAACCTACCTAAGGAGACAAAAGACCTGTATGCAGAAAACTATAAGACACTGATGAAAGAAATTAAAGATGATACAAACAGATGGAGAGATATACCATGTTCTTGGATTGGAAGAATCAATATTGTGAAAATGACTCTACTACCCAAAGCAATATACAGATTCAATGCAATCCCTATCAAATTACCAACGGCATTTTGTATGGAACTAGAACAAATCATCTTAAAATTTGTATGGAGACACAAAGGACCCTGAATAACCAAAGCAGTCTTTAGGGAAAAAAACGGAGCTGGAGGAATCAGACTCCCTGACTTCAGACTATACTACAAAGCTACAGTAATCAAGACAATATGGTACTGGCACAAAAACAGAAACATAGATCAATGGAACAAGATAGAAAGTCCAGAGATAAACCCATGCACCTATGGTCAACTAATCTATGACAAAGGAGGCAAAGATATACAATGGAGAAAAGACAGTCTCTTCAGTAAGCAGTGCTGGGAAAATTGGACAACTGCATGTAAAAGAATGAAATTAGAACACTCTCTAACACCATACACAAATATAAGCTCAAAATGGACTAGAGACCTAAATGTAAGACCGGACACTATACAACTCTTAGAGAACAACATAGGTGGAACACTCTTTGACATAAATCACAGAAAGATCTTTTTTGATCCACCTCCTAGAGTAATGGAAATAAAAACAAAAATAAACAAATGGGACCTAATGAAACTTCAAAGCTTTTGCACAGCAAAGGAAACCATAAACAAGAAGAAAAGACAACCCTCAGAATGGGAGAAAATATTTGCAAATGAATCAATGGACAAAGGATTAATCTCCAAAATATATAAACAGCTCATGCAGCTCAATATTAAAGAAACAAACAACCAAATCCAAAAATGGGCAGAAGACCTAAATAGACATTTCTCCAAAGAAGACATACAGGTTGCCAAGAAGCACATGAAAAGCTGCTCAACGTCACTAATTATTAGAGAAATGCAAATCAAAACTACAATGAGGTATCATCTCACAGCAGTTAGAATAGGCATCATCAGAAAATCTACAAACAACAAATGTTGGAGAGGGTGTGGAGAAAAGGGAACCCTCTTGCACCGTTGGTGGGAATGTAAATTGACACAGCAACTATGGAGAACAGCATGGAGGTTCTTTAAAAAACTAAAAATAGAATTACCATATGATCCAGCAATCCCACTACTGGGCATATACCCAGAGAAAACCATAATTCAAAAAGACACATGCACCCCAATGTTTATTGCAGCACTATTTACAATAGCCAGGTCATGGAAGCAACCTAAATGCCCACTGACAGATGAATGGATAAAGAAGATGTGGTACATGTATACAATGGAATATTATTCAGCCATAAAAAGGAATGATATTGAGTCATTTGTTGAGACGTGGATGGATCTAGAGACTGTCATACAGAGTGAAGTAAGACAGAAATAAAAAACAAATATCATATATTAACTCATGTATGTGGAACCTAGAGAAGTGGTACAGATGAACCGATTTGCAAGGCAGAAGTTGAGACACAGATGTAGAGAACAAGCATATGGACACCAAGGAGGGAAAACTGTGGGGGTGGGGGGTGGGGATGGTAGTGTGCTGAATTGGGCGATTGGGATTGACATGTGTACACTGATGTGTATAAAATTGATGACTAATAAGAACCTGCTGTATAAAAAATTTTTTAAATTAAAAAAATTAAAGCAATTATCTCTCTGCCTCCTTAAGACACTTTCAGGAAAGGCATATATTACCTTCCACAGCTTTCTGTGACGGAATTGGTATTTCTTTCGAATGCAGCCCTGCACTGAGACATGCCTTAAACAAAACAACCCACCTAAATTCAGGGGCCAGGAGTAATCATGACATGTTTAATGTGCCCTGGATGCTGGTGACAGTGGTTGAACACTGCATGTTCATTTGCTCACCTAACCCTTACAGCAATCTTACATTTAACCCCATTTCACAGAGGAAGAAACCAAGGCTTAGCAGGGTTTAAATTTCAAAAAATATTAAACAACAAACATTTTTTTCTCACCGTTATGGAGGCTGGGAAATCCAAGATGAAGGCGCCGGCAAATTCAGTAAAGTCACACAGATGTAAAGCAGTGAAGGAAGGTAGAAGCGGTAGAAATGCAGGAGTATCTGGCTCCAGAGTCCATATGTTTCCCCCTCTCCCCGCCCTCTGTCCTTCCTCTGTTATAGAAGATGCTATGTCTTGGGAAGGCAGCTCTGCTCACCAGTGCACCACCAACACTGGGCTATGTCTCTGGACATCACACAAGTGAATTGCTGGAGTAGCACAAACCCAGTTAATCCCCACAATGCACCTGTGCTGAGCAAGATGGCGACAGTCAATCCTCTTTGGCTTTTACATTTAGAAGGCTTCACAGGAATATGCTTCTCAGTTCATAGTTACCCTCTCAAGCAAAGCATTCCACGGCTTAACTATCTCAGGAGACCTTCAATGCCTTTCAGAAGTGCCCATTCACTCAAAATTTGGAATGATGAACGGGCAAGGAAAATCAGCAAATCAGCAAATCCAAGATATGGTCAAGCATGGGAATAGATGCTTAACTGTTGTTCGGGGACAGAAATAAAAGGGATATAAGTTTCTTAGATTTAATATGGACCCCAGAGTATGCTTCAAGATATGTTTCTGATGGATTTACAAGGATGTCCACCTCACCCCATCAATAAAATCAGGGCAACAGAGAACACAGGTAGGGGGATGGGTGCAGTCCATCAGGGCATAACTTCTGAAATCAGAGGGCAGAGTTGGGGAGAAACGAATAGTATAAACTCAGGACCGGAAGGAATTTTGAAAATTTATCTAATCTGTCCCCCTGAATCATGTAAGGCAGGTTCATTTTGTTTTGAAAGACCCCCAGGGAAAGACACTCAGAAACCTCTTTTTGGTAGAGCCATTGCAGTGTTAACAACTCTCGCTTGCAGAGATTTAATCCCCCTAATTCATCACCTGCTGCAGCAAACACAAGCTGAGGGGGTCTATTTTTCTAAGAATTTACACCCCTACATACTTCCAAAATGTGTGTGAGGCAACCAGATGATAGAGTTGGCTCAGAGTTTAGGGAAAAGAGAATGTAAAAAAGCTGACCGTTATGTGATATGTTGCCCTAAAGAAAGACAAAGGATGGCCTCAGTGTGTGAACATCTGGGCTGGACTTTGCATAATTGGAATGGAGCAGAGAGAGTCCCAGGGCTATAGCTGGTGCAGAGTGAAAGAACCGTTTGTAAGTTGCTTTGAAATAGTCTAGGGAAAGAAGAAAGTGGCAACAGGTAAATTCTGACACAGTAGAAGGTTTAAGGAAGTAATCCTCAAATTTTAGGGTCTTAGTTTATAACCTGTTTCACGGAGGGTCCTTAAGGAATCTGTGCATCTATGTGGGGAAGTTCAAGTGAATTCTGCCATCATTCCAAAGCTGGATGGATGAATGATCTAGAAAAAGGCAAGTCCAGGTGGTAGAAAGAGGAGGGGACCTCCTGGGAAAGGGAGAACCTGTGGTTCTAGTGGTGGCAGCAATTAGGGAAGATGTTGGCCGCGGGCAGGGATGCCGGCTAAGCCAGGACGGTGTTTGCTGCAAGGGGAGAATGAGGCTTGCTATCATCTGTAGCACAACAGGAAAGAGACTCATCAGTCTCTGTGAAGGTACTACGCTGACCTTTAAGGCATCCCTACAGAAGGGTGTTTCATGCTGACAGGCTGAAAGAAAGGTTGAGAGAAACTGAGTGAACTGAGGATGAGGAGCCTTAAATTGGTTGGAGGCAATCTAGGCTGTGTGAAAACACACTGTGCATAATTTGGAAGCTAGAAATACTCCTTCTCTTCATTAAGAAGAAGATTGTTCAATCATGGTGTTCCCATTATTGCTATGGTTACTACTGCGAACTCAACTCTATAATTAAACTGGGATCCGAGGTGCTTTCCCAAGACCAAACACCAGGATGGATATCATGGTGTGAAGGTGAGGCAAATCTTGCACAATTCCTTCAGAGGCAGAAAAGAAAAACTAGTAGAAAAGGAAAAGGAAAAATGAAAAGAAAGGGGACTGAGGGCTTCTCCTTGTGGACCCTTGTGTGACCTGCACCTTAGTGGGAAGTCCAGGACTTGGATGGAAGGAGGAGCTAAGGGATGGATGGATGGATGGATGGATGGATGGATGAATGGATGAATGGATGGATGGGTAAGTGGATGGAGGGATAGGTGGATGGGTGGGTGGTGGATGGATGGATGCATGGATGCATGGATGCATGGATGGATAGGTAGGCAGATGGATGACTGGATGTTTACAGTTAAAAGTTTACCTAGAATAGCCGTAAAGCAGGAAGGGGCTGGGAGGAAAATATGGATAGTGCAATCATTAGCTATGTGTAATAGACAAATTCTGGGGCATTGGCAGCACCACCCCCATGCATAGGCCTTGAACTGGTGTTGGTTCAGGTGACTGTATCAGCGGCTGTTGTTCTAGCTTTTAACTCCTGACCTTTCCTTGCTCTGTGACAGCTCGCTTGTCTGGTTTTCTTCATTACTCTCCGGCCATTGCCTCTCAGACTTCCTAGCTGATTTTCCTCTACCTAAGCTCTAGATGTTAGAGTTGTTCACTCTCAGCCCTGGGCCATGTTCTCACTTACTTTGTATTTTCTCCTTGGGTGAACTCACCCACTGCTGTGATTTTAAAACCCTCTTTATCCTGATGGCTCTAAAATTTATCCTTCTTGGCCAGAGCCCTCTCTGAGCACTAGATTCATATGTACAAGGACCTACTCTTCAACTCTGATGTCTCAGAGGCAGCTGATGCTTCACGTGTCCGAAGCAGAGCAGTTTTCCCCTCCTGCCTCATCTGCTCCTCCTCCAGGGCTCTGGTCTCAGTACTGGCACCTGCCCCCACCCAGTTGCTCAGACCAGAAATCTGGGGAGCATTCTCGGTTCTACCCTTTATCTCACCACCCCTCTTCCCAATAAAATACATCCCAACACCTGTTATGTCTGTCTCCCCAATTTATCTTGAATCCTTTCCTTCTCTTCTCTTCATCTCTGCTGTCATAACCTTGGACTAAGAAGCCAGCACATTTCTCCTCTGGACCCTCAGTTGCTCCTAACTGACCTCCCCATTTCCACTGTTCCTTCCCAGTAACCAGTTCATGCTGTCACCAGAATGATCTTTCAAACTAAACCCCAAAATGATGCATCTGCTTAAAACTCTGTCATTGTGCCCCACTGCACTGCCAGTAAAATACTTCAACCTGGCTGTGAGATCTAGCATGGTGTGAGATGTAGCTCACACCTGTGAGATCTAGCTGAGTCCTGAGACTCAGCCCAATTCAGCCTCTGGCCACACTGGCATATAAGGTTCTCAAATAAACTCAGCTCTGCCCTGCTGTGGGGTTTCGTTCATGTGGTTCCTTGGCCTGGGATATTCTTTCCCTTCCCTTTGAATGACTAATTCCTACTTCTTGTTCAGAGTTCAGCTTAAATGTTACTTGCTCAGGATAGCACTTTGAACCACCAATTTATATAACACTCCAGTCTTGGTCTGTTGAGGCTGCTATAACAGAATGCCATAGACAGGGTGGCTTATTTAGACCAGAAATGTATTTCTCACAGCTCTGGAGGCCAGGAAGTCCAAGATCAAGCTGGCAGATTCTGTGTCTGGTGAAGACCCTCTTCCTGGTTCATAGATGGCCACCTTCTCACCATGTCCTCACACAGTGGAAGGGGTGAGGGAGCTCTCTGGGGTCTCTTTTATAAGGGCACTAATCCCATTCATGAGGGCACCACCCTCGTGACCTAAGCACCTCCCAAAGGTTCCTCCTAATACCATCACACTGGGGGTTAGGTTTCAAGATATGAATTTGGGAGGTGGACCCAAACATTCAGTCTATAGCACACCCCCCAACCATTCTTCTCTACCATAGCAGTCTGTATGTCTGCATACTACTTCCTCTCACTTTGTAATTTATAAATTTATGTGCCTATTTTGGTAGTATCTTTTTCTCTCTACTAAATTATAACTCTATAAAGGCTGGTGGTACTTTTTTTGTTTGTTGTTCACAAGTTTCTATTTTCTAGGAATCTGGAACTGAGAATCAGAGACGGTGTCAGTCTCTGCTGGTTGCCTGCACTGAAGACAAATCCTCCGGGAGCTGTGGGAACGAGTCTCTTGCCAGAGAAGAGAAAGCAAGAGGAGAGACTCCCACAAGAGCAGTGACATAGACAAAGTGGCGGAGAGACAGAGACAGAGACCCAGAGAGAGGCAGACACACCCCTGCTTGCTCTGGTTTTGTTTTGTTTTTCCTTATAAAATTTCAGAATCTTCACACCAATCCCCTTTTAGCTTGGGCTAGGCTAAGTGCATTTCTATAACCTAAAACCAACAGGGGCTGGTTGGAGACAGAGACAGAACAATTGGAAAAAATTTCCTTATCAATTTAAGCAAAAAATACATATCTTGAACTACTTGCTGCAACTGACCCAGTGACAAATTTCAGGAACTGGGGCATGAGCTCTCCACATCCCCATTGATTTGCCTGTTACCTGTCTCTGGCTTTGGAGGGCCCTTCTCTGATCTACAGTCTCTCCAACTGTCTTCATGCTGGAATGTAGCTGTGGCTGAGGAAGGCCAAGTCTCTGACCACCCAGACACCGGTCACCTGGAAGCAGAGTTAGGAGCCCTGGAGTTCTCTGCAGCTGCAGCACTGTAGAAGCCATTCAGGGCAATGATGGATTTTGTGTTTCTGCCTTTGAAGGACGGGGCCGGGCTAATGCAACATATCCTCCCTGAAAATGATGCATGCCTAGGTTTCTGTGCTTTAGGGTATGTGATTTCTGAAGGGTAAACATGGCCTTAAAGGGGGAAAATTGTTCTGCTTAACTATGCAGAGAATTCCCAGCAGTTCCTTTAATTTGGTTTTCTCCAATAGGGCACATTTGCATTTACTGACTTGTGGCTTTTTAGAATAGCAAATGAATCTCTCTCTTCTCTGTGTTTCATTGAATGACTAGGCGGTCTCTAAGCTACAGTAACATTAGCCAGTCCCCCTGAGATTTGGAGGCCCGTCCATCTAGCTGGCTTGTTTCTTTTCCTCCACCATCCCTCCCCCACCTTTTTTCATTTTAGATCTTTCTGGTCATGTGAGGACTGGGCCTCAGAAATGAGTGTGTGTGTGTGTGTGTGTGTGTGTGTGTGTGTGCGCAACACACAGATGCAATAGGATGGGGATAGGAGAGAGGAGAAAAAGTGTATGAAATCTTGCTTAGGATAAAAGAGATCGCTTTGGTCTACAGCTGAAGTTAGTAAAGGGAAGGGATGGATGTTTTTATTGTTTTACAATTTAATGTTTTATTAGCCCCTCACTGTGTGGCACTTAATATTTGGTGTTAGTGACACATGTTACCAGTGGCTTCCCCCCATCCAGCAGTGAGGAGGGGCAATTCTGAGTAGAGTCTGTCACTCCCGTGGTCAAGTGGCCCCTGAACTCCAGAGCCTGAGAGAGAAGGGGTTCCTGAGACCAGCGGGCTTTGGAACTCACATTCCAGAACACCACAGCTGAGTGAACAGAGAGAGAATTCCCTCTACTCTAGCAGAGAAGCCAAGTTATTGAGGTTGATGTAACACACCCTTTGTGGCTGGACGTTTTGTTTGCTCCAATATTTTGCAACTACAAATGAGGCAGATCAGGAATCACTCCCTGGGAACGAATTATAAGTTGAGAAGAAAAGGGTTGAAACTTCTCACGAGGAACTCTGACAATTTGATAAAATTCCCTAAAAAGGCAAGAAAGGCTACAAAACAATCCCACAATGCACTGGAATTACTAACATGTAAGATAATAACTTTTAACCAAATTGAGTTTGCGCCCAGATTGTCCTTTTGATTCATTTAAGTAAGTTTCTTAGGGTCAGATGATCTAAATCCATGCCTAGTGGGAGAGAACTAGTGTGGGAGTCAAATATCCTAGTTTTGAGACACTATTTTCCCACCCAGCCTGGGCAAACTGCAACATTTCTAAGCGTTCCTTCTCTGAAAATAACAACTACTTCACCTGGTTGTTAGAAGGATTCGATGTGATATGGTATGTGAAAGTATTTTGTAAACTGTGAAGCACGAAGAAATTATTATTTCTCCTCTAGGCTACTAGCCACAGTTTTCAGCAATGGTTGATCAAAACAGTGAAAATTCTTTTTCCACTTGCACAGCATCTTACAGGCACATGATATTCAATATTGATGTGCTTAGTGCTATAGTTGCTCTGTTGGCTTCTCTGGATTCATCCTGAAGCCAGAACCCATCAACTTGTTCTAGGGTGTGTTAGGATTAGAACCTTCTAGGGCTATACATACTCTGGGAGTAACTTACATTTCTGGAACTGCCAAGTGGAATTCAAATGATTTCACTTCCTTCACCAATATGAATCTCCTCTGATCATCTTCAAAATTCCTCTTGCGTGCTTAGATGGAAGGCATGGTTCAGGAGCACTGCATCCATATTTCCTATAGATCCAAACACTAACATGACAAGAAATTCTCTTAGGGAGTCTGCCCCACAGGGCATTCTATAACGTGCTGACTTAAAACCCATCCAGGATTTAGTGCAACATTTATTACGCACCTGGTTGGCATAAGGCACAGGGCTAGGTCCTGTGGAATGTCGAATACATGTAATTCCACTCGTCCAAGGTAAGACGCCACCCCAGATCTATGTAAATATCCACACAAAGCGAACTGAAGAGTATCTATAAAAAGAGTCTTGCATTTTTGCTGGCAACATGCTCTGTGTGGTTTGGTAGGTGACACAACGCTGTCACTAAACATTCCAGGGCCAAATATCATCACAAAAACACAAAAACAGCACAGGGTCCAGAAAGGCTCCTCTGGTGGACACTGCTTCCTTATTTGCCAGAAAGCAGTATGGCCTGAGCGTTTCTCTTCCTTGACTGTGAGAAGCTTAAGGCAAAATAAATCTGGCCGATGATAAAGCCTTAGATTCAGGCCACTCTCAGAACCAGACAAGTTGTCAGGAGGGCACCATGGCCAACTTGCTGATGAAGTTACAGGCACAAGAAAGAAGAAAGGGAGAGCAATGATCTTGGCTGGTGGCTTTTGAGGGGGTGCCTGAGCAGTTGTTATCTTGATAACTTCTGTTTCATAAAAGGATGTCAATTTTGCCAGTTTTTCTTGTCATTGACTGCATAACACTTACCCTTGGAAGGGATGTTACCACATGCATCAGCTCTTTTCCAACTTAAAATGGGAGGAAGTTGACATAATCCGTGAAGTTGACATAAGCTTCTACAAACAACAGTGGATGTGGATTTGGTGGACAGACCAATGTCTTCCAATCCAGGCTTGACAAAGCCTGCCCTGTGATGACCTGCTGATGGATGCTCACCCACCATCTTCCATGGGCTCTTTAGACTGTATACAGTCAACGAGTGCCAATCAAGTAAGCCTCACACAGCTGAGAATAGACACAATTGTTCAAAAATGGTAACTATGTCTCCCCATTTTCACCTTCAGAGTGATGCTTTCAGAGATTCCTTAAAATATATTGCTTTGCTTGTTGAAATTTAAGAAAAATTACTTCTTTCACAGTTTCAAGGTTTCCCAGAGCTTAAAGAGTTTTGAATAACTGATTGCCAAAGTGGTACAATGTAAAAATAGACCTGGAAATTTCTCTTGGCAGTAAGAAGTATTGCTGCTAATTCGATATAGACCCATACATTCTGGAGAGAGGAATATGTTTTTAAGGCATTCAGGTGCCAGGGATACTCCAAAGCCCGTCACATTGCGGGTGAGGTCGGGGGGGCGTGTCTCTGTAGCTTTCCTGCGTTCATAAGAGGATACTGCTCCCACTCTTGGCCTTGGCCAGGAGGACTCCTCAGGCGTACGGGGCTGGATACTCAGCCGTAACGTAACACGCCTGCCCTCTAGTGGTCAGCAGGGAGTGTAAACGGACTCAGCAGCCCTCTGCGAACAGCGCACTGCAGGCCGCTGGTTCCTGGGCTTTCCGACGTCAAACATCAGGGAAGGTCCCCAATACACATTTTGGGGGCTATAACATAGGGTTGTCATTTTTTTCAATCTGGTTAAGTAAACCTGACCAAGAAAATGTTAATCTCCCATCCACAATTAGCATCATTTCACGAAGAAAAGACATTTTAATGCCAAAAAATACAGGAAGGAAAAAAATCATAGAATACAGGATAATCTTATAAAATGAAAAATGTAGCTTTTTAGGAACTCCCCAGATTGATATGTTTTTAAAAAATCATTTGCCCCTGATTGTAAAAAAAAATTTTTTTTTAATTTTTCTTTTAATTTTTCTTTAGAAATAAAAGATTTGGCTCAAGGCTCAATTCCTGACCCAGTTACCCATGGTTCCATGGCTTGGGGAGAGGTACTTTCTGTCTCTCAGCCTCAGTTTACTCAGTCATAAAACAGGGACGACAAGTCCCCTTTTCGGGACTGTTGTGAGGTTCCAGTGAGATTCCATATGTGAAAGGGCTTTGTGAATTGTCAGGAGGCAGGCAGAGGTCAACTACACCCAGACTCCGGAGCCTGCGGGCACGCTGGTGATTTTCCGCTTCCTGTAGGACTGAAATGATGTAAGAGATGCTTTCACTCCAGCCGCGCGGACAGTATGGTTTCTCATCGGAGATTCTGCTTTGAGGGGCAAAGTATTCTTTCTCTGGCAACAGGGCTGTTGACTGCGAAAGGGCTGGGGAGTCATGAGGGGTTCTGGGGGTCTCTTTTGGTGACAGTATTGATGGCACAAGGTGGGAATGAGTCGGGGTCTGTCTGTCCTGTTTGGTGTTTGTGTTCTTTTCCTTTCTAGTGCTTTCCTTTGGTTTCCTGACCAGATGAGGACTCTAAATGCCCTGCAACGTTCCTCCCCCTCCTCAGAACCTCTATCCCAGAGAATTCCTACAAAAGTATCCTAGAGATGTTTCCCGAAGTTCCCAGACTCACCCAGGTCCACCTCCTGTTTCTCATTCAGTTACTTCAAAAGGTTCATAAGAAATCGCTCCCTGAGCCATCATCTAGTTCAAGCTAAATCCCATTCTGGCCACTTCAGAAGCCCGGTGGCTTCTTGAGATTTCCCTAGCACAGCAGCAGGTTCTGGTATTGCTGTCCTATATCATGGGCCACTTTTAACGGAGGTACATCATGAGGTGCAGGGTGTCTCCGGTACAACTGGGGCGGGGGCTGGATTCCGGGGATTTTTCTGAGGATTGGAGGCCACTGTCAGAGGCTGACCCCCAGATCCTCGTTTTCTGTTCATTGGGTCCCACCTGCCTCTCACACTTGGCTGAGTTTCCCCAGCAACAGGCCCCGTGAGCCACGTTAAAAGGAGGTGAGACCAACAGCACCTGCTGGAGGCGGGGCTGGACCCTCCCTGTTTCCTCCCAGTGCCCCGCTCCTGCCTCCTTGGCTGTGGACTCCTGGCCCCATACTCTGACCTCTTTTCCGCTTCTTGTCCTTTCAGTCCGGTGTGCCTGCCTGTAAGCTCCGCCCTTCCACCTCCTGGATCTCCAAGTTCTGCTCATAACTGGGCTCTGGCCTCTACTTGCTCCATCAGCTTTTGTTATCATCCAGATACTTAGTGAGAAACATTGTGCACCTGCCTTGCAGGAGCCCCCATCAAGCTAGCTGCCTCTGCCCCTCCTCTGGGGAGACGGGAGATTTGAACAAGTGATGCTTGTTTAGGATCATCTGGGCAGGAATGGTACCCAGAACCAAGAAAGAAGCCTCTGGCAGGGATATCAGCTCGGTGCTTTGTGACCACCTAGAGGGGTGGGATAGGGAGGGTGGGAGGGAGGGAGATGCCAGAGGGAGGGGATATGGGGACATATGTATATGTAGAGCTGATTCACTTTGTTATAAAGCGGAAACTAACACACCATTGTAAAGCAATTATACTCCAATAAAGGTGTTAAAAAAAAAAAAAAAAAAAAAAAAAAAAACGAAGCCTCTGGGCCTGAGAGGATCGTAGGGACAGGAACGGGAAGAGGTCCCACTTGCCATGTTCTCCGTGGCCAGGACACTGACTGGAATGTCTGCCACTTTCCCACACACCCCTGGCTCTCCTTTCCCCAGCTCCCTCTCCTCAGGTCCTTCCACTTCCCTCCCTTCAGCTGATGTAATCACTTCCCACGGGAACACCGAGAGCCTTGACAAGCACTCTCTGATCTCTCCTCCTTGCCTGCTTCACCTGCCCTTCTCTCAACACCTCTTTGGCCCCAGACTTTCTCTCTCCCTCCTTCACCCCTCTCCGGAGACACTTCCTTTTTTTTTTTTTTTTTTTTTTGCGGTACCCTGGCCTCTCACTGCTGTGGCCTCTCGCGTTGCGGAGCACAGACAGGCTCCGGACGCGCAGGCTCAGCGGCCATGGCTCACGGGTCCAGCCGCTCCGCGGCACGTGGGATCCTCCCGGACCGGGGCACGAACCCGCGTCCCCTGCATCGGCAGGTGGACTCTCAACCACTGCGCCACCAGGGAAGCCCGGAGACACTTCCTTAAGCAAACGTGACTCACACAGCTCGTAGGAGCTGTGGGCACCCAAGGGAAGATGGTGATACCGGTGTGTGTGTCTGTGGGTCTTTGCATCACCCTTTGGGCCCGGACCGCAGCTGCTTTAGGCTGCCCTGGGGGGCTAACCCTCACGCACAGCCTTGCTCATCTCCTCCTCATTAGGGGGACGTCTGGCAGGACCCCTCCCCTACAGGTAAAGGTCAGTAATCACCCCACCCCCACGCTGACAGCTCACGCCAGGCGAGCCCTCAAAATGCGCCGGACCCTCTCTGTGAGTCTCGCTTCGCTCGGAAGGTCAGGAGGTTCAGAACGTGGAAACTGGCAGTCTAGTCCCCAGGTGAGAGCCAAACAAGATGCGGCCTTGATTGGTGGGCAAACCGCACGGCATGTAAAATTAGAAGAAAAGGCGTCAGGCACATAGTAAGGAGGCTGTTCAGGAAGCTCCGCCCTGACAGCGAAGCTCAGTGCACACCCTGGGGGCTGGAAGGCATCCGGACTGGGGTTCAACCCTCCAGGTCTGCCTCTAATGAGTGGTGTGATCTTGGGCCGGTTAGTCAGCCTCTCAGAATTTCAGTCTCCTCGTCTGTAAAATGGGGATGGTAGGTAGTACCTTGGGTCCTTGTAGAATAAAGGGAGATCATGCAGCGATCACTCCCTGCGAAGTGCCCCACACCTGGCAGGTTTCCGTTCCGTTGGGAACCGGAATTGCTAAACGTGATGCGCCACCACCACCTGGTGGCAGATTTTGGAGTTGCAAATAAAAGGCTCCAGAAGAAAACGGTTTATAAGAAGCCTTGCTTTGACTTGCTTAAATAATATGATGTATAAACATGGGTAGAAACTGGGGAAGATAGTACAAAGAAGTGGGGGTGGGAAGGCATCCTATTCAGGGAGAGTTTCAGGTGGGGAGGTATAGCAAAGATATTTAAGAGATATGCTGTTCCTCATATTGCCATAAACCCTTCACAAGTAGGCTATGGACAGGGATACGGCTTGACCCCAGGGTGTGGCCATATGACATTACCACTACATCTAGGCTTTAGAAAGTCCATGGCTTTTCTGACCCTATACCCATTTCTATGGTGAAAGTGCTTTTCTCTGGAATGTAGTAATTCTAGCACTGCTGGGCAAGACCCTCTCAAGAGGGTGTCCTCAGGGTCTGTGGATTCTGCAAGGACTGGTCTGGTCATATAGATATCTCCAGTCCTGACAGCTAAGGAACAATGTTCACCCAGCTCCTACTTTCACTGGCTCCCCTCAATGGGGCCCCAAAGGGATCAGTGGGAAAATCTTGGTTTGTACACAGAGGACATCACCCACAACTTCAAAAAGAGAACTGACAAAGGATTAATCTTCAAAATATATAAATATTGAGCACATGCAGCTCAGTATCAAAAAAAACCAACCCAATCCAAAAATGGGCAGAAGACCTAAAGAGACCTTTCTCCAAAGAAGATGGCCCCACAAATACCCATGCAGATGGCCAAGAGGCAGATGAAAAGCTGCTCAACATCACTAATTATTAGAGAAATGCAAATCAAAACTACAATGAGGTATCACCTCACACCAGTTAGAATGGCCATCATCAGAAAATCTACAAACAACAAATGCTGGAGAGGGTGTGGAGAAAAGGGAAGCCTCTTGCACTGTTGGTGGGAATGTAAATTGATACAGCCACTATGGAGAACAGTATGGAGGTTCCTTAAAAAACTAAAAATAGAATTACCATATGACCCAGCTATCCCGCTACTGCGCATATACCCAGAGAAAACCATAATTCAAAAAGACACATGCACCCCAATGTTCATTGCAGCACTATTTACAATAGCCAGGTCATGGAAGCAACCTAAATGCCCATCGACAGACGAATGGATAAAGAAGATGTGGTACATGTATACAATGGAATATTACTCAGCCACAAAAAGGAACAAAATTGGGTCATTTGTAGAGACGTGGGTGGACCTAGAGACTCTCATACAGAGTGAAGTAAGTCAGAAAGAGACAAATACAGTATATCAACGCATATATGTGGAATCTAGAAAAATGGTACAGATGAACTGGTTTGCAAGGCAGAAATAGAGACACAGATGTAGAGAACAAACATGGATACCACGGGGGGAAAGTAGCAGGGGGTGGGTGGTGGTGTGATGAATTGGGAGACTGGGATTGACATGTATACACTAATATGTATAAAATAGATAACTGCTGTATAAACCAAAAAAAAGTATCCACCTGAAAAAAAAAAACAAAACAAAAAGAGAACTGTGAAATCATGCTGCTTGAGGCTTATTCAGTTGGTGGTAAGTGACTGATATCAGCTATGGGGTGTTTCTGGGTTCTGCAGCATCCTCTGGGTGAATGACAGCACGTGCTATATGCCAGTGACCGGTGTCCTTCAGCAACACTCACTGCTTTACAAGGGTTTCTGTCTCCTGGAGGGCCTGGGCATGGCTGGGTGTGGATGGCTTACCCAGAGTCATCATATTCCTTTACCTGTTTCTGTGCCAGCTGGTCGGCTGAGGCAAGGGTACTCTGTGACCTAAAACTGTTTTCACTGTGTAATGCTAGCTGGTTTATAATTGGAATCGAACCTGCAACCTTGGACCCATCATCCATGTATTCTGAAGACTGAGATCACTAGCTCAGAGGAAAATGCTAAATAAACTACCGACGGCTGTACCCACACACCTGCAAGCACAGGTTCCAACAGTGAGATGCCACAGAGAAATGGACTCAGATAAGTAATGTAGCCTTGTCTTGAGCTGAGCTGGCACCTCCCAGGCACAGCAGAGAGTCAAGAACAGCCGGAAGGATTTGGCAACATCCTCATTCCTCCTACGAGTTCTAGCCCCTTTCTTTTATCTTCTTTCCCCCAGAAAGACAGTCCTGCTGACTCTGCAACTGAAGCCAAAAGGGCTTCCGTGGAGCCGCATTTCTGACTTTTAAGTAATGCCATCTTGGTGAGGCGAAGCAGCGGCCACGTGGATGCCAGCTCTCCCCGCTCCCATGAAATCCAGGCTGAGCCCGGGGTAATCAAAGCCACGTGCAGCCAGTCCTCAGTCCTGGCAAACATACTTTGGGCCTTTGTGGGTCACTGTCAGAGGGTCTCGGCAAGCTGGGGACCCTGCTGACTATGGCTGCTGTTTGGTCTAAAAGAGCTGAGAGCCCCAAGTTTGTGAGGTTTTCTTATTGTGATAAAATATGCATAATATAAAAGTGACCATTTCCACCATTTTCAAGCATACAACTCTGTGGCATTAAGTACATTCACAATGTTGTGTGAGCATCACCGCCATCCATTTCCAGAACTATTTCATCTTCCCAAACAGAAACTCTACCCATTAAACGATAACTTCCCATCCCCCTATCTCCCAGCCCCTGGCAACCACCATTCGACTTTCTGTGTTTATGAATTTGCCTCTTCTAGGTACCTCACGTAAGTGGAATCACACAATATGTGTCCTGTGTGTCTGGCTTATTTCACTTAACGTAATGTTTTCAAGGTTCATTTATGTTGTAGCATCTATCAGAATTTCATTACTTCCTAAGGCTGAATAATATTCCACTGTATGCATATAACACACTTTCTTTGTCCATTCTTCTGTTGGTGTACATCTGGGTTGTCTCCACCTTTCGGCTACTGTGCATAGTGCTGCTATGAACATGGGTGCACAAGTATCTGAGTCTCTGTCTTCAGGTGTTTGGGGGTACATACTGGATTCCTGGATCATATGGTAATTCTATGTTTAACTTGTTGAGGAACTGCCATACTGTTTTTCACAATGGCTGTGCCATTTTACATTCCCACCAGCATTGTATGAGGGCTTCAGTTTCACCACATCCTTACCAATGCTTGTTATTTTCCTTAAATATGGCCATCTTAATGGGTGTGAGGTTTGTGGGGTTTTATCCATTATTTTTTGCATCTCTCTCGTGTCTCGTTTTTTTTTTTAACTCCTCTTTCTAGAGGTACTTTATTATTTTTTTGATTCAATATTTTTATTGGAGTATAGTTGATTTACAATGTTGTGTTAGTTTCAGGTGTACAGCACCTGAATATACATATATATATATATATTTCAGATTCTTTTCCCTTAAAGGTTACTACAAAATATTGAGTATAGTTCCCTGCGCTACACAGTAGGTCCTTGTTGTTGTGTCTCAGGTTTGAAGAGAACTGTGAGTAGTGCAGAGGGTTTGAGCCTGGTGACACCCTGAGAAGCATCCCAAGGGGACAACTCTCTTCTTCTAAAGGCAGAACTTCTCAACTGAGGCACTACTGACATTTTTGACCAGATACTCTTTTCTTGTCCTGTGCACTGCAGGATGTTCAGGCAGAATCCCCTCTACCCACTAAATGTCAGTAGCCCCTCTCCTGAATTGTGGCAATCAGAAATGTCTCTAGACATTGCCAAATGTGTCTTGGGGGTGCAGAACAGCCCCCAGCTGAGAACCACTGACCTAAGTCAGGACTAGCTGGAGTCAGCCTGACACAGGAGAGGTAGGGGCTGCCCCAGTTTCCGGGAGCTAAGCCTTTTGAGTTCCAGTTCCAAGTTGCTCATTGTCTCAGTTTAGATTTGTGTTTTTCCTCCGTGTAAAAGCTGAGTTCAAACCAAGCTAATTTGTTGCTAGGCTACAGAAAATGTCAGTGTTTTTAGCCATGCCACTAGGGGGCGCTCTTGATCAAGAAAGGCTCAAGATGGCAGCCAGAGTGCAGTGCGTGGGGTGGAGGGCGTGGTGGGGTGGTGGTAGTAGGCTCCGAGAGAGGGATTTTAATGAGCAGTTGGTTCACATACCTAAAAGCCTCTGGTTTGCTGGCTGCACCTCACTGCACCCTTGGCGGCTCTAAGGGAAGGATGCTTGCCTTTCTCCTCCACACACCCCTTCGTGCTACAGATCGCCTTTCTTTGACATCACGTCCCTCCAAGGCTGATGTTGAAGATCCCCATCAAATTTCACCAATTGGAAGAAAAGTGCTCAATCTAAAATACCTCAAAAGAATACACCTTGCCCAGCCTCCTGATTGCTAGATACCCAGCCACGACTCTCTCGATTTCCGAATGACGGGAGCACACGGAGGCTGCCTTCTCATTCTTTCTTAGAGCTAGGGTTCTAGATGCAATTTGTTTCCTGCCACGATTCTGGCAGATGCAAAACGTAAGCTGCTGTATTCAAGTATTCCCCTTGACTAAGAACCTGTGATCGTTCCCTGCTGTGGCAGTGAGTTGAACTCGCCTGAAGAGTGGAGAAGCAGACAGAGCTGTGAGGTAATTGTGTGGTGTCATCAGCGATACCAGCTTCCTGACCTGGGAATCACAGCTGGAGTAATTTGATCTTGAAACCAACAGTCTAAAGGTGGCCCCTTATTCTGCCTGCCCAATGATTTCGGGAGTGCCTGATTCCCTATATTCCGTCCCATTCAACAGAAGTGGTTCTGTTTCCTGCCTGACTCACGTATGCTCACTCACATACACATATGTATTTCTGGCTGCCTTCCCAATCCACTGATTTCTACTGGGGAAGTATTTATTGGTCATCTACTTAGGGGTAGAATGTGCCACCTGCCGTCAGAAGTTGACGTCCAAAGGAATCTTCTACTGATCTTAACAAAAGAGACTCTGTAGCTCAGGGACCAACATCCCAGGACAATACAAAGTCAATAAACAAATAGTTGCTAAGTTGTGTGTAGTTGATCACCACCAAGGGCTCTCAGCAGTCAGAAGGGGTGGGACCAATGGACTTACTACATTCATATGAGTTTGAACTAGACTTGAAGTACAGGTGAGGAGAAGGGGAGTATGAAAAGAGACAGGCAGGGAGTGACATCTGTTAAGGGTCAAAATCCTGGACTTATGTCCCCACTTTGATACCTTCTCTTGTTGGGTTGATGATCTGATCTCTGAGAGCCTGTTACCTTATTGGAAAATCATGAATGTCCTACAGGTTGTTGAGAGGATCAAACGAGATTGAAAAGTAGATACAAATGAATTTATTTATGAAACAGAAACAGACTCACAGACATAGAAAACAAACTTATGGTTACCAAAGGGGAATGGTGGGGGGGGATAAATTAGAAGATTGGGATAAACATATACACACTACTATATATAAAATAGGTAATCAACGAGGACCTACTGTATAGCACAGGGAACTCTACTCAATACTCTGTAATAACTTATATGGCAAGTAGAATCTGAAAAAGAATAGACATATGTATATGTATAACTAAATCACTTTGATGTGCACCTGAAACTAACACAACATTGTAAATCAACCACACTCCAGTATAAAATTTAAAAAATTTAAAATAAATTCTGGGGACTTCCCTGGTGTTGTAGTGGTTAAGAATCTGCCTCGGGCTTCCCTGGTGGTGCAGTGGTTGTGAGTCCGCCTGCTGATGCAGGGGACACGGGTTCGTGCCCCGGTCCGGGAAGATCCCACATGCCGCGGAGCAACTAAGCCTGTGTGCCACAACTACTGAGCCTGCGCTCCAGAGCCCGCCAGCCACAACAACGGAGCCCTCGCGCCACAACTACTGAGCCCGTGTGCCTAGAGCCCGTGCTCTCCAATGAGAGAAGCCACCACAGTGAGAAGCCTGCGCAATGCAACCAAGAGTAGCCCCCGCTTGCCACAGCTAAAGAAAGCCTGTGCGGAAACGAAGACCCAAAACAGCCATAAATAAATAAATATATAATTTTAAAAAAATAAGTTCTGTTAAATATTTTTAAAACCATTTTCAATAGATCTCTATCTATCTCTGTCTCCAGATCTAGGTAGCTCTATCTCTGGATGTCACAATATGCCACACAATTGTAGACTAGATCTTCTCTTGTTTGCCCTTGTAGACTCCGCACCTCATGTCCCCACCCTGCTCCGACCCTGGCAAGCTGACCTGAATGGGTGGTGTCTGTGGGCTTCCTTGCCCTCTCACTGGGTCTCACATTGGGTTTAGCCAATGGGAGGCTTTCGCAGGAGACTGGAGGGTGAGAGCCAGGTTCTTTCCTGCTCCCTCCATTCCAGCTACACTCTGCTCCTCCACCAGAGGCCCCTCCACCAGAGGCCACACCCTCCAGCAGGCCACACCCTCCAGCAGGCCACACCCTCCAGCAGGCAGTCATCTATTGCAGTAACCGTTTCTGGTCTCCTGCACTCTCTCTCGCTGGCTTCCTCATTCTCTGCCCACACCACTGTACTTAGTCTCTTTCATGAACATTCTTCAGGCACCCACTTGGAACATGCCATTTGTTTCCTGCCACGATTCTGGCAGATACAAAACGTAAGCTGCTATATTCAAGTATTCCCCTTGACTAAGAACCTGTGATCGTTCCCTGTTGTTTAATAAGGTCAAGTCCAAATTTGTTCGAATAGCCTATGAAAAATGCATTTGAGAAAGTGAATCCACACGACATGATTTACAGATTGCCGTGCTGCTCTTGGCAACCACGTACAGAAGGGAGACTTGAAGCCTGAGATTGGACGTGGGGGTCGGTGGGAGTGGCACAGAGATCATCTTCCACTGGTTTCGTTTCAGTTCCCTATCCAAGCCAGATAAACAATTCCAGAACATCCTTTCTGCCCCTTTTTCCCCTCTCTTTTCCTTTCCTCCATTTCTCTGTGCTCTTTTTTTTCCCGTTGGAAATCCAAATTTAGACACAGGAGAGGAGGCATGATCTTATGTGAAAGCTGGACACGGTGAACAGTAGGAAATTTTCTCAGCCATTAAAATTCCACGGTTCATCAGGCAGCCAACCCACCAGACGAGGGAAGCAGCAGTTGACTCATTGGGGTAACAGGAGGCCAAGATGGGGAGAAAGGTAGGTAGAGGGCTAGGTCACAGGAGGGCTGTGCAATCTAATCCAGACTCAGCGCCTGACTAGCTTCAGTTCACTCTCCCTCTTTCCTCCCAGGTGAAGGGTCAGAGATGGAGACTCCATTTCCATGAACTGATGGCAACACTTTTTGCAAATATAGGCATGCCATACCTATGCTGAGCTAAAGCTATTTTTTTTTAAGTATTATTAGTAGTGGTTCCACAGAGAAAAGCACAAAGAGACTTAGTCTCTGAATGAGGAATTATAGCCAAGTATGGTGGTAAAGTGTAGATTGGACATGAATATACATGTCCCATCCCATCCCACAAGCTTTCCTGAGCACACCCCTCTTAGAGAGCCTCTAGGACCCTGATGGAGGGTAAATGCTAAAACATGCTCTGACTCTAGCTCACCACAGGGATTGTTTCTTGCCAGATGCCTTTGCTGAATGGTTCACTTCAAGCACCAGCTCAAGTCTCACCCATTCCTGAAGCCATTCCTTTGTCTCTGACAGTGTGGCAGGAACCCTTTATTTGGCATTTACACAAATGGGAAAATAAATGAAGGTGGTCTCCAGTAAGACTCCAGGTAGTCTTTTCTCCCCAAGTTTGCCAAAAGACTGAAATCATGTTTCATATTTAACCAGTTCCCAACAATGCCAAGCACAGGGTTATGCAGGAGTCGAATTAGAAAAATCTAGAGTTGGAAGGGATCTCAGAAGTGACCTGGTCCCAAACACTTCAATTTCGAGGCAAGGAAACAGACACATAAAGAAATATACAACCAAGTTAATTATAAACTTAGATCAGAATGAAGGTCATTTGATGTCCAATTTTGTATTCTTCCATTGCACTACAAAGCCTTCTGGTAGGTTGGAAGCTGACCAACCTCAAGGTCTTTGCACTGACACATCAGCTCAAGGGTGAAAAGACCATGGGCAGTTCATGGAGAAATGAGTTACCACAAGTCCATCTCTTCTGAAGATTCTAGAAAGTGCTGGAATCTAGAAGCTCAACCAGATTCTAAGTGATAGAACAAGTTAGGGGGCTGATTCACAACTGTTGGATAAACATGGGAAGATATTTCCCTTTGGTATCTGGAAAGCAGTTATGGCAGGTCTGAGGATGCTCCCTCCCTAAACCTGGTTCTTTTTGCCCTCCAGGTCATGATGGGATTATCATCTCCAGATTGTGGCTGGGCTTTTAAAAGTAGAAATCTTTCATCCATTCCTGCACTGTGAGAAGGGGAATTTCCAACTTGAAGTCAGCATTTAGATCTACTATTTATATTTACTGTGTGATGCGGGGTGGATGCACTCTTGCCTCCTCTCCATGTTTTCCCACTAACCAGAGCCTTACACATTTGGCTTTGACTTTCTTGCCATTTCTGCTGAAGTGTATCATTTTCTAATCAGGAAAAATCCTTCAAGAAAATGGTAACTCCTCAAGATCCACAACTGTCCAGCTCTTAAGTACAGTACTTTCTCTGATTCATTCAATCAGAGCAGCAAACCAATACTTTAAATAGAGATGGTGTTCTATTTATTCAACAGATATTTATTTCCTGCTTACCATATGCCAGGCCTGCAAAAGGCACTGAGGATACAATAGGCAGCGTGACACAGTCCCTCTTCTCAAGGAGCTTAGTGTCTAGTGGGGAAGACAGTCAATTACACTACAATGCGATGGATGAGGGGGTGGACACAGCACAATGCAATGGGGGCCTTAGGAGGGGCAGGTAGCCCAGTCTTGGGAGAAGGTACACTGTGGTGTCCCAGACATTTCCTAGAATAAAGAATGTCAAACCATAAACTGGAGAGATTAGTAGGAGTTAAGGAGGTGGTGAAGAAAGTGGCCCAGGCAGGGGAAACTGCATATGCAATGTCCTGGAGCCCTCCATGTACATTCAGGAAATGGTAAGTCAGGTAATGTTACTAGAGTGTCAAGTTCAAGGGTGGAAGAGCAAGAGATGAGACAGAAAGGATAAGACAAAGTGAGCTACATTCATGGCCTCAGAAACATCATGCAGGGGATTGAACCTTATCCTTATGGCAGTGGGGGCACCACTGAGGGAGCTGGCAGGGATGAGATGCAATGTGATCAGGTCCCAGGTGAGAGATCACACAAAGGGAATAACCATAATAGTGATGATGATAATTATCAGCATGGGTGGTAACTGCATAGAGTGGAAGGGAAATTTGCCTCATTGAGGAAATAATATCAGTTTAGAGTTCAGGTTTATAATACTGGTGATTACCAGCAACTGTTCTAAGAATTTTCTGAAGGATATAAACTTAAAGGCAAACAGAGCTTCAGGCATAAAGATATTTATCAAAATACTGTTTATACAAATGAAAACTTGGAAATATTCAAAATTTGAATGTTCAAATAAGAAGAGAAGAGTACTAAGCTATAAAAAAGAATGAAATAATGCCATTTGCAGCCACATGGATGGACCTGGAGATTATTATACCAAGTGAAGTAAGTCAGACAGAGAAAGACAAATATCACATATTGCTTATATGCAGAATCTTATAAAAAATGATACAAATGAACTTATTTACAAAACAGAAACAGACTCACAGACTTAGAGAATGAACCAAGGGGGAAGGGATATATCGGGAGTTTGGGATTGACATGTACACACTGCTATATTTAAAGTAGGTAACCAACAAGGACCTACTGTATAGCACAGGGAACTCTGCTCAGTATTCTGTAATAACCTAAATGGGAAAAAAATTTGAAAAAGAATAGATACATGTATATGTATAATTGAATCACTTTGCTGTACACCTGAAACTAACACAACATTGTTAATCAACTATACTCCAATATAAAATAAAAATTAAAAAAAAACCCAAGAAGGCTAATGCCCACTAATGATGCAGCTCAAATTTCCCAAGATCCTGAATTACAAACAAGACCAGTTGTTCAGTTAGACAGGCTCTTTTTCTGTATGCAACGGCAGGTTGCCTGTACAACCAATGTAATTCATTTGTAGAAAAGAAAGAGACAGCAAACATTTAAAAATGCCACGTGTGTTGCATTTCTTTTCCCATTGGAATGGGAACTTTATTGCTACCATATCACCTTGAGTAGGACACAGGCTGAAGTTAGTTTCTGTAGTGGATCCAAAATGGCTGCCCAACGTTGCCTGTAAGGGATGAGGTTTTCCAGCCATGGGCCAAAGCAAATTAATAGAGGGGAGCATTGAAAAAGGTTGTCCTGGGTGAGCAGAGCTGCTGTTGATCAATCGGTGTTGCTGAAATCTAAGGAAATGAGTTGCCTTATTTTTTCCAGTTCTGGAATCATGTAAAACCAAGTGACGTTGCATGAGTCACAGCCGCGCACAGGGGGTTTCACGCTGGCTTTTAGGATGTCAATGACTCCTTTCTCTGCAGCATTTAATGTTGACCATGCACTGCCAAGACTCACCCAAGGCCCTGACTATATAGAGAGGGAGGTATTCTGCAACTGACAGCCCCGGCCTGGAGATGTGAGGGGGATGGTTTCTGACCACTGGATAAGTCCATCATGGAGCTGAACAGAGGACAGACATCTGGTGCCTTCTTCCCTTCAAGCCAAGTCCCAGCTGGGATACTGGATTCCTAGCCTGTAGCAGACTATAATCTGGACACTGGGAAGGGACTTGTAGAAAGAGGAGGCATTTGAGATGGGTGGGTGCCATGGGAGCAGAAGAGTTGGTTAAGGGAGAAGAAGGCAGACGTCTAAACTCAGTGTAGAAGACAAACAGCACACGGTACGATCGCTGAGATCCAATTCTGCCAACACCTCTCTTGAAGAAGGCAGAGAATTTCATAATATATTTCAGAAAAGTGTCAACATTTTCATCAATAACAAGAAAAAATTATTTTTCTAATTTTAGATGACTGGCAATTATCAGATCCTGGGAGAAGTACAAGGCAAGATGCCTGCCTGGGGAAGCTAGGCTTTTGTGGGTAGAAAAGGAATTAAAATGCAAGATGGCTTCTGCTAAGTGCCAAATAAATGATTTAGGCAGTAACTGCCTTGCAATCAAAAGAAAGGAAAATAATCAGGGCCCCCTGAATCACCCCCTTCCAATACCATATGACTAACTTCCTAGCGAGGAAAGAAATATTTGTTGAAAGCATGATAGAACTGTCAAAAATCCAGAAATCAATTACATAAATTGTGAAGCATAAGTCATAATTCTATTTGTTCTCCAAGAGTGTAAAATTTACCATTTTCCACTAAGATGGAAAATAAGAACCCACTACTGCTTCTGCCAAGAGAATCATGCACACCTCTTGCACAATCCACCTTGTTTTAATCAGGCTATGTCTGTGCAGCTGTTTCTGCTACTAGCATTTGTCCTTTGAGGTATATAGAGGGACCATCGGTCATCAGGTTAACTCAAGGGTGGATTTCTTTTTTCTGTCTTCTGATAGGATCACCGACAGACTTATATCTAATGAAGCAATGAACAGAGAGATAGTCATAAGGAAAAGTAGATGACATGAAGTCATCAAAAAGTTTACAATGTTGGCAAATCATTTTGTTTGTCAGAAATGTCAAGGACTGGCCTCCTGGTCTTGAAGGACTTAGGCAGGGAGAAAGTCTGGAACATCCTTCCAAGGAAGGCAAGACTGTGATGAAAGATGTAGCAATAGGACCGAGTGGGCATCGGAGAACAGCTAGGGAAAGGGTGTGACTGAAGCAGATGTTTCTCTGTGGGTACTTATGAGAAATTGATGTCGGGTGGTGGGTAGCATTATGGGAAACAAATGAGTAGTTACTGTTTTGAGAAGACATGCTGCCTTGGTTTGAGTTCCCTCAAAAGCAAACCTTGAGTAGGGAATTGGGTACATGTAGTTTATTTGGGAAGTGATCCCAGGAAACATGGCGAGCAAGTGGGAAAGTGAGATGGTAGGAGGGAAAGCCAGCAAAGCGTGTGAATGAGAGGGTTTTCACTGTGAGCGACTGTCCCGCTGGGGTCCTCCCAGAAACTTGAGGAACACTCAAGTGTTTTTTTTCTTCTTGGAATTGAACAAGAGTCACAAAATGAACAATTTCAATTTTTAAACATACCATCACTTTTCTTCCCACTTAACTGAAAATAGGTAAACAGAATTTCATCCAAACTTTGCAAATGCCCTTTACATTTAGCTTGAGATGAAGCATGAGAATGGTCCATGAAGTCTAACTCCAGGTGGACCTAGTGGTTAAGCTTCTAGAAATAATGCTGAGAATGAACATGGATTTATCAAACATAATTAAAGCATTCCAATGGACTTTGACAATGAACAGTGACACAGTCATGAATAAGATTTCAGGACGGTCCCACACTGAGGCATGACAAAGCTGAGGTTTTGATCTATTCAGTTCCATCTTATTGGCTTGAAGTTTGTGCCTGGACTTTTAACTCCCTGCACTCTGGCCTCCCCACAAGTAAGCTGAGTATGCTCCCAGCATGAGGCCAGAGAAAGCCTTCAAGAGTAGCAGTACTATTCACAGTAGCCAAGACATGGAAACAACCTAAATGTCCATCAACAGATGAATAGATGAAGAAGACGTGGTGTATACACACACACACACACACACACACACACATGATGGAATACTACTCAGCCATAAAGAAGAATGAAATAATGCCATTTGCAGCAACGTGGATGGACCTAGAGATTATCATACTAAGTGAAGTAAGTCAGACAGAGAAAGACAAATATTCTATGCGATCACTTATATGTGGCATCTAAACTAGGACACAAATGAACTTATCTACGAAACAGAAACAGATTCACAGAGAACAGACTTGTGGTTGCCAACGGAGAGCAGGGGTGGGGGAGGGATGGGTTGGGAGTTTGGAGTTAACAGTTTATCTATTCTGTTATGTATAGAATGGATAAACAACAAGGTCCTACTGTATAGCACAGGGAACTATTTTCAATATCCTGTGATAATCCATAATGGAAAAGAATATGAAAAAGAATGTACATATATGTATAACTGAATCACTTTGCTGCACAGCAGAAATTAACATTGTAAAACAACTATACTTCAATGGAAAACTAAACATAAAAAAGAGTAACAGGTGCTTGAGGGAGTCAGCCATCACCCCGTATGGAAACTTTCCACTGAGTTGCAGGTGACTTCAGGTGGGCAGAGGAGAGATGGGTGGGCCACCATCAGCTTCCGCCATGTATTCTTCTTGCCTTCAAGGAAAACTCTAAGAAAGGGACGTTGGTCCAGTATTCCCAGCTGCCACTTTCCCCCTCTTCCTGTGCTTCGTGTGTTTCCCTTCCAAACCCACCCCTTAGAGTCCCTACTCCCTGTCTCCTTTCCAGGTAATTGGGTGGGGATGGGGGCTCAAAGGCAGCTTTTGCCTTTTAGCAGGTGACCAAAGAAGGAATTTTCAATTATGAAATGTCAGCTGATTGAGAAATAATTTGGGGGAGAGACAGATATCTACCCAGAGCCTTGAAATAAGTTAGCTTCTGGGCTTCTGCCAGATGTCAGCTCACTCCCAGCCCTGGGGACTCTGTTGTTCATGAATGCCTATCATCACCTTATTTTCTGCAAGACTGCAAACCAGGAGGTATTCTTCAGTCGACATTTGGAATTGCCACAACTTTACAGTGATGGCGACTTTACAGTGACGGCACTGTGTCTGCTAGTCGAGAATAAGAAAAGAATTCAATAAGTTTTCAAAATATTCATCAAAAGAATTCTTTTCAACGGGAGATTTTCCTTTCTCTTACAAGAGGAGCTGAAGAGCCAGAACTATCAGAGAAACTATCAGCCAAGGATGGAGCGAGTCATCCTACACCTGAAATGATGACATTCTCTATTCCTGCCACACCCAGGCATCTCCATGGTGACTAATTGTCACATCCCAGAGCCGACAAGAAAACAGACACATAGAGAAATAGCATGAGCAGATGCATGGTGATTCAGTTTCCATGCAAATGGTCTAAATCAGAACAATAAAACGAAGAAAATTTCTTAACATGAATTATCTAGGAATTGATTTCTTTTTCCCTCTGGTAGTATTTCTTTTTACACAGATTATTTTTAAGTTGATTTTTTTGGTGGGTATGGAGGGAATGATAAGCCTGTCAGGGACAGAATAATAAAAATCATAAATCTGGAGGGAGTTCGAGCGGTCACCTTGCTCAGCTTCTGGTTTCCAGGCGGAAATGATCACTAACAATGGAGTTCTGAAAGAGCCTGCATGAAGGATGATTGGAGAGCCTTTTTCAATATTCCAGCTTGCACGTTTTAACCCTCCAATAGGACAGTCCCTTCTTATATCATTTGTGTGTCTCTGCACTGAATTTTAAGTCTATGTTTTATATTCTGTTCTCACTGGCACATGGAGAACAGCTGGTCACGGTGAATGCTACACTGCATTTATGGTAATATATTTACCCCTAGTACTCTGGGTTCCTGCTGTTTCTAAACCAATAGAGTTGGCCCTTCGCAGAATTACCAAGGAGAAGGGAGTAGGGCATAGCTGGCTGGCGTGGGTGTGGCAGACTGCAATTTGTCCTCCTACATTTGCAACAGTTCTTTAAAATAAAACTGTTTTCCCTAAATTTCTGCAAGCTGGCGTGTGGGTGAGGTGACCCAGCTTTGGCCATCCAGACCCAACGCCTTTTTGGGGGGCAACAAGAAGGGAGAAAGTGCATGGAACAGAGCAGCCCCTCCCACCAGGACCAGCCCCCCCCCCCACCCACCCAGGACCTAGAGCTCAGAGAGGAACAAACTCGCTCACGTGGAAGTCTGCTGCCCATCAGTTTTCTTCTTGGCGCAGGCTCCGCTGTACCCTAACCCAGTGGTCCAGCCACTGGAACTTGAGCAAACCAAACGGGAAAGAGGTCATGTAAAAAGTCTTCCCCAAGACGGTAGTTCTCAGCTTTTTCTGCCCCGCGGCCGCCCATAACACACACGATGAACGGCGTTCACATATTCGACACTCTCAAGGGCAGACTCAGATTTTGAAGAAATTCCTCGAAATGTGATGGTTAAATAAAGCTCCGTGCACCTCCCAGATGCCCACAATTCTAACAGTCCATCAGCTGGCTGCTCACCCTGGATTGAGGCTGGGGCAAGCTGGGCTGGGCTCACACACACTTCCAGGTCCTCAGGCTGAAACACCATCCATCTCTCCCTCTCCAAAAGTCACAGGAATGGAAAGACAGTGGGGTTACCACAAGCTCCCCTGAAGGCCACATGCGGATATTAAACAGCGTAGATCATTCACAAGTTTCCATCTGTCAAGGCACAAACACGGTCCAGCCCTTTCGCTCGGCAGGTCTCACTGGTGTGGGGACCCGAGCCAGAAAAGGAGAGGGCTTAAGGGGCAGGGGCAGGCAGCAGAACACAGCAGGCCATGGAGGACAACTTCCGCTGATTCCTCATTTTTGTTCCATAGTAAGATTTGCACCACTTTTGGCCCCGTTGCTCTTTATCTCATCTGATTCTGTTAGGTGTGTCTCTTAGGGAAAGACAAGTAACAAGGATGTGATGTGCACCCTTGTTGGCTCTAGCCCCTTCTTCCTCCCTGGTGAGCTGGGCCAGGCCAGAAGGGACTGTTCATGACTCCATTAGTACCCTGAGCTTTTGGCTTAGTTTGGATTCAGCTGCAGGGTGTCCCTGCCCCCTTCCCCTAAGGCACACACCCTGGTCTTAGCCATCTGAATTGTAGTACTCAGACCCCTTCTTCCTAGGGACCAGAGAGATCTGGCCCAGGTGGGCCACTTGCTGCCTCCCCTCCATGGGACACTGGCCTAGGCCTCTGAGGCTCCCAAAGGCAGGGCCCTTTCAAATAGGGACAGCGCCCGGTCTTACTGCACTGGGACATGAGGAGAGAATACAAGACCACCTTGAAAAAGAAGAGCCAAAAAAAAATCCAAGGTGAGAACAGTTCTAAGACAGTAAGACAATCCCCAAAAGAAGGCACTCCACTTAGAAGCAAAGAATTTTAATCTATCTGGACAAAACTATAATTCAAAAAGATTCATGTACCCCTATGTTCATAGCAGCCCTATTCACAATAGCCAAGACATGGAAACAACCTAAATGTCCATCGATAGATGAATGGATAAAGAAGATGTGGTACATATATACAATGGAATACTACTCAGCCATAAAAAAACAATGAAATAATGCCATTTGCAGCAACATGGATGAACCTAGAGATTATCATACTAAGTGAAGTAAGTCAGAAAGACAAATACTGTGTGATATCACTTATATGTGGAATCTAAAATACAACACAAATAAACTCATCTATGAAACAAAAACATACTTACAGATATAGCGAACAGACTTGTGGTGGTCAAGGGGGAGTGATGGATTGGGAGTTTGGGATTAGCAGATGCAAACTAGTATATACAAGATGGACAAACAACAAGGTCCTACTGTATAGCACGGGGAACTATGTTCAATATCCTGTGATAAACCATAATGGAAAAGAATATGAAAAACAATGTATATATATGTATAACTGAATCACTTTGCTGTACACTAGAAACTAGCACAACATTGTAAATCAACTATTCTTCAATAAAATAAATTTTTTTAAAGAGAAGAATTTTAACATTTTTGCCCTCCTCCTCCTAAGAATTCCTCCCTCCAACTCAGGGTCCAGGAATGAGTTTTGACTTGATCAACCATTCTCCCCAAAGGGTACAGTGGAGTCGGTGTTGCAAAAAGAAAACATTGAACTCCTGCAGAAGTTAAATGGGACAGGAACACACCTAACAGCCCTATGAGGAAGCAGGGAATTTTTTTTTCAGTTTGTTTGTTTGTTTGCTTGTTTATTGTAACTGTGTTGTTGCGTCTTCGTTGCTGCAAGCGAGCTTTCTCTAGTTGCGGCGAGCCGGGGCTACTCTTCGTTGCAGTGTGCAGGCTTCTCATTGCGGTGTCTTCTTTTGTTGCAGAGCATGGGCTCTAGATGTGCGGGCTTTGGTAGTTGTAGCACAAGGGCTCAGTAGTTGTGGCTTGCAGGGTCTAGAGTGCAGGCTCAGTAGTTGCAGCACATGGGCTTAGTTGCTCCACGGCACATGGGATCTTTCCAGACCAGGGCTCAAACCCATGTTCCCTGCATTGGCAGGAGGATTCTTTTTTTTTTTTTGGTGGTACACGGGCCTCTCACTGTTGTGGCGTCTCCCACCGTGGAACACAGGCTTCAGACACACAGGCTCAGCGGTCATGGCCCACGGGCCCAGCCGCTCCGCAACGTGGGATCCTCCCAGACCGGGGCACAAACCCATGTCCCCTGCATTGGCAGGCGGACTCTCAAACACTGCACCACCAAAGAAGCCCAGCAGGCGGATTCTTAATCACTGCACCACCAGGAAAGTTCCAGCAGGGAATATTTATTATCTCCATTCTACATCCAAGGAAACTGAGGCTCAGAGAAGTGAAGTGATTTGCACAATATCACAAAACAATTTAGAGGCAAACCAAGAATAGTTCAACTTACTGGACTCCTGGTCATGCTTTTCCCTGTTCCCGGATGGTCCAAAGCTTCTACAGTTCCCTCTCCAACCCTCCCACCCCAAGAAACTCACCAGTTTATTAATGCATCATAGTATGCATTGTGATGTGTGTTGAAACACGAGCCCACCTGCCTTGGTTGAAATTGTCCTGAAATCAGAACCTGGACAAGGACTCTGGTGTGGGCGGTCTTTTGGGAGGGGATCCCAGGAAGCAGGAATAAGAGTGTAGAGACAGTGAGATGAAGAAGGAGAAAAGCTGATTACAGATGTAACAACTGGGGCTCAGTCCTGCTGGGGGTCCTCCAGAGAACCATGTGAAATGCACTTCAGATTTCCCTCCAAAGGATGGCAGCTGGGGTATTGATCTGCCAACTCCTGCCCCCATTGGTTGAGGATGTCTCACAAGAGCTTTGCCCCTGCATTTCCAGGTTGAGTGAGATCCTGTGGCTTCAGAAGATGCCCCAAGGCAAAGAAGTAAAGAGCCGTGGCAGTGCTGGAAGTGGGAATGCTGGAGACAGGGTGCACCGGAACTCTCCTCCAAGGCGGCAGCTGAAATCAGAGGTGGGCTGAGTGGATGTGGCACCTGGACATCAAAGGGTCTGCTTCACCACCGTTAAGATGGTTGGGGGTCAAGGAAAAAAATGACATGAAGAGCAGGCAGGACAGTCAGTGAGTAGTTGGATGAGAAGACGCATGAGGGGTGGCAAATATGGGGGGTGGGGGGTGTGAACTAGTGGTGGGAGGAGTGTTTGGCTTTTACCTAGATTCTCTTTCAAGAAAGAGTCCAGGATCTGGATTGAGAAGATCAGGGCTTAAGTCGCAGAGCTGCTAGGATCCAGCTGTTTCACTTGGACAAGTTCTTGACCTTTCTGTAAATAGGAATAGTAATTCTGCCTGCCTCAAATATTACACAGTGATGTTCTGAAGGTCAAACTGAGCTAATACAGAGAGCTTTGTAGGCTGTGATGGACCACACAAATGAGCTGCTGTTGTTGTTACGGAAAGTGGTATAAGTGCTGCTTGGGCTGTAAATCTCATCTCCTCAACTTCCATGCAATCAACACATAACTTCCCCATTTCTAATAGATAGTGCAATTTTAGTCTACAATGTGCTAATTCTCTTTACCCATGGTCTTGCTTACTTTTGTTATTTATCCTCACTTATCCTTGTTAAATTGCTTCAAATATTGCTTGTATCACACTTGTAGACACTGGAGTAGAAAATGGTAGAATTCACACAAAGACCAAGTTGGCAATGTCTATCAAAATGATAAGGACATTTACCCTTTGGGCCAGCAAAACCACTTCTAAGAATTTATTCTCCTGATTATCTTCATAAACATGAAATACTTAAGTACAAAATTATTTGTTTCAGTACTTTTTGTAATAGCAAAAGATTGGAAACAGCATAAACATTTACAGTAGGGTATGGGTTAAATAAACCATGGTACCTCCATAGAGTGGGATCCCATGCAGCTGTTACAATAATAATAATAATAATAATAATAATAAAAAATCCAGAAACTCTGTATGTTTTAATATGGAAGAACCCTAGAATATATTGTTAGGTGATAAAAGCAAGGTTCAGAGCACTTTATAAAGTATGCTATTTGTATATGGAAGGGAAAAACCCAAATATACAAGAAAATAATAAAAATGATTACCAGAGAAGGCCAGAAGCTGAGGAACGAAGTGGGCAAGGACAGGGGTGAGAATGAGCTTGTTCAATGTATGACTTTTTATTCATTTTGATATTTGACCCAATGTATCATCTACCTAAAAATAATTAAAAATGGAAACAAACAAAACCAAGACTAGTTCTCCCCTGGGTTTCTTTTATCAAATAAATACTGGAAAAGGTAGCTAGGAAATAGAATCTGATTTGGTTTACCAGATGACTGACGACATAACTGAAATTCTAATAACAAAGGGTGTGGGGTAAACTGACAATCACTTAATACACTAGCGCTCTGCTATTATTAGGATCTCTGATAGAAATGACCAAAAAGTGCTCCAGCCAAACCCACTGATTGTGGAAAGAGGGTGGAGAGCTCACTTAAGGTTTATTATCATTATTATCATAGCATTATTATGATTATTTATCAGGAGTTTTGTAGACTTTACCTCATTTGGTCCTCCCCCAAAACACTGGGAGGTATTTACCATCATCATCATCATTTCCACTTTACAGAAGTGAAAACTAATCTTGGAGAGGCTAAATAATTTCCCCAAAGCCACAAAGTGCTGCTGAGATTCAAAACAGGCTTGTTTACATTATGAGAGAGAAAAAAAGTATCAGATGCAAATCCAATTTACCTACCCAGCTATTTGTTTTCTAACAAGTGTTTAGCGAGCATCTATTAAGTGGCAGACACTGTAGTAGATCCTTGTGACATATCCAGCAGATTAACCTTCTTTAAACATAGACTAGATGCTTTTTAGAGATTGTTCTGGGAGTTCTCTGTCTATTTGCCGTTCTGTAGAGGCTGTGGCTAGGCTAGCTGCTTGCAGTGGGAGAACGGATCAAGTTGGGCCTCTTTTTCTATCAGCTTTTCCCTTTATTGATGGTTAGTTAAGCCCCCAAGAATCAGGAGAAATAGTAGAGCCCACAATATTGGCTCAAGATGCAGATATCCCAATATGCAGCTCAGTGAGTGTCCTATTCTCTGGTCAGTCAGTCCTTGGGGAGGAGGAGCTAGTAAGAGCAGCAAAAGAGGTCAGAGGTGAAAATGCGAGGAGGGGGCAGAGCAGAGGGGCCCCCCTTACCACCTCCATCTGGCTCATTCACACACTCATATCTGAGCAACATTTCTGTTCGACTCTCAGAGAAATATAAATAGTGAAATCTCCCAAATCTCAGAGAGAACTATTTTATATTTTTATTAACCATCTTAAAAACGGATTGCCAGGGAAACTCCAAGATTTTGGTAAAATATGATGCCAATTAACCATCAAGTAGAAGTGACATTTTGAAGGCTGTGCCTCAAGAATTTGGTTAAAGAAATTCTCCTGCTTACGTGCAGCCCATAGGACTGAAAGGTGACTTTTTCTGAACAGCTTCTTTGCTCCAAATACTGAGAAATCTGGGGGAAATCTACCACACTGCATTATATCCATTTACAAAGCAACTGACAGCATTTCATAGTTTGTCAATAAGAGAATGTGCAGCAGAGCCTGTCTAATCTAGGACATTTCCCACGTGGTACAGCTTTTAAAAGTCTGAGATATCTGACTTCCTTGGGTATGTTATTCCCAGGACCCCTCCCACTCAAGCTAGATTCAGTTCCAACCTGTCTTTACTGTTTCCCTGATTCTATTTTCCATACAGGTACTGAGGTCAGGGAATTAGGAGTCACAGGGAAGACAATAGTCAAGGTAGACAACTGTTCAAGGGAGGAGACCTAATAATAATCAAAGGCAGCACATTGAAAGTCCATCAAAACCAGAGTCATATGGGAGTGGTTCAGATTCCCAAGTCATGTTCATTTTTATTAAAGACCTTTCAGTTCTCTTCAGACCCTAATAAGCAGGATGGGGCAATGCCCTTCAGAACGTTACAACTTTTAGACAGCTGCATATATTAATGAAGTTAGAACACACCCTCACACCCTACATAAAAATAAACTCAAAATGGCTTAAAGACTTAAATATAAGACATGACACCATAAAACTCCTAGAAGAGAACATAGGCAAAACGTTCTCTGACATAAATCATAGCAATGTTTTCTTAGGTCAGTCTCCCAAGGCAACAGAAATAAAAGCAAAAATAAACAAATGGGACCTAATGAAACTTATAAGCCTTTGCACAGCAAAGGAAACCATAAAAAAAATGAAAAGACAACCTACAGACTAGGAGAAAATATTTGCAATGATGTGACTGACAAGGGCTTAATTTCCAAAATACACAAACAGCTCATACAACCTAATAACAGAAAAACAAACAACCCAATCCAAAATATGGGCAGAAGATCTAAATAGACATTTCTCCAAAGAACACACAGATGACCAACAGGCACATGAAAAGATGCTCAACATCGCTAATTATTAGAGAAATGCAAATCAAAACTACAATGAGGTATCACCTCACACCAATCAGAATGACCATCGTTAAAAGGCCTACAAATAACAAATGCTGGAGAGGGAGTAGAGAAAAGGGAACCCCCCTGCACTGTTGGTGGGAATGTAAATTGGTGCAGTCACTGTGGAAAACAGCATGGAGGTTCCTCAAAGAACTAAAATTAGAGTTGTCATATGATCCATCAATCCCACTCCTGGGCAAATACCTAGACAAAACTATAATTCAAAAAGATACATGTACCCCTATGTTCACAGCAGCACTATTCACAATAGCCAAGATATGGAAACAACCTAAATGTCCGCTGACAGAGGAATGGATAAAGAAGATGTGGTACATATATACCATGGAATACTACTCAGCCATTAAAAGGAATGAAATAATGCCATTTGCAGCAACATGGATGGACCTAGAGATTATCATACTAAGTGAAATAAGTCAGAAAGAGAAAGACAAATACCATATGTTATCACTTATATGTGGAATCTAAAGTATGACGCAAATGAACTTATCTACAAAACAGAAACAGACTCACAGACATAGAGAACAGACCTGTGACTGCCAAGGACGAGGGGGGTCAGGGAGGGATGGATTAGGAGTTTGGGATTAGCAGATGCAAACTATTATATATAGGATGGATAAACAACAAGGTCCTACTGTCTAGCATAGGGAACAGTATTAAACATCCTGTGATGAACCATATGGAATAGAACACGAAAAAGAATGTATATATACATCTGAATCATTTTGCTGTATAGCATAAATTAATACAACGTTATAAATCAACTATCAATAAAACAAATCTTTACAAAATAAAAAAATTTCAAAAAGAACTTTACAACTAAAAGAGCATGTGTAGGGTGCATCACACATTAGGATGTGTGACAGAAACTCTGGTGCTCACCCATACCTAGTTCTCCTCTCTTTGGGGGCATGTGGGTGGGTTTCACGTTCTTGCTCTCCTGGCGGTTAGGCAGACCATGTGATTAGTGCTGGTCAATGGGCTGCAACTGAGGTGTCATTCACCAGGGTTGAAAGTTTATTTGCTGGGTGAGGAACTTCAGCCCTCTTTTCTCCTACCATGATGATCTTGGAAGCCTGTGTAGGGAGAGTCATAAGAGTATCTGGTACCACTGAGCCACCATATGGAGGACAGCTGCCCAGGGAGTTTTCTAGATTCAAAGAGGACTTTGTGTGAGTGAGAAGGAAACGTTTATTGTTAAGCCCCTGAGACATTCATGTTGTTATTGCAGCTTCACCTAGCTTATCCTAACTGGCACAGTGTGGGCTTTTAGCTTGCTATAGCTAGAGTCAACTCTCAAAATGAACTGAAATCACACAGAATATTAGAAGTTAAAATCTCAGCCACCATCCCACAGCGTTCATAAAGAATAATCAAAATATCAGTTGCCATCATTAATAATTACTCCCACAAGGTAAGCAGGGAGGCACTAATTTCCATTTGAGTTAGTGGCATCTCTGTTGGTGGGAATGGAAGGAAGATACCAATTTTAGTGAATCTGAGGAATAAAGAATCTAAGTTTGTTGTGCCATAATTAAAATTTTATGTTTTGTTTAGCAATAGACTCATGAAATGACTTAAAAACAAGTCTTGGACTTCCCTGGTGGTGCAGTGGTTAAGAATCCGCCTGCCAGTGAGGGGACACGGGTTCCAGCCCTAGTCTGGGAAGATCCCACATGCCGCGGAGCAACTAAGCCCGTGCGCCACAACTACTGAGCTTGCGTTCCAGAGCCCCCAAGCCACAACTACTGAGCCCACGTGCCTATAGCCCATGCTCCGCAACAAGAGAAGACACCGCAATGAGAAGCCCGCGCACCGTAACGAAGAGTAGCCCCTGCTCGCCACAACTAGAGAAAGCCCGCGCGCAGCAACAAAGACCCTATGCAGCCAAAAATAAATACATTTATTGTTTTTAAGTCTTAAATTGTGTTGTAACTTTTGAATCATTACTTCCTCCTCCTTTTCCCCCCTACCTTTTCCTTGTATAGTGCATTACAAAAGTTTTCTATCCTCGGCTCAAGAAGCTAGAACTGTGGATCAGTCAGGATGTTTTTGGCTGAAAGTAGCAAAAACCTCCCAACCCAAACTAGCTGAAATAGTCACGATGTTAATTATCTCACACTACTGAGGCCCTGGGGGCTTTGTGGGGCTCCGGGCTAGCCCATCCAGCAGCTCAATCATGTTATCAAGGACTCAGATTATTTTCCAAAGCTGATAGCGAGGTAGTTCAGCAGATCCAGACACCACATCCATACGGGATGATATCCAGAAGAAAAGAGATGGTCTCAGCTTGTGTTTCTCATTTAAGAGAGGAAACATTTCCCAGAAGCTACTTCTTATTGGCCAGAAGTGGTTACATGCCCAATCCCGAAGCTATCACTGGTGAGAAGGATAAAATTGTCATGATTGGTTGAGAACAATTAGGCCAGGTTTAAAAAGGTGAGCATTTGGGTGGAATGGACGTTGGAGAGTCTATCACAGACATTATCTCTATTTCCATTTTGCAATCACAGAAACAGACGTTCTGGGTCATTTCTTCTTTTGATTCTCCTGAGTTGATCCCTTGTGTCTTAATTCTTCTATCACTACCAAGGTCAAGATTTTGCAATAACTTCCCATCTGCCTGCTTTGGCTCATTTTGTTTTTCTCCAGTCCACTGTACACATCTCCTGCTGAATGAAGTTTCTTAAAACCTGCTTCTCATGTTGTCACATCTTTATCTAATTACATCAAATGTCTCTCTCTTGCCACTGATTTTAGATGCAGACTTCTCTGGGTGCTTCTACCTGTCTGGGTGGTTTTATCACATGGACCCCCATCCACCACTAATAGGCAACCCACACTCTTCAAGTGGCTCTCCACACGGCTTCCCTCACCAAACACATCATTCCCTGCTTCCGTACTTCTGTGTTGTATCTCCCATCTTGAAGAACATCCTATTTCACTGTCTCTGTCAGTCCAAACCCTTCGCTTTCTTTAACCATCTCAGACTCACCTTCTTCATGAAGGTTTTCTTGGTTAACTCCAGCCCACGCTGGCCTCTCCTCCCTGAATTCTTATTTCAGGTATAGCGAACACCATAACTGATTCTTAGTATGTGTTGAGCTGCTCTCCCCAAATAAATGAAGCATGTCCTGAGAGCAGGTACTATTCCTCTGCTTCGTTTCTGTCCCACACCATCTTTGCACATCTGTCACACCTGATGGATCCTTCAATCAGCAAGCAATGACTGAGACCTGCTCCTCATGGCTACACTGTGACATTAGCACAGATGGAATCAAACCATCTGATCCTATTGGAAAAATTAACATCATATGCACATTTTGCTACTCATATGGGACAGAGAGAGGTCCCCTCTGAGTAAGTTAAGCTTAGAAACAGGACTGGGAGTTGAGTTTTGTATCTGGATGTTTCTAGCCCACTTTTGATAACTCAAACCTGTATACCTGTTGAGAAGGCCATGCTTTTGGAATTGCATTCCAGAAAAAATCCAGAAGGTTGACAAGCATTTGGTTTAGCCTCTTCAACAACAGAGTTCCAGTCATGCATATGTACATTTGTATGTACCATCTTTTGTTTATAAAAAAATGACTTGAACCTCAATTCTTTTTGTTTTTTAATGGGGAAATGTTCATAGACACATTCATGCCCACCTGCTATTCCCCCTTGCAAACAGTGATATGCATTTGGTGGTCTGGACAAGGCCTGCAAACAAGTACCATTGAAAAGAGAGAAGGAAAGTGTCCCTTAGAGGAATCGGATTGCTCCCCTACACTGTGCTATGTGCAGCAGACCCTGTAAGGCCCTCTGGGCACTGGGCTGCTTGTGCTGTATGTGACTGTGTGTGATGGGAATTAACACCTAATTCTATGCCCTAGCTTTATTGCTGAGGTCCATAATGAGTCAGTATAATTAAGCACCGTTTGCCTGGTTAGTTAGTTCCGGTGTCTAAATCTGTCACAAGAAAGTAGGTGATGTTAAACAAGTTTGGATTAGAACCTTCTGGAGCCAATGCCAATGCAGACAGCTATATTAATCACATGGGAGGTTATCTTATTTGAGATTTTCTATGCACCTCTGAGTTAGTGTTTCATCCATCAAGGGCTTGCTGAAGACATCTGTAAACTTTGATTTATTGCACTGTTCCTGGTACAGAATTAAATAGCATTATACTCAAATATATTGGCTTAATTGACAGGTAGAGATTTAATCCTGTTAATTACCTAGCCAGCTTGAAAGCTTCCATTAACCCCTTGCTGAATCGGGGAGATTCAGAAGAGGTATCTCAGCATCTATTTTGGGCTCAGGTAAAATGCATCATTGTCCTTCCTCTTCAAAGAGTTTACTCTCTCCAGCCCCAGTTTGTGAGTGAACATGCATACCCATGAGACAAGTGTGGCACATCGGGGTAGCCCCCTGTCTGACTCCAAAGACAGCATTCCTTTAGGTAAATGATATCAGGAGGTTTGTAGTCACAATCTCTCCTGGCTTTGCATTTTTATGTGAGCATCTATTACGATAACGTGTGAAAGTTGTTCATGCATTTATTTATTCAACACACTTTTATTGAGCACTTACTATGTTTAGGGACTTTGCTTGGCTGGAAGGAACAAAAATATATGTAAAGACAGTTGAGACCCTCAAGAAACTTACATCATTTATAAATCATAAAGTGCTCTGCAAACCTATAGGACACTCATTAATGACGATAATCCATGCTGCTATAATGCATACTAAAACGTTATCCATACCAGAAAATGTAAGTGTAGCTAAACTTTATCTTTCTAGAACCAGTACTTCTAACAAAGGACAACAGGTGGAAATTTCGAACACTGTGGGAAAAAGACCACAGAAGACATTCGAAGGAGGCAGATTTTTCTGGAACTTTTTAACTCATCCATCACAAAGCAGCTATGTTCTCTTCCTGCACTCATGACAGGACCCCACCAATGGAGCCACCTGCTAAGCTTCTCTACTCCTCAGGTCAACTGATGTGCTCTCTGTTCCTGGTCACTGTGCTAGGTGTGGAGCGCACAGAGAGAGAAGACTTCTCTACCTTCTTGGAGCTCACAGTCTAGTGGAGACAAGAGAGTAGTAAGAGGATTGTGATGGAGGGTCCCACGGGGGGCTCTCGGAGCCCAGAGTGGACATGCTTAGCCTGGGAGGATTCAAGGAAGGCTTCTTGGAGGAGGAACTCTCTGAATTGGGTTTTAACAAATGCTTAACAGTTATCCCGTTAAATAGAGAAGGGTGTGTAAGGAGAGCAAGTTAGAGAGTGGCAGTTTGCACGACATGAGTAACCTGGCCAAAGGCACAGAAGAGTGAATCCAGAGTCCTCCCAGGAAGCCATAAGAACTTACTGTTTGTAAATTAAATGCAATGAGTAGCCTCGGTTGGGACTGGGTAAGGGCTATGTCATGAGGGTCCTGTAGGCCAGGCTAGGAATGTGGTGCTCAGGAGCCAGCAGAACATTCCAAGCAGGCAAGTAAAATAGTTGGGGTTTCTAAAATTGGTCTATCCAGCGATCAACCTAGTGGGAGAGTGGAGAATTTATTCATGTTTCTCAACCTGAATAACTTTTAAGGGAAAAAAATTTTTCTTGTACACTGCAATAGCACTTAGTGGATCAAGGTCCATGAAATTCATGATGCCTTTTAAAAATTCATTTTTATATAATTTCACACTTACAAACAAATTGTGAGACAGACCAAGAACTCCCATATAACCTTTACCCAGATTCACCAATTGTTAACATATTGTTGACATTTTGCCCCATTTGCTCATCTATCAATCTATCTACCAACCTACTACAGACACACACACACACACACACACACAAACACACACACGTTCACTGAGCCATTTGAAAGGTGTTTGCAGCCTTTATTCACATTCATAATTACTCCAACGTCTATTTCCTAGAGATAAGAACTTTCTCTTTTTATAACAAATATTTATCAAAAATCAGGAAATCTGACATTGATACAATACGATTATCTAATCCAATCTTGCTAGTTATCCTAATAATGACTCATGATAATTTTAAGAATTGTGATGTAAAAAAAGAAATGTAATTTTATGCAAATATCTTCCATTGGCAAATTATTACTGAAACAGAAATTAATCTTTATAATAATAAATGCTTTTAGATTATCATAAAAATAAAAGGACAGAATTTTAAGACTCTTCCTAGAACTCATGGATTTCTGGATCCATATTTGAGGAAAATTGTTGGAAGCCAAGGTGGAGACAGGAAGAGCTCTATTCATCATGAAAGCGTAGACTGTCTTTTACTGTTTGCACTAGTCAGAGCATCAGAAAATTGAGCAGTGGGAGAGCAGAGGTCCCAACTCTGTTCAGCAAAGTTAAGTGCAAAAAGCCTGAAGGACCTAGGAACCAGGGAAGGGATTCTGTACATTGACACTCAAGCCAAATACAGAGCAGGAAAGGGGCAGAGAGTAAGGCCAACAATACTCGCATGTCCTTTCTCTTATCAGGCACCAAGTCTGGGATAAACAGAGAGAAAGAGAAAACATGGGGAGAAAGAAGGATGCGATTTCCATGGCTCAGTGGGAGGGCAGTTCTCTGAAATCAGAGGAAAATTTTAATGGGTAATGTGATATTGTTAGTAGTATGTAAGAAGATATGGGCTCTACAAAACGGAATAAAGTAATGGGAGAAGCTGAGATGAAAAGGCAACAGGGTGAAATAAAACGGAGACAGTGGAGATAGGCTTGCAGGGAAATGAAAGGCAAAATTATTTATTTATTTGTTTATTTATTTATTCATTCATTCATTCATTTTAAAAGAATTTTTAAAAATTCACTTTGGAGGCAATAAAGGACAGAATTGAAACTGTGGAAAATAGGCTCAGTGATGGGGCAGATCTTTACTAAATTTAAAAGCCTTAGTTGTTCCAGGCACATTCAGGAGCCAGAGAGAACCATGATCACTGAGACTTTAATAAAACCTCTTAGTCTTTGATGAGGGAGGCAATATAAATAAGGACAAAGGGAATGTCCAATAATAGATCTACTTCAAAGCTTGTACGTTTCAACAGCATTCTATCAAGCATCTATGCTGCATTACCAATGCTGAACTTAAATACAAGACGGTAATGACAAACTCAATAAATTCAGATGAGTGGAAATTATGTGGATTGAAAACATAATGCAGAAACTTTGGCATCACATTCTGGCTTACTAACTGAACCTTGGTTCCTTAGTCTGTAAGATGTGAGGATTAATAATACCTACCTTCTATGCGTATTGTGAGGAGAAAATGAGTTTTACCAAGCTTATTATAGTGGTTGGCACATAATAGGCACTCAATACATAGTAGCTAATGGTAATTTTACTATTGTTATTATTTTTTGGTCACATCCTCTTTTACCCCAAGTAAAAGTTTAAAGAGAAAAATAATAAAATAGATCAACTATGAAGATACAAAGTCTAATGGAAGGCAGCTAAAGCACTACCAATAGGTAAACTAAGACTCAAACAGTTTTTTTATTTTGTAAAAAAAAAAAAAAGAATAATAAGAATGCAAAGAAATGATACAAAGAAATGGAAAGGTGTCTTGTCCTCTTGGATTGGAAGAATAAATATTGTTAAAAATGCCCATATGATGCAAGAGGGAAGAGATATGGGAACATATGTATATGTATAACTGATTCACTTTGTTGTAAATCAGAAACTAACACACCATTGTAAAGCAATTATACTCCAATAAAGATGTTAAAAAAATGCCCATACTACTTAAAGCAATCTACAAATTTAGTACAATCTCTATCAAAATGCCTATGGCATTTTTTCAGAGAACTAGAACAAATAATCCTAAAATTCATGCAGAACTACAAAAAAGACCCCGAATTGCCAAAGCAATCTTGAGAAAAAAGAACATAGCTGGAGGTATCACCCTCTCAGACTTCACACTACACTACAAAGCTACAGTAATTAAAACAGCATGGTACTGGCACAAAACACACACACATAGATCAATGGAACAGAAGAGAGAGCCCAGAAACAAACCCACGCACTTATGGTCAATTAATCTACCACAAAGGAGGTAACAATATACAGTGGAGAAAAACAGTCTCTTCAGTAAGTTACTGGACAGCTATATGTAAAGCAATGAGATTAGAACATTTCCTCACACCATATACAAAAACAAACTCAAAATGGATTAAAGACCTAAATGTATGACATGATACCATAAAATTCCTAGAAGAGAACATAGGCAGAACACTCTTTGACATAAATCATAGCAATATTTTCTTGGATCTGTTTCCCAAGACAAACAAAAAAAAGCAAAAATAAACAAATTGAATCTAATTAAACTTAAAAGCTTTTGCACAGCAAAGGAAACCATTGACAAAATGAAAAGACAACCTACAGATGGGAGAAAATATTTGCAAATGACATGACTGGCAAAGGGTTAATATCCAACATATATGAATAGTTCATACAACTCAATGTCAAAAAAACAACCCAATCAAAAAATGGGCAGAAGACCTGAATAGACATTTTTTCCAAAGACATACAGATGGCTAACAGGCACATGAAAAAATGCTCAATGTTGCTAATTATTAGAGAAATGCAAATCAAAGCCACAATGAGGTATCACCACACATCTGTCAGAATAGCTATCATCAAAAAAGTCTACAAATTACAAATGATGGTGAAGATGCAGAGAAAAGAGAACCCTTGTACACCATTGGTGGGAATGTAAATTGGTGCAGCCACTATGGAAAACAATATGGAGGTTCCTCAAAAAACTGAAACTAGAACAACCATATGATCCAGCAATTCCACTCCTGGGTATATATCTGGAAAAAACAAAAACACTAATTCAAAAAAATACATGCACTCCAATGTTCATAGCAGCACTATTTACAATAGCCAAGATATGGAAACGACCCAAGTGTCCATCAACAGACAAATGGGTAAAGAGGATGTGGGGAAAAAAATATGTATGTATACATACACACACACACACACACACACACACACACACACACACACACTGGAATATTACTTGGGCATAAAAAGAATGAAATTCTGCCACTTGCAGCAACATGGATGGACCTAGAGAATATTATGCTTAGTGAAATAGGTCAGAGAAAGACAAATACTGTATCACTCATACATAGAATCTAAAAAGTAAAACAAACTAATGTATAAAGCAAAACAGAAACAGACTCACAGATATAGAAAACAAACTAGTGGTTACAGTGGAAGAGGAAAAGGGGGAGAAGCAAGATGGGATTAAAATGTACAAACTACTATGTATAAAATGGATAAGCAACAAGGACATAGTGTACAGCACAGGGAATTATACCCATTATCTTGTAATAACTTTTAATGAAGTATAATCTGTAAAAATACTGAATCATTCTGCTAGACACCTAAAACTAATATGATATTTATAAATTAACTATACTTCAATTAAAAAAATAAATAATAAGATTAAAATAAATGTTAGGAAAACACAAGGAATAAAATGGCAGAGATAAAAGCAGAAATCACTTTTTTAAAAAAATAGCATAAAATTAGTATAGTTTTGGAGGTGTATATTCACTACTTATAAATTTAAGTTTTAAAAAGATGGAGACATATGCATACTTCTATATAACAGGGCTGAATACTGTAAAAATGTTACTTTTTCCCAGATTAGTTTATCAATTTATTAAAAACCCAATCAATATGCTGATGGGACTATTTTTGGGAAATTGGCAATGTAATTACACGGTTCATCTGGAGAACAGGTGAGAGTAGCTAAGAACGTTTTGAAAACATTCTAATAATATTAAATTCATCAGAACAGTCTAGATTCAGAAGAAAAGCTTTTTTGAGAGCAGAGCGAGAAGGGTCCTTCTCACTTTTTATCAGTATAAAAAGGACTTTATTCAACCTGATACCTTATTAAAGTACTAATTGTCATTAATCTAGAACTCACACCTACTCAGCCCCAGCTCTAGATATTTTTGCCTCTTTGATGCACAGACCTCCGAATCAAATAACAGAAAGACAGGTTGAAAATAAATTGCTCAATGTCCCTCAACGAGCCCAGAAAAACAGTGAAACCCTAGATCATAAATATCTCTGGATCTTATTCAAGTGGAATCATATGTGTTTATTGAATTTTGTTATTTATTTTAAAAAATCTATTTTAATCGCAAAAGGGATATGGCATGCACAAGCCATTTCAACTCCTTTTGTTTATTTTCAGTCCATAGGTTTTTCTCATCTTCAGGCTTGGAAGATTGGGAAGGTCATGTTCAAATTTTAACTTTATTGCTCAAGGACAAACACTACCACTTGTAAACAATTTCTAAGGTGACTGCCAGAATGCTTCTCAGATAGGTTTTGTTTTACACTTAAGGTCTAAAAATAAAGCAGGTTGCTTTCATCCACCATCTGAAGGAAAGGATAGGAGTTTTGATGATCGGGGGTGTGGCTTGGGGAAACTGCTGAGTGGGCTTGACTAGGCTCAGGACACCTGGGGCTAGTAGAATAAAGGTGGGACAGAATGCACAAGTTCCCTCCAACCTTCCTAAAATTACAAGTGTTATACGGAAAGATGGGGAGTCCCAAAGTCTGGGGGAGTAGTACAACAATCAAATGGTAGTATCAGTGCTGATTTCAAATACTCCGAACCGTAACCAGGCCATGGGTTAAGAAAATGTGTTCTAGAGTCAAAAAGACCATGAAATTAGCCCCAGTTCCTCCACTTGTTAGCAGTCTAATGTTAAACAAGTCCCTTAAACACAGACTCCCACGTTCCTGGTCTCTACATCAGGTATTACACGCATCTAGACAATATTACTTGGCATAAAAGACTGTGGTCATTGTAAGTCTAAGTTTCTCATCATAGGGTGGTAGAAAATGAGTTGAAAATACATAAATGTGATAGGCAAAAGGAATTCCAACAGGCGAAGTACGGGATATAATGTTTTCACTGTATGCATGTGATGGGGCAGGAAGAGAGAATATAAAAATAATAAAGATTAAAAATTATATGACATACACTATGGGGGAAAACGATACATATTAATGCTGGTTTAAAAATACTAATAAACCCACAGAAGAGAAAATCCATAGGAGTTTGGTGTAAAGAAGAAAAGGCAGGTAGAGTGGATGGTCCAGAGAAGCACTGGCAAGTCAGCTTTGGGAGGAAGAAATGTTGCTGATGCTAAAACATCCAGCCTTTGAGAAGCCAGCTAGGACATCATTCCTGTGTGCTGGGGAGGACACAGAGTTGTGGGGATGAAGGGGAAGATGGCATGAGGTCAGAGGGTCCTGCTGTACCTGGGTGACCTCTGTCTGGTGGCTCCCATGCACGTGGGAAGGCTCAAACAACCTTGAGCAGTGGGAGAGAGTCAGGCATAGACCAAAGGGTCTCGGTGAACTCAAGTACAAGATTTGTAACCATGCGCACAAACCTATATACACTCTTTATGCCGATTCCCATGCAGATCGTTAGATGAAATAAATTGGTATTGACACCAAGTAAAGCTTACAACAGCACTGAACTTTCAACTCTCTTCCAGTAGATTTCTTATCTTTCCCAATTTGTGGCTCATCTATTTTCAACGTAAAGAGATTAGAAGGATATTGATGACAACATAATGAGTGTGGAGTAAGGGGAAGAAAGGGCTCTACCTCACACTTTGTAAAAATGATTATACGATTGAGCAGGCTACAAAGCCACTGGCTTGATCTGAGGTTTATAGAAACAGGACTTTTAACCATATAGAAGTAGCTTTTAGCATCCATCATGCAAAGGTCCCAAGATCGTAGCTCACATGAATCAAGAGTTGACTGGGAGGCGTGGGAAAGATGGAGGGATAAGGAATTTGTTATGAAAATTCGTGAGTATCTTTAATCAGAGATGGAACTAACTCTGCCTTTTCCTGGATCAGCAAAAAAGAAGCTTTGTCTCTATACCTGTGTCCCACAGAGAGGAAGAAGAGAGAGAGACAGGATAGCATTAGAGAAGGAAAAAGAGGGCCAAGATAGCCAAGCTCTCTTTCCTCACACTTTGAAGTTATTCTTAAATAAACTTGAGCAAGACAAGCCACACTGCTATGTGCCATGGAAGACAAACTGACAAAGCACATGTTTCATTTGACGGATTATTTCCCATTCGTGACAGAAATCTAGCAGAGAGACCCCAATGGGTCCCCTTGCTATCCCCTGCTGAGAACCTAGGGCAGTTAATCTTTCTAAAGCTCAAATTCCTCTCAGAATATTCCAGGCACCCTGGAGTGAGGGTGTCTCATGTGAATTCTATGCATTAGTTATCTTGGTTACACAGCATCGTTTTCCTTTTCCTATTCATTGGATGATGCCAGATTGGGTCAACTCCAAAAGCAACATCTAGGCATGAATTCTCCACCTAGGTCCCCACTGAGGCTGCCACTAGCTGATGTCTGATTTGAAGGCCTAACTATCTGAGCAAAGGAGTTTTCATGTGGCACTTCTGAAGTCCCTGGCGCTATCTTTCACCATTGCAGAGCTGCTGGGACCAGTATGGCGGTGTCTTGTGTTCTCAGAGCCCTGTGGTGATAATGATGAAAAACTCTGGGAGATTTGACTTGCTCTTTTATTGCAGAGCTCAGCCATGAGCACCTGGGGTCCAAGCCAGGAGGGGATGGTTTGTGTGACAGATGACTTACTCCACTCAGCTGCAGTTCTCCGGCACAATGAGATGAAAAAAACGCTATCCTCTTAGTAGCTGGTACAAGAATTTATCTTAGGAAGAGACTTGCCTTTCTGAGAAAAATGCCTTGATAAGCTCACGTGTGTAGTCAATTCCTTTGAAGCATAGGTGTCCTCTGGTGCCAAAGTTTCAGAGAAAGAGCCAAAGTTACTCTGCTTAAGAAAGCAAACCTTATTTATCTGTGTGTGTATTTTGTCTTGAAGATGGGAAAGAGGAGAGTAAAAAGGAGGAAGAATAAGATAACAAGACGGTGGGAGATCATGGGCTACACAGTAGGATTCTTCTTCACTAATATTATTGAAAACCATAAAATGCTTGGTTTGCTTGGATTTCTTATGGAAACCAGTGAATGGGGGCTGACCTTGTGTACATGCTGAGTCTGGGCAAAACAGAGGCCACAGAAACAGATAAAGGAAGGAGAGACAGGCCAGTTGCCATCTGCATAGCTATACCAGGTCCACTGTCTGAAATCAAACCTGTGCAGACTACCTGGTCCTTGATTATACAAACTGAACCCAAGGGGCACATCGCCCCATCAGGGCCCAGGACGAGCTCAGACAGGTTTTGTAGGTCAGGGTAGGTGCAGCTTAGGAACTACAGAACGACTCGGGCGCTACCGAAAATGGAAGCAAAACAGACCTCAACAAGCACCTCTTCTGACCTTCTTTGTAGTTCTGTCCCCTTCCCTCTTCCAGGAAGGGCCTCTATAGGCTCAGAGGAGTCTTGGCACCTGGACAGCTGCCGGTAACGAAATCTCTCCCGTTTCCAGTAAGCCCTCTACCTCTGCCCCAGTTTTCCCTTCTATTCCATTCCCTACCACTGCATGCATTCCGCACGCATTCAGTGAGCACCTACTCTGTGCCTAATGCTTCAGCAGGTGTACAGAAGTAAACAACACACAGTCTATGGGAAACAAATGCTCCATTTCTCTGCACCATTGGTGGGCTGAGCTCCAGGGGACTGACCCCTTATTCCTCCTTGCCTTGAGAGCACACTGTTGAAAATACAATGCTTTCGTCCAAAAAGGTTTTAATCATTTCTTCATCTTCAAGCTTAGTCTATCACAGAGATGAGTTTTGATTCTAGCATTTCTCACACACTTTCATTATTTTCTTATGTGCAGGTGCCTCCTGTGTTGGTTTTCTATTGCTGCTGAAACAGATTACCACTAACGTAATTGCTGAAAGCAGCACACATTTATTCTCTTACCGGTCTGGAGGTCGGTGTGGCTGTTACTTCTGGAGGCTTTGGAGAGAATCCTTTTTTTTTTTCACTTTTTCCAGCTTCTATAGGCTGCCATTTTCCTTGGCTCATGGCCCTGCAACACTCTGACCTCTGCTTCCATCATCACGTGACCTTTATGACTCTGACCCGCCTGCCTCCCTTATGTATGGATGCTTTTGGCTAATTAGACCCACCTGGCTAATTCAGGCTACTCTCCTCATCTCATGAGCCTCAATTTACTCACACCTGCAAAATCCCTTCTATCACTTAAGGCAACATATTCACATGTTCTGGGGATTAACATGTGGGCATCATTAGGGGGCTATTATTCAACCCACCACATTCCCTCAGTATAAAAAAAACCAAAAAAAAATTTTTTTTAAATAAAAAAGACTGCCTTTGTCACCCTGCCCCTTCTGGAGCTGTGCTTAGTCTCACAATGTCAGGTCCACAGCGGTCTATGGGTGGAAGACCAGTCTGCACAAGATGTTGAGGGGTCATCTTGGACATGAGGTGCAACTGAGAATTAAAAATGATAAAATCCGCTCTTCTTAAAATTAATTAATTAATTTAACAAACACAAAGAGCCTACCTTATATAGATGCTGTTCTAAGGCCTGGGGGAAATAGCAATGAGTGAAACAGAGGAGTCTTTGATACCACAGGGCTGATGAACTAGGAGAAAAATACAGAGGCTTTTTCAATGTCATATATCATTAGGGAATTGCAAATTAAAACAACCACAAGATATCATACACAGCTGTTAGAATGCTAAAATCCAAAACACTGACAATACCAAAGGCTGGTGAGCATTTGGGGCAACAGGAATTCCCACTGGTTGCTGGTGGGCAGGCAAGACGATACTGCCACTTTGGAAGACAGTCTGGTAGTTTCTTACAAAGTTAACCATATGCTTACTGTATGATCCAACCATCATGCTCCTTGGTATTTTCCCAAAGGAGTTGAAAATTATATCCACATAAAACCCTGCACACAAATGTTTATAGCACCTTTATTCATAATTGCCCAAAACTGGAAGCAACCACAATGTCCTTCAACAGGTGAATGGATAAACAAACTGTGATCCACTCATACAATGAAATATTATTCCGTGATTAAAAAAAAAATAAATGAGCTATTAAGCCACCAAAATGACATGGGGGAATCTTAAATGCATATTGCTAAGTAAAAGAAGCCAGTCTGCAAGACTACATATTGTATGATTCCAACTGTATGACATTCCGGAAAAGACAAAACTTTAGAGACAGAACAGAGATCAGTGGTTACCAGGGATTTGGGGGGAGGAGGAGAGATGAATGCGTGGTGCACAAGGGTTTTTAGAGCACTGAAACTATTTGTATGATACCTCAGTGGTATGTAACGGTGGATACATGACCTTATGCATTTGTCGAAACCCATAGAACTGAACAACACAAAGAGCGAACCCTAATGTAAACTATGAATTTTATGTACCTTCTGCTCAATTTTTCTGTAAACCTTAAACTGTTCTAAACATAAAGTCTATTCATTTGAAAAGGCATAGTATGTTGGATGACGTCATGTGCTATGAAGAAAAATAAAGCAACACACAGGTATAGAAGTAATGGTATGGTGTGGTGTGGTGAGTGTGTGTGTGTGTGCAAACTATTTTATATTTTAGATGGTTAGGGATGACCTCACTGATGATGTGATGCTTGAGAAATCTTAAAAAAGTGATGGTGCGAGCATCCCTGGTGGCGCAGTCGTTGAGAGTCCGCCTGCCGATGCAGGGGACACGGGTTCGTGCCCCGGTCCGGGAAGATCCCACATGCCGCGGAGCGGCTGGGCCCGTGAGCCATGGCCGCTGAGCCTGCGCGTCCGGAGCCTGTGCTCCGCAATGGGAGAGGCCACAACAGTGAGAGGCCCGCATACCGCAAAAAAAAAAAAAAAAAGGGGATGGTGCAAGTCATACAAACTTATGGTGTTAAAAAAAAAAAAAAAAAAAAAAACCCTACGGACCAAGGGAAGCAAGTGCAAAGGCCTTGTGACTGGCATGTGCTTGGTGTGTTTGGTGTCAATGTGGCTGGTGTTGGATGAACTGGAAGAGACACCAGGGGTGGGGTGGGGGAGGACCATATCATGGAGCACCTTGCAGGTCACTATGGAGAACTGGGATTTTACCCTGAGGGAGATGGGAGCCCCTGGGGGGTTATGAGCAGAGGAGAGACATGGTCTGATTTATTTTTAAGAAATTTCCTCTCGGAGGAGCTTCAAGATGGCGGAAGAGTAAGAAGTGGAGATCACCTTTGTCCCCACAGATACATCAGAAATACATCTACACGTGGAACAACTCCTCCAGAACACCCACCGAACGCTGGCAGAAGACCTCAGACCTCCCAAAAGGCAAGAAACTCCCCACGTACCTGGGTAGGGCAAAAGATAAAATAAACAGAGACAAGAATAGGGACGGGACCTACACCAGTGGGAGGGAGCCGTGAAGGAGGAAAGACTCCCACACACTAGAGGCCCCTTCGCCGGCGGAGACTGCGGGTGGCGGAGGGGGAAGCTCCGGAGCCGCGGAGGAGAGCGCAGCCACAGGGTGCGGAGGGCAAAGCGGAGAGATTCCCGCAGAGGATCGGTGCCGACCAGCACTCACCAGCCCGAGAGGCTTGTCTGCTCACCCGCCGGAGCGGGCGGGGGCCGGGAGCTGAGGCTCGGCTTCGGTTGGATCGCAGAGAGAGGACTGGGGTTGGAGGCGTGAACACAGCCTGAAGGCCCCGGGCTAGTGCGCCACGGCTGGCCGGGAGGGAGTCCGGGAAAAAGTCTGGAGCTGCCGAAGAGGCAAGAGACTTTTTCTTCCCTCTTTGCTTCCTGGTGCGTGAGGAGAGGGGATTAAGCGCGCCGCTTAAAGGAGTTCCAGAGACAGGCGCGAGCCGCGGCTATCAGCGCGGACTCCAGAGACGGGCATGAGACGCTAAGGCTGCTGCTGCAGCCACCAAGAAGCCTGTGTGCGAGCACAGGTCACTCTCCACACCTCCCCTCCCGGGAGCCTGTGCAGCCCGCCTCTGCCAGGGTCCCGTGAACCAGGGACAACTTACCCGGGAGAACACACGGCGCCTCAGGCTGGTGCAACGTCACGCCGGCCTCTGCCGCCCCCGCAGGCTCGCCCCGCACTCCTTACCCCTCCCACCCCTGGCCTGAGTGAGCCAGAGCTCCCGAATCAGCTGCTCCTTTAACCCCGTCCTGTCTGGGCGGGAATAGACGCCCTCAGGAGACCTACACGCAGAGGCGGGGCCAAATCCAAAACTGAACACCAGGAGCTGTGCGAACGAAGAAGAGAAAGGGAAATCTCTCCCAGCAGCCTCAGGAGCAGCGGATTAAAGCTCCACAATCAACTTGATGTACTCTGCATCAGTGGAATGCCTGAATAGACAGCGAATCATCCTAAATTGAGGAGGTGGACTTTGGGATCAACGATATATATATATTTCCCCCCTTTTTCTCTTTTTGTGAGTGTGTATGTGTATGCTTCTGTGTGTGATTTTGTCTGTATAGTTTTGCTTTTACCATTTGTCCTAGGGTTCTGTCTGTCCGTTTTTTGTGGGTTTTTTTTTATTATAGTTTTTAATTCTTGTTAGCATTGGTGGATTTCTTTTTTGGTTTGGTTGCTCTCTTCCTTCTTTCTTTCTTTTTTAATATTTTTTTATTACTTAAAATTTTTTTTTATTTTAAATAATTATTTTTTACTTTTTTTTTTTTTTTTTTTTGCTGTACGTGGGCGTCTCACCATTGTGGCCTCTCCCGTTGCGGAGCACAGGCTCTGGATGCGCAGGCTCAGCGGCCATGGCTCACAGGCCTAGCCACTCCACGGCATGTGGAATCTTCCCGGACCGGGGCACGAACCCGTGTCCCCTGCATCGGCAGGCGGACTCTCAACCACTGCGCCACCAGGGAAGCCCTACTTTTTATTTTAATAACTTTATTTCATTTTTTCTTTCTTTCTTTCTTTTTTTCTCCCTTTTATTCTGAGCCACGTGGATGATAGGGTATTGGTGCTCTGGCAGGACGTCAGGCCTGTGCCTCTGAGGTGAGAGAACCGAGCTCAGGACATTGGTCCACCAGAGACCTCCCAGATCCATGTAATAGCAAACGGCGAAAGCTCTCCCAGAGATCTCCATCTCAACACAAAGACCCAGCTCCACTCAATTACCAACAAGCTACAGTGCTAGACACTCTATGCCAAACAACTAGCAAGACAGGAACACACCCCACCCATTAGCAGAGAGGCTGCCTAAAATCATAATGAGGTCACAGACACCCAAAAGCACACCACAGAATGTGGACCTACCCACCAAAAAAACAAGATCCAGCCTCATCCACAGGAACACAGGCACCAGTCCCCTCCACTAGGAAGCCTACACAACCCACTGGACCAACCTTAGCCACTCGGGGCAGACACCAAAAACAACGGGAACTACGAACCTGCAGCCTACGAAAAGGAAACCGCAAACAAAGTAAGTTAAGCAAAACGAGAAGAAAGAGAAACACACAGCACATGAAAGAATGAGGTAAAAACCTACCAGACCAAACAAATGAAGAGGCAATAGGCAGTCTACCTGAAAATTAAGTGAGAATAATCATAGTAAAGATGATCCAAAATCTTGGAAATAGAATGGAGAAAATAAAAGAAAAGTTTAACAAGGGCCTAGAAGAACTAAAGAGCAAACAAACAATGATGAACAATACAATAAATGAAATTTAAAATTCTCTAGAGGGAATCAATAGAATAACTGAGGCAGAAGAACAGATAAGTGACCTGGAAGATAAAATAGTGGAAATTACTACTGTAGAGCAGAATAAAGAAAAAAGAATGAAAAGAATTGAGGACAGTCTTAGAGACCTCTGGGACAACATTAAACTCACCAAAATTCGAATTAGAGGGGTCCCAGAAGAAGAAGAAGAAAAAGAAAGGGTCTGAGAAAATACTTGAAGAGATTATAGTTGAAAACTCCCCTAATATGGGAAAGGAAATACTTAATAAAGTCCAGGAAGCGCAGAGAGTCCAATACAGGATATATCCAAGGAGAAACACGCCAAGACACATATTAATCAAACTATCAAAAATTAAATACAAAAGAATATATTAAAAGCAGCAAGGGAAAAGCAACAAATAACATACAAGGGAATCCCCATAAGGTTAACAGCTAACCTTTTAGCAGAAACTCTGCAAGACAGAAGGGAGTGGCAGGACATATTTAAAGTGATGAAAGGGAAAAACATACAACCAAGATTACTCTACCCAGGAAGGATCTCATTCAGATTCAATGGAGAAATTAAAACCTTTCCAGACAAGCAAAAGCTAAGAGAATTCAGCACCACCAAACCAGCTTTACAACAAATGCTAAAGGAATTTCTCTAGGCAAGAAACACAAGAGAAGGAAAAGACCTACAATAACAAACCCAAAACAATTAAGAAAATGGTAACAGGAACATATATCAATAATTACCTTAAATGTAAATGGATTAAATGCTCCAACCAAAAGACATAGACTGGCTGAGTGGATACAAAAACAAGACCCGTATATATGCTGTCTACAAGAGACCCACTTCAGACCTAGGGACACATACAGACTGAAAGTGAGGGGATGGAAAAAGATATTCCATGCAAATTGAACTCAAAAGAAAGCTGGAGTACCAATTATCATATCAGACAAAATAGACTTTACAACAAAGACTATTACAAGAGACAAAGGGGGACACTACATAATGATCAAGGGATCAATCCAACAAAAAGATATAATAACTGTAAATATTTATGCACCCAACATAGGTGCACCTCAATACATAAGGCAAATGCTAACAGCCATAAAAGGGGAAATTGACAGTAACACAATCATAGTAGGGGACTTTAACACCCCACTTTCACCAATGGACAGATCATCCAAAATGAAAATAAATAAGGAAACACAAGCTTTAAATGATACATTAAACAAGATGGACTTAACTGATATTTATAGGACATTGCAGACATAACAGAATACACTTTCTTCTCAAGTGCTCATGGAACATTCTCCAGGATAGATCATATCTTTGGTCACAAATCAAGCCTTGGTAAATTTAAGAAAATTGAAGTCATATCAGGTAGCTTTTTGGACCACAATGCTATGAGACTAGATCTCAATTACAGGAAAAAATCTGTAAAAAATACAAACACATGGAGGCTAAACACTACACTACTTAATAGCCAACAGATCTCTGAAGAAATCAAAGAGGAAATAAAAAAATACCTAGAAACAACTGACAATGAAAATACGATGACCCAAAACCTATGGAATGCAGCAAAAGCAGTTCTAAGAGGGAAGTTTATAGCAATACAATCCTACTTTAAGAAACAAAAACCATCTTAAATAAACAACCTAACCTCACACCTAAAGAAATTAGAGAAAGAAGAACAAAAAACCCCTAAGTTAGCAGAAGGAAAGAAATCATAAAGATCAGATCAGAAATAAATGAAAAAGAAATGAAGGAAACAATAGCAAAGATCAATAAAACTAAAAGCTGGTTCTTTGAGAACATAAACAAAATTGATAAACCATTAACCAGACTCATCAAGAAAAAAACGGAGAAAACTCAAATCAATAGAATTAGAAATGAAAAAGGAGAAGTAACAACTGACAAAGCAGAAATACAAAGGATGATAAGAGATTACTACAAGCAACTATATGCCAATAAAATGGACAACATGGAAGAAATGGACAAATTCTTAGAAAAGCACAACCTTCTGAGACTGAACCTGGAAGAAATAGAAAATATAAATAGACCAATCACAAGCACTGAAATTGAGACTGTGATTAAAAATCTTCCAACAAACAAAAGGCCAGGACCAGATGGCTTCACAGGCGAATTCTATCAAACATTTAGAGAAGAGCTAACACCTATCCTTCTCAAACTCTTCCAAATTATAGCAGAGGGAGGAACACTCCCAAACTCAATCTATGAGGCCACCATCACCCTGATACCAGAACCAGACAAAGATGTCACAAAAAAGAAAACTACAGGCCAGTATCACTGATGAACATAGATGCAAAAATGCTCAACAAAATACTAGCAAACAGAATCCAACAGCACATTAAAAGGATCATACACAATGATCAAGTGGGATTTATCTCAGGAATGCAAGGATTCTTCATATATATGCAAATCAATCAATGTCATAAACCATATTAACAAATTGAAGAATAAAAACCATATGATCATCTCAATAGATGCAGAAAAACCTTTTGACAAAATTCAACCCCCATTTATGATAAAAACCCTTCAGAAAGTAGGCATAGAGGGAATTTACCTCAACATAATAAAGCCCATATATGACACACCCACAGCCAACATTGTTCTCAATGGTGAAAAACTGAAACCATTCCCACTAAGATCAGGAACAAGACAAGGTTGCCCATTCTCACCACTATTATTCAACATTGTTTTGGAAGTTTTAGCCACAGCCATCAGAGAAGAAAAACAAATAAAAGGAATCCAAATCAGAAAGAAGAAGTAAAGCTGTCACTGTTTGCAGATGACATGATACCATACATAAAGAATCCTAAAGATGCTACCAGAACACTACTAGAGCTAATCAATGAATTTGGTAAAGTAGCAGGATACAAAATTAACGCACAGAAATCTCTTGCATTCCTATACACTAATGATGAAAAACCTGAAAGTGAAATTAAGTACACACTCCAATTTACCATTGCAACAAAAAGAATAAAATACCTAGGAATAAACCTACATTAGGAGACAAAAGACTTGTATGCAGAAAATTATAAGACATTGATGAAAGAAATTAAAGATGATACCAACAGATGGAGAGAGATACTATGTTCTTGGATTGGAAGAATCAATATTGTGAAAATGACTATACTACCCAAAGCAATCTACAGATTCAATCTAATCCCTATCAAACTACCAATGGCATTTTTCACAGAACTAGAACAAAAAATTTCACAACTTGTATGGAAACACAAAGGACCCCAAATAGCCAAAGTAATCTTGAGAAAGAAAAACGGAGCTGGAGGAATCAGGCTCCCTGACTTCAGACCAAACTACAAAGCTACAGTAATCAAGACAGTATGCTACTGGCAAAAAAACAGAAGTATAGCTCAATGGAACAGGATAGAAAGCCCAGAGATAAACCCATGCACATATGGTTACCTTATTTTTGATAAAGGAGGCAAGAATAAACAACGGAGAAAAGACAGTCTCTTCAATAAGTGGTGCTGGGAAAACTGGACAGCTACATGTAAAAGAATGAAATTGGAACACTCCCTAACACCATACACAAAAATAAGCTCAAAATGGATTAAAGATCTAAATGTAAGGCCAGACACTATCAAAGTCTTAGAGGAAAACATAGGCAGAACACTCTATGACATAAATCACAGCAAGATCCTTTTTGACCCACCTCCTAGAGAAATGGAATAAAAAGAAAAATAAACAAATGGGACCTAATGAAACTTAAAAGCTTTTGCACAGCAAAGGAAACCATCAACAAGACGAAAAGACAACCCTCAGAATGGGAGAGAATATTTGCAAACGAAGCAACTGACAAAGGATTAATCTCCAAAATTTACATGTAGCTCAATATCAACAAAACAAACAACCCAATCCAAAAATGGGCAGAAGACTTAAATAGACATTTCTCCAAAGAAGATATACAGATTGCCAACACACACAAAAGGATGCTCAACATCACTAATCACTGGATAAATGCAAATCAAAGCTACAGTGAGGTATCACCTCACACCGGACTGAATGGCCATCATCAAAAAATCTACAAACAATAAATGCTGGAGAGAGTGTGGAGAAAAGGGAAACCACTTGCACTGTTGGTGGGAATGTAAATTGATACAGCCACTATGGAGAACAGTATGAAGGTTCCTTAAAAAACTGAAAATAAACTACCATACGACCCAGCAATTCCACTATTGGGCATATACCCTGAGAGAAACCATAATTCAAAAAGAGAGTCATGTACCACAATGTTCGTTGCAGCTCTATTTACAGTAGCCAGGACATGGAAGCAACCTAGGTGTCCATCGACAGATGAATGGATAAAGAAGATATGGCATATATATACAATGGAATATTACTCAGCCATAAAATAAACGAAATTGAACTCTTTGTAGTGAGGTGGATGGACCTAGAGTCTGTCATACAGAGTGAAGTAAGTCAGAAAGAGAAAAACAAATACCGTATGCTAACACATATATATGGAATCTAAAAAAAAAACAAAACAAAACAGTTCTGAAGAACCTAGGGGCAGGACAGGAATAAAGACACAGACCTACTAGAGAATGGACTTGAGGACATGGGGAGTGGGAAGGATAAGCTGGGACGAAGTGAGAGAGTGGCATGGGCATATATACACTACCAAACGTAAAATAGATAGCTGGTGGGAAGCAGCCGCATAGCACAGGGAGATCAGCTCGTGCTTTGTGACCACCTAGAGGGTGGGATAGGGAGGGTGGGAGGGAGACGCAAGAGGGAGGAGATACGGGGATATATGTATATGTGTAATTGATTCACTTTGTTATACAGCAGAAACTAACACACCATTGTAAAGCAATTATACTCCAAAAAGATGTTAAAAAAAACAAAAAAAGAAGAAATTTCCTCTCACTGTTGTGAGTGCAGAGTGCAGTGGGGCATGAATGGAACCAGGAGACCTGACGCAAGTCCTGCAGACTTGGTGGGAAGAAGTGTCATAGCTAAACGCAGAAACAGGATCATGTCTGCATTTGAACCTCTGATCCATTTAAATAACAGAAGACACTGGGGCCCAGTGCAGCTGGGAGAATGCAAACTCCTGGGGAGAATTTAATTCTCAGGAGAGATTTAGAAACCTAGGAGATGGGAGTATTGTCGTGAAGCCACTCTGCCTGTTTCTCAGTTTCCACGCTGGGGTTTCCCCCTTGGTAAGTCTCATACTGTCTACATTCAGAATGGGCCTTAACTATTCATCTGAAAAGAATATGCAAATTCTGTGCCCCTGTAATGGTTTGGGTATATAGCATGGTATCTTTTGTGTGATTGAAGACCCCAAATATTCTAAGTTCTGTCCATAGTTTCTTTGTATTCATTAACTAAACTTAATCTTCATAATTATCCCCTTATGAGACCCTATTGACAAATGAGGAACTGCAGACCCAGAAAAGTTAAATACTATTGCAAAGTCATCTAGTAATTAATAGCACCCAGATCTACCTGATCCTGAAGCCCAGGCCCCTCCTAAGACATGCAAAGACAGAGTAGTAGAAAGAACTGAACATCCCAACAGATAGACTCATCACACAACCTTGGGGTTTAATTCCAGAGAGAAAATGTGGAAGACAAACATTTCCATGCAAAACCCTTTCTTTCCTTTGGCTGTTTAATACCCTCTTTCAAAGTGGGTTTGAGAGAAACGGTAGAGTGAGTGAAGGAGGCGGGTTTGGAGAAGAAGAGTTTAGAGAGCAGGATAGTGAAGTGTGTGCAGAAGGGGAAAGTCTGGGCATATTTCTTTACTTCTCACCTACCGTTTCTAAGTGTCTCCCAAAGTGTGGAGGCTAATGGCTTATAAGGACAAAGAAAAGCTACTTGCCTCTTAAAAGCTGTGAAGCTTGTGGGGACCTTCTGGTTTCTGCCACCTCTTCTAGGTGGGGAATGAGGCCAGGTGAGGGGGTCAGGCTGGGTGGGGTTGGGTCCCTGCTGTGGTCCCCAGCAGGCCTGGTTCCCAGAGACTCTCAGCCTTGTCCCACGCTACTTCTCCCCACTATTGAGTAGAAGAGCCTTCCCTGGCCTCACGGGCTGAGTGGATTTGCTCGGGGAAGTTTCCCCATTTCCAGGTGCCATCGTCAAATGGAGGTGTGGGTGGAGAAAGACGTCAAAGAGAGCCCTGCTGACTCATAACTCCGAGGTGGGTAATGTTCACGTCCAGGGACCATTCACCAGCTGAGTAATAAACTCCAAAAGCAGAAATGCTGGCTGAATCCAAGCTGCATGTTTGTGACAGAGCGGGTGGTTGGCAGGGAGACGGTGTTGACTTTATTGCTGCTCCCCAAGTCCTGGAGGCCATTTTAACTAGCTTTCAAACAGCTTTTGTACTTTTTGGTCTTTGAGTTTGTTCTTATGGCTACACACATCCACCCACCCATAATCCCATTTTAATGAAATCAGGGGAACATCAAAATCACTACGTTGTGTCAATGTCTCCTTAAAATGGATATCTCTTGCTTTGTAGTTTATTAATATTTTTAATTATTTAAAGCAAAACTTCTACACACTGTTGTGCTGGTGAATAGAGGTCAAGTTTTTGTTTTTATTAATTAATTGTTTTATAAAAAAGAAAGCTTGTTTCCCAGTTTTCAAAGTAAGCTGCCAAGGAAGGAAAGGCTGCGACTAGCTTCGAATGTAGTATCAGATTCCTGGTATAATTGGATGTGTTTCTCAAAACATACTGCTAATATCTGGAGTGAAGTTATAAATACTTATGGGAGTGAGGGGTGGCAGGAGCCAGGCTAGGGGACTAGTGGGGAAATGAAAGGATATCCAATTAGCTCTGCGTGGAAATTAACTGTGTAGTCCTGCAGAAATGGCCCAACTGTTGAGTGACCACATCTAAAAGAAAAACGACAGTAGCAACGTAAATAACCGAAGTGTTTTTATATTTGTACGTGTATGTGAGGGAGGGTGAACTGGGGAGGCAATCATTAGGCATTGATGGGGAACTCTGGCCTTGACTGAGCTGGTTTCAGAGGCTGCCTTGGTCCCAGAGGGAGCAAGGCTCAGAGGATGGGGAAAGGGGATGCAGGTGGCATGGAAGGAAGGAGATGAAGTGATACTGTGGGACAGGGGAGGCGTTGGTTTCCCCCCCACCCTGCTAAGATACAGTAAAGGGTCAAGGGCAGACTTGAGGTATCTGAGTGCCAGGTCCCAGTAAAGAACACCTTGGAGAGGGAGGGGGTGGAGGAGGCATGCGCTGAGTTTCCCAGAGAGCTGGAGAGCTTGGAACATGGCAGTCTGGGGACCCCGGAAAAGTGATGCTGATGAGCACTTGAAGTCTTCCTAATGGAATTCTTAGTGAATTTGTTTAATCCACATACCTAGCATGTGATTGTCTGTTAAACTGCTTTCTCTACCATGCGTATCACTCGGGGTCCCTTTAGGAAACAGATGGCATACTCAAATGGGTAATTGAGAAGAGTTTAATAAAGGGACTATTTGCAAAAGTGTGGACACAGTGTGAGGAAACCACAAGGGATAGTACCTGGGGCTGGGGACAGTGTGGGGAGAGCATTGTCACCCCATCACCTGGAGGGGAGGGGAGGAAGCAGTACTGAACCTTGACAGTGGAGAAGACCACTTTGGAAGAGCAGCTTGGAACAACCTACCAGGAGAAGGCCAAGGGAATAAATACCGCAACCTCTCTCTCCCTCCAGTTGCCTGCTGTTGACTCCCATTGGCAAATCCCAATTTGGTGTATCTGGCAAACCCCAAATCCATAGTCGAGGGGCAGGCTGCAAGTTTGAGTAAGAGTTAACATTGCAGCCTATAGTCCAAAGGCTGAAAAACCAGGGAGAATTTCTATGCTACAATCTGGAGGGAGAATTTCTTCTTTTGAGGGAAACCTCAGTCTTCTCTGAAGACCTTCAACTGGTTGGGTGAGACCCACCCATATTATGAAGGGTGGTCTGCTTTACTTAAAATCAACTGATTGTAAATGTTAATCCCACCTTAAAAATACCTTTACAGCAACATTCAGACAGGTATTTGACCAAATAACTGGTCACCATAGTCTCACCAAGTTGACGTATAAAATTAACCATCACAGTTCTCATGGTGGGGCAGGATGGAAGCAGAGTTACACTGAGGTTCAATTAAGACCTTACAGTTTAAAAATTACTCTCACATGTGTTGAATTATCTGAACCTCAAAACTATGCGGTGAGACAGGTATTATCATCCATAATTTACAGATGGTGCAACTGAGGCTCAGAGACGTTATTGCCCAAGGACACAGCTGGAAAGTTGTAGAGGCAAGGCTCAAACTCAAGTCTCCTGACTTCAATGCTAGACAATGTCTAGGTGAGTAGTACAGTATTTTAAAGCCCCACTATGAAATCACACACTATCAGGAGTCTACTTCAGAATAATAAAATGGGGGAGCAAGTGAGAGTACAGATGAAATGTGATTGGCAATTGTTGGTAATTGTTGGGCTGGGTGAGGGGTACATGGAGGGTCATTGTATTTTTCTCTACACCTTTGGATATGTTTGAGAATTTCCACAATCAAACGTTAAATATGATCTCACAACTTTGTCAGCAGTTTGCTATCTTACAAAGTACATCTATCCACTCAAGCCCCATCATTCATAGCTGTAGGAACCCAAGCCCTTTGAACCTAGCTCTGTTTTTTCCTACTTTGTTTTCGAAAGGCATTCTTTGCCACGGAGTAAGGGAGGTTACGGCAGGTGTCTTTGCTGTCAGGTTACACTGAGTATCTTCTGATGACACGACGCTTGGACCCATGAGCTGACATGCAGGTTATGCCACGGTGCGGTGCTCACAAGCACAGACTCTGCAGCCAGACTCAGTTTGACCCCTGCCTCTGCCACTTACCAGCTGTGTTCCCGCAACAAGCCACTTAACCGCTGTGACTCAGCGTCACCACTCAAGAAGTAGGACAATGATAGTACCTTCCTCCTCAGTTTAATTACAAGGACTGAAGGAGTTAATATTGCCCCCAAACTTAGCCTAGTCTCTGAACACAGTAAACGCTATATAAGCGTGTATCGAATAAAACCTACAAAACTCTCTTTCTATGAGAAAGAACTGCTTTTGGCTGCATGTGGTTTTCTGGTTTCTTTGTCTTCCAATGCTGGAAGAGAAAGTAATAAGTAAATTGTTCATTCATCCAATAATTATTGAATTCCTGTTTCATACCTGTTATTACGATGATCATAAAGATGAGGTGTTTGACAACAAGGAACACAGTTTAGTTGGGAGGCAGACCATGAACTAAATCAATAGTTAACATTTACTAAGACATAGACATTTAGAGAAGTGTATGAAGGTTATGAATCATCTCCACAAAATACTCCTACACATAAATTATTGGGTATAATTTAACCCTACATACCAGGTTAAGAATCCCTAAAATAAACAATTATAAATAGTATGATAAGTACTAATATAGAAATATGTGCCCTGCTTACCTTGCTAGATTAATTTCTCTCCTCTACTTCCCAGTTCTACCATATTGTCTTCTTTCAGTTCTTGAATGAAATGGTTTCTAAAGTCTTGATTGTACACCTTAACTAGAAAATAACAAATAAATAAGCAAAACCTTCTAGGCTCATATATATATATATATATATATATATATATATATATATATATATATATATATAGAGAGAGAGAGAGAGAGAGAGAGAGAGAGAGAGAGAGAGAGAGAGCTATGTATATACTCCAAGGTATGTATATTTATTTATAAATTGTATACATGCATTATCACCATTAACTAAGATATCAAGATGAGAATTATAAATAGGGCAAGGTTTGCCCTTAACGACAGAGGATACAAATCCATATTTCAAGAAGACTTGGTGATAATTTTATATTCTTTTGGCAGTTTTCTTATCAGGTCTGATTAAATCATTGTTTTTATCTCAAAATGTGGTTGACAAAGAGCTGGTATGAGGCAATGTGAGTTCAGAAGAAAATTCTTATTCATTTGTACTTACATTATTAGCATTACCTTCAATCTGTTAGTTCTTTGCAGGAACCTCTGTAAGCCATGTTTCATTTTGTGAGGGTGGGTTTATCACCTTCGCCTAATATAATGCCTGTTACATAGTAGCTGCTCGAGAAATGTTTGTTGAGTTGATGGAAGGCGCACATAGGAAACACAACAAACCCAGACTGGGGGTTGGGAGAAATTGTCTCAGAGGAGACAGCACCTGAGATGGTATATAAAGGACAGGATTTCACTACAGGAAGAAGCTGGAAGAAGGCAAGGAGGAGCAGGAGGTAATAGGAGGACAGTAGGAGTTATCAAGGTGTGTGAAGGACCTGCAGGGGCCCCCACCTGGCAGCGGCTCCAGCTTTGCACACACAGGACAGAAGGTGAGGCTGGAGGGGAGATCGGGAAATCAGGAGGGGACACGGAGAGCCCTGTGCACTGGCCTTTGAAGGATTTGACCAGTGGGGAGGTGTCGTAATACAGGTGCAGCAGTGAGGGTCCTGGCTAAGGTGGGTGCAGTGGGGATGAAGAGAAGTGGGCACCACCAGGTGGGCGGGGAACGATGCCACCAACCAAAAGCGGGCACAGGAAGGGCAGCTTGCGTGACAGGCTGGGGATGAGGGCTGCAGAGCTGGTCATGCTGCATTTGAGGCGCTCGGGACATAGCCCCAGGCGTAAACCACAGCGGCTAAGATCGCTGGCCTGGGGTCACGGTGTCTTCTCTGATTCAGGGGGAGGGAACCCCAGTCAGAGGACTGATAGTATGCAAAAATGGGAAGACTCTGCCCCTGTCTTCATGTGGGTTCCAGGCTGTTGGGGGACGAGATATACACATACAATGACACATTAGGTGGAAAGCGTTAAGTAAGAGAGGAACCAGAAGGGAATTCATAAAGGAGCGATCGAAAATCACTTCCGGAGGGGCCAGAGGAGGTAGGAATCTGCTTAGAAATGCCCCATGGGGTAAAAGTCACGAGTCGTCCACATTTTGTGGCAGGAGCGGAGGAAAAAATGTGGGTGTCTCGTTGACATTAACCTCCAAAAGCTAGCCCTTTAAAACAGAGATTCCACGGTGACTTTTAAAACTAGCCCTTAGTGTGGAGCCTTTTTGAAAGTCTAAATAAATTACATTCGTTGGTTTCCCCTTGTCCACACATTAATCTTCTCAAAGGCTGCAGCGCATTAATCAGGCCTGCTCTCTCCTTCTGGATTCGCCTTTCCCTGCTACGTTCTGCGGATCCGAGGGACCCATCGATTCCACGCCCCGCTAGTGCCGGCGGTGGGAAGGAGTGTGCTCCGCCCATGGGTCTCAGAAGGCCCTGCGGAGTCTCCCCGTGCTTGGGGTTCCACTGGAATTTTCTGGCCCCCAGACATCAGGGCTCTCTGTGTGACAGGCCACACACTGGCTGACAGCTGCGCAGTTTCACCGCCCCTCCTCCAACCCCTATAAAGGTCTTGGGTTAATCCCATCCTTTCCCGGGGATATATTTACATCTAGTTGAATGACTAAGTAATTTGACGCTATTTGGCTAGATACCTGCAAACCGCCTGCTTCAATAAATATTCTAGAAGTGGCCCAGCCAAAGCTTCGGAGTGGTGTGGTTCTATGCCTTTCTTCCTCCGCCCAGGCATTGCCATCACCATGACCTAGTGTGCCCTTGACTTGCAGGACAGTCAAGTTGATTTCGGGGCAGTCAGGCAGCCTCCTCTTAGAAGCTTTGGAGCTCCCAGCAGGGTGTCTTGTGAATTATTTTCGTCCCTGTTGATTCTACTTTGCCCCCAATCTGTCACACTTCATGGGTTTCCCAGATTTAGCTGACTGGGCTTTCTCCACATATACAAAATGCAGTATGCCCACACCCCAGCCTCCCCTAATGACTTTGGCCATCAAACCTGTCTGGGGTCCTGTGACCTGGCTGGTCTGTAAGGGTGCAAAATTCAGACAAATGGGGACCAGGACTGGGTCTAGGACCGGTGTTGAGCTCTATGACTGAACGAGGGGGAGCCCGCAAGGCCTATTCTGGGAGAGTCGTTGAGTTGCAGAGAAGCTCTAAAGCTTTGGGTGGAGGTGGGGGCCTGTTTGCACAGTTTGTCCATAGCTCCTGAGCTGACCATAAGTCAGGAAAGCTGTTGTTTATCTTAAAGGGCCATCCGGAGCAGTGCAGGTCCACCTACTCCTGGATCATCCCCAAACCGCAAAACTGAAACCCATAAGGTTGTCCTCCTTCTTTAGTTAAGAGCCTTGTCCACAGTATTTGAGGAGATGGCCTCATCCTAGGACTGAATTAGGAGCAGCCGGGGTGTCCCTGCCCATCTCAGAGAGGACAAGCTGGCCATGGCTCTCGAAGTCCGAAGTGTGTGGAGTTGCCCCCCCCTCATGCCCACCCCCTCTTTGCTGTCTCAAACTTGGCTCCATGTGTCTGACAATGATGGCCAGGCTTCCTCTACCCATTAGCTAGACGGTTATTAAAACAATCTGAAAAATATTGGGTTGGCCAAAAAGTTCATTTGGGTTTTTCTGTAGCATCTTATGGATAAACCTGAACGAAAATTTTGGCCAACCCAGTAGCATCCCTAGACCTCCAAGGCAGCCCTGGCCCTTGGCATTAGAGAGAAACTTTTTGAAATGTTTGACTTTAAGTCATTCTTATTCAGCATGACAAGGGGAGAGCTCTGAATCTGAAGAGTTGTTTGAATAATTTCCTGAGTTTATTGGCAGGCAAGATAGGTTGCAGTGGTTGAACTAGATGACATTTAAAGTCCCTTTCAGCTGTGAAAGCCATGTTTCTCATAGGTGGTCAGACAAGCGAGGGACACTTGTGAGGTGGTTGAAAGACCACCGACCTTGACCTGGGAACAGTTAGGATTCCAACAAACCCCAATTCCAAGTCTGGAACAAGAAGGCACCCGGGGGGGACTTTTGCCAGGTAAGTCAACAATTCCCTTCAAGAATTGGGGTTCCAGAATGGGACCTCAGTCCTTGGAGGATGCAAGATAAGGTGTTATCCTATTCTTGGATGTGCTGAAGTCCTTGAAAGCAAGGCCAGGATTCAGCTGGAGCTGAGGCTCATGGCAAGGGCGTGGCCAGACGAAACAAAGCAGGCGGAATTATTGGAAATGAGGGACCAAGATCAGATAGAGACTAATAGCCAAGGTGATTTGATGCTAGCTACTGGCTACATGCTCTTAAATTTTTCCTACTTTGGTACAGAATGAAAAAGGTTGAGCCTCAAATCTGGTTTGGTGGCCTCAGTTGAAAAACACAAGTGAGCTTCATTTGGTTATTAATGTTAGTTTTGTAGAATGAACTTTAAAAACATGGAGAGAGTGATTGAATCTCTGGGAACATCTGCACAGACAGCAAAGCCAGCAGACTGGTATTCAGGGCTGGCTTTTATATCTGTACCTGGAATCATCCTCTGAGAACCTGTAAGTGTGACTTTTCACACAGACAGCACAACGAAGAAAGTGCTTAGTTGGCCGTGCCTGAGAGAGTTATCAGAAATTAATGCAATGCCAGAGATGTGCCATCAACGAGATAGGAAAGAAGGACCTCGGGTCACAGTTAAACAATCCAGCAACTAAAGATAGTCTCGCCAAGGGGTGTTTCTGCGTTCTGCAAAGGGCTTTGCAGAACACCTCGGAAGGTTAAAGCAAGACAGGCACACGGCCCTAGAAACTTCTCTACTATTCGTTCCTTTCCTGCTCCCAACTCTTACCGCCTCAGTCCTAAAGCTGCCAGCATCTCCGTCCCATCCCCCTCGTGCTGTCTCTCCACTTTCTATGGGGAGCTTTGGGGAGGGTTGAAGAAGAGTCTGGATCCCCGGTTGGTTTCTGCCGGATCAGCCACTGGCGAGCAGCATTTCTGATCACAGTCTTGTCCTCATCACAAAAATATCAGTTTTGGTATTCCTGCTCGAGTGCCCTCTTCTTTGTCTTGCCTATTTGGTGTGTGCTTTGCGGGAAGTGTGTGTGTGTGTGTGTGTGTGTGTGTGTACAGGTTCATATAGTCACCCTCTATTCTTAGCATGCAATGGATGGGGAGGAAGAGAGAGGATTGAAATAACAGCCAACTTAGCTTTCCTTTCCCTTCTGCCTTACACACTGATGTGCAAGGCTTGAGGCTGAGACGCTGTGCTGTAGAGAACACGTGGGATGCGGGGTGGAACCACCCTGGAGGAGCTGCAGGCCCCATCCACACCTGGGCCTGACTTAAAGGACGAGGTTCTGAACTGTATGTTGATGCTGCAGTGGGATGAGACACCTGCAGGTTCGGGGGGAGAGTGAGTACATTTCGCTTCTGGGTGGATGTGTCTCGCGGGGCCAGCTGGTGACGGCACTGGGCGGTTCTCCAAGAGGGCCCTTCATGACCCCTGCCTCCTGGAATTTACAGCCTTGTGTGGTTCCCTCCCACATTATACCACCTTTGGGCTGTTGGACCCTGAGAATATATAAAAGTGACCCCTTCCCCTATAATTTCTGACCCACAGAAACTGTGAGATAATAAATGTTTGTTTAAAGCTTCCAGTTTGGGGGTGAATGTTTTAATGCAGCAATAGATGATGAATACAGTAGTACATGGCTCTCCTCTTGCTCACCAGCCTCCCGTCCCTGTTCCAGGCAGGAAGACACAGAAGGGACCAAAAAAAGCAAGTGAGGAGATGCCCTTATGGGGGAAGGTAGAGGGTTGACAAATGCCCGCTCCTCGCCGCTGAGCAAGAACTACGGACGGGGTTCTCCCTGACTGCAGAGGAGGCTGGGAAATGTGGGGAGCTCGTTTTGCTTTGTTTTTAGGCTGAGAAAATGACAGCCTGGAATTAAAATGACGGTGGAGTTAGTAAAGAAGAGAGGGAATGGGAACCGGAGAGGCAACCATACTCTATTAAAAGATATTAATTTCTGAGTATGCTACACATTCCATTAGGTTTTCCCAGCCTTTTTCGTATCATAGGACCTAGAAAATAAGGCTTGTTTGGCGACGTAGGGTAAATGGAGAATGCGGCTCATGGCCAAGGCAACTCCCTGGGGGACAGGGGTTGACGTGGGACCCACCTAGCTTCTCCGAGGGCTGAGAGGACCGATCCCTGCAGGCCAGTAACCCATTCACCATAAAACTGTTTGAGCCGTTTCACAGGTAGAGTTGCTTTGGAGATCAGCACACAGGAGCTTTATTGAGGAGTGTTTTCAAGAACGACACCTGTGAGGGGTGAGGGATCCAGGACTGGGTAAAGGGAGAAGCTGGGTGACAATAAAATTGCCCCAGAGCCCACAGTGGACCCTCCCGGGAGCTCTGGAGAGGGATGGCCTTTCAGAGTTCTCCCACTTTGAGACAAGGGAGCCAGCCCTTTATCCTGTCCCTCCCCACTCTGACCAGACACTGGGTCTATGGGAGGGAATGGGGCCTTGGAACAGGGGCTCTCAGGCTGAGGGCCGTGACCAGATCAGGACTTAATGAAGAGCCATCAGCGCTTCTGTGACTCCCGGCAGCTGGGAAAAAGGGTCCCTCGGTCCCAAAGGGGGCAGAGGGTCTGGGCCGAACTCCCAGAATTCACTTCGGGGGACTTTGTGTTCTACGATCCCAGGGAACAGCCACGGTCTCCCGCAGAACGGCCCTCGGTGGCCTGGTAAAGGCGGAAAACAGGAATGCGTGAAATGAAGGTCTTACCCGGAATGACGTCTGTGGTGTTCTCAGCCCACGATGAGTCCTAGAGGCCCGCAACCTGATTTCAGCAGTGTTAGAGGACTGACAAATGTGCTTCACGTGCTGTTTATTTGAATTCAGCCAGGCTCTTCTGCAGCATTAATTGTCATGGACATCATGTAGCAAGAGGCAGCTGAGAGCCTGAAATGAGCTCCCAATTTGTCTTTGGAAAATTTTTTTTCTCCATTATGAGAATAGAAAGATTAAAGGGATAATAATACCTTACACACATATCATGCTTTCCTACTAGCAAAGAGCTTTCAAATGCATATTATCTTATTTGAACCTCACGATAGCCCTGTGAGGTAGTTAGAATAGGAATTCATCTTAGAGATGAAAATATTGTTAACTTTGGAAACTTATGCCTCCACTTTATATTCCAAGAATGGGTTGAATTTTTTGATTTTTTTTTTGTTGTTGTTTTTACCACGTTCCTTTCTATTCTCTCAAAACCGAAGAAGGCTAAAGTATGAAGGCAAGTGAGAAAAAGAATTTCCCTTCCCCATGCATATCTGGTTTATAGCATCTTTCTCCCACCTCTAAAGTTACAATACGAGAGTTAGGAAGCAGAAATTAAACTAATGTACCGACAAAGAAACAAAAAGTATGGCGGCTGCCAACTTCCGTGATTGCATCATTTATTTATTGTGCCCCTACTGAATGCCATGGGACTCGTGAAAAGGGTGAATAAAAAATCACAGTTCTTGTGGAGCTAACAATCCAATAAGGGATATAAAATAGGCAGAGAACTAACAAACATTAGGGAAAAGAAGTGGAGCCCCATTTAACAGGAGTTTAGAGCAGGAACAGATGCCGGGATGCTTTAACAGAAAAGGCAGCTGATCCCTAAGGATGAGCTGTGTGTCCTCCACAGATGAGTATTGCTTGTGGGCTAGCGATAATCCCGGGCTTACTGAGTGCCAGGCTTGGGGCTAAAATGAAGGCAGTAGCATTCAACGTGTTGCTGATTAATTCAGGTCAATATTTAGCCAACTGCACACTTATTATCACCAGCCAGCCAACTAAACAGTCCCTGCTTGCTTGCTCTTCCATTGGTTTATTTTTTTAATACCATATTTTGTCTTTTCAACACTTCCTGTAACGTTGGATAGGGCTTTACCAAAATTTTAAAGAAATGTTGGCTGCAGCTTCCCTTGAAAAATAGACTCCGTGGGCTGGGACATCACAGGGTCTTGGTGGGGAGATTCAGAAACCACTTTGAGCAGCAGATGTTCTCATATCTGCACCAGGTCAGACGTCCTTTTTGCACACAGGTGATACATAAGCTAGCACCCAAGGGAAACAGCAGGCCTTTGAATGGGGTGTTTTGTTTCAGAGTTGTCCATTTGTCTTGCTTTTTTGTTTCACCTTTATTCTTCTCCTGGAGGGAATATTCCAATAGGATTAATAAATGAGAAATGTAAATAATCTGACTACTGAAATATAGGTTTTCCAGGAATGCAATTTATTACTGGCTTTGTAGAAGCGAAGCCATATGAGGCCATCTGTTCAATGACCACTTCACACACTGCCAGGGGGAGAGGATTTCACAAATTAAGAGTCAGAGCTCCCAGGTGTTACTGACCTTAGGGGAAGCTGCGGGGAGAGAAGGGCACCGACCCTGGGAGAAGAAATAACCTCCAACCATAAACTGGTGTCACAGGGGCACAAGTCTTGAACTGGTACAAGTGAGGGCCTGACGCTAAACTCTAAATAGTAATTTGAAAGCTTGGGCGTAGGGGGGTGGATTTGAAAAGAGTATGAAGGGGAGGGGAAGAGGATGAAAATTTGGAGTAAATGAGGCAGGTCCTTAAGCAGCAATTGAGGCTGATGGGGTATGTTTGCAGGCTTGACCACTTGGGGGAGTTATTTGCAAGGTTGAATGAACCCACGCGCATTCTGGAAACGAGACTTCCTACTGGGTAGAAAGTGTCTTTGCATCATCTTGGTGGACCCTCAGAGCTGGGCTGAACAGCGGGTCAGGAGATTTCGAGTCTTAGGTGTGCCCCTCACCAGCCCCATGACAACTAGGATCTCTGTGCCCCTGTTTCCTCATTAATCAACCAAGAAGACTAGGTTGTTTGGTCTCTATCTTGCTCAATCTTTTATGAATGATTCCATTTCAGAATCAGAAGCTTTATAAAGTACTCCTTTGCTAGATTAATTCAATGTCACCTTTGACATCACCTGAAGGAGAAGGACATGGAGTCTGTGGTGACTTTGCCTTCATCAGGAGCCATCCTCTGAAAAGGGGGACCTGGAGACCAAAAGAAGAAACCTGAAGAGTGAGGGGGTCGCATCAGGACCCACCCCCGCCCCCAGGGAGAGAGTAGAGTGTGACTCCACCTTCTTAGTTGGAGAAGGAAAAATCCTAAGAGTCTGAGAGGGGCAGTCAACCTCCACATGGCTTCTTTCTGGTCCGTCCTTCCCTCTCCTGCCTTTCCATGTGAGGCTCTTCCTCCTCTTTATCAGTGATGGACATTTAGAACGAAGCTGTCTAGGATGGATGCATGTTTCTGGGAGCTGGTCTTGACCTGAACCAAAGCAGGAGCTGGGGAAACAGCTCCCTTGCCAGGATGGTGGGCGGGAAGAGAGGAGGCTGAGAGCTGGGTGGGGGTGGGAAGGCTTCAGAGACAGGTGAGATCCTGCCGCAGGCTGGCATCCAGGGACCAGGCTTCCCAGGTGGTGCTGAGAGGTGGACTTTGGAAGGAGGTTCTGAGGAGAGGAACGAGGCCATGAGCACGGGTCTCCCACTGCAGTCGGAGAGCCAAAGGGTGACTGGGGCTGTTTCCATCCAAAAAGGCTTCCATTTCTCCAGAACCCATCGTGTTTCATGGGAGAATGAGCTTCAGCTCCTCATTCATTCGTTCAGCAGGCAGTTGTCGAGTCTGCAGAATACTAGGCACTGCGGATCTTTGTGGATCCCATGGTGGGAAAAAGATTATACATAAAATCCCTGCCTTCGGGGAGCTTATGCTCTAGCAGAAGAGACAGGCACTCAAGACATAATTGAAAAGTTATAAAATAATAGCTAGTGGGGCTTCCCTGGTGGCTCAGTGCTTAAGGATCCGCCTGCCAGTGCAGGGGACACGGGTTCGAGCCCTGGTCCGGGAAGATCCCACATGCCGCGGAGCAACTAAGCCCGTGCGCCACAACTACTGAGTCTGTGCTCTAAAACCCGTGAGCCCCGACTACTGAGCCCACGTGCCACAACTACTGAAGCCCGCACGCCTAGAGCCCATGCTCCGCAACAAGAGAAGCCACCGCAATGAGAAGCCCGCGCACCACAAAGAAGAGTAGCCCCCGCTCGCCGCAACTAGAGAAAACCTGCGCACAGCAACAGAGACCCAATTCAGACAAAAATAAATAAATAAAATAAATTAGTAAAAAAAAAAAAATAGCTAGTGATGAAAAGTGTTAGGAAGCAAATTGGAGCAGATTGAAGTGGGAGAGCAAGAGGGGAGGGCTGGTTTCCATCACATGGTGGGAAAAGGCTTCTTCCTCTGAGGCAATATCTGAGCTGAGACCTAAATACAGCAAGGGGGCAAGCCCTAGGGATTTCTAGGGTAAAAATCTGTCCCCAGGCTGTGGGAACAAATCCGCAAGGGCCCGAGGTAGGCGTGTACCTCCTGTGTTCCAAGAACAGCAGAAAGACCGTGTGACCGCAATAGAGTGAGAGAGAGGGAGAGTTCTAGGGATGCCGTCCTGGAGGCCAGCAGACGCCAGCCCGGGGCCTCATGTAGAACCTCAGAGTTCTTGTTTTTTTTGGGGGGGAGCACAGGCTCCGGACGCGCAGGCTCAGCGGCCACGGCTCACGGGCCCAGCCGCTCCGCGGCACGTGGGATCCTCCCGGACCGGGGCACGAACCCGTGTCCCCTGCATCGGCAGGCGGACTCTCAACCACTGCGCCACCAGGGAAGCCCCGGACCTCAGAGTTCATTCTCAACCTGCTGGAGACCGTAACGGGCCCGACACTGCGAAGGCTCACTCTGGCTGGTGTGTGGAGAACAGACTGGATAGGACGGAAGGAGCTTGGAGGCAGGGTGTTGGCTGCACTGTTCGCCACTACCTTGGGCCAGTAAGTGACATTCTCTGATGCTTTGCCACTTCACAGGATGTTAGCGGCCCAAGCGGGGAGTCCAGGCCGTCCTGTGGGAGCGGAGCCGCGGGCCACGGGCGCAGGGCCACTGGGTGCCAGCATCTGAGTGCACGACTTGCAGAGAACCGTGACAATGTGGTTGCAGAGCTTTGATGCCTTGAGTAAAGGTTACAGGTTAATTCCTTACTCGCCTTTTCCCCAGCGCTCTCCCTGGCACGCGCTGTAGGAGAAAAGACAAAGCTTTGGAGTCAAAGAGGTCTGAGTTCAAAGCTCAATTCTACGACTTCCGTGTGCGCTTCACGTGACTTACTTAACCTCCCTTAACCTCAGGCTCCTCACAGGTGAGCTTCCAGCTTGAAGCGTGGATGTAAAGGTCTGAGATAACTCATGCCCAGTTCTCTGTCACAAGAGCTCTTCAGTAAGTGGTGGCTGTCGCGACACTTACCGTCCAGCTCCACTTCCCAACGCAGAGCAACAGGCCTGCCTCCTATTATGGGCTGCATCAAAATTAGCATTAGAGGGCTTCCCTGGTGGCGCAGTGGTTGAGAGTCCGCCTGCCGATGCAGGGGACGCGGGTTCGTGCCCCGGTCCGGGAAGATCCCACATGCCGCGGAGCGGCTGGGCCCGTGAGCCGTGGCCGCTGAGCCTGCGCGTCCAGAGCCTGTGCTCCGCGACGGGAGAGGCCGCAACTGTGAGAGGCCCGCGTATCGAAAAAAAAAAAAAAAATTAGCATTAGAAATCTTCTCTTCCAAGCCAAATCAAAGTTTTCCGTATGCCCCCTTCCTTTTCCGGGAAAGAAGGGGGCCCCGGGGAGGAATGGAAAACAGACAAGTGATGGACAGCTGTGTGATGTGAGAAGGCCCTCTGCCTGTCCAGCTTCAGTTCTGTCTCCTGTAAGGGAAGGGTTGCCCTGGAATAATCTGTGAGGTGGGGAAACAGAGGCTCAGCCCCGATGTCTAGCCTCGTCTCCACAGAGCGAGAGAGCGGCGGTGCCTTCAGACATCCTCGCCCCAGGGTCTTACAGCATCGCCAAGATGCAATGACATCGTCCATTTTCCCTGGTGCCTGTCCCTTGGTTTTCCTCCTACAGAAACCAGCGCTGAGTCGATCCAGGCAAGGATGCTACTGGGGGAAGCTCTGCATGGCTCCTCGAGAGAGAGATCCCCCCACGCTCAGCCAAGCCCGCGGTCACGCTCAGGCCCTCCACGTTTCCCTGCTTCCATCCTGGCTCTCATCGCCACCCGATTCGTGTTTGTTTGCTTATTCTTTGTCTCCCTTCACTAGAACACAAGCTCTGTGAAGGCACAGGCCTCCTTGTCGGGCCCACCACGGTGACCTCCAGTGCCTAGAAGGCTGTCCGGCGCAGAGCAGGCGCTCAACAGCCCTTGTCCAGGGGAGCACGGGAGTGACGGAGTGTGTCAGGGGTGCCCAGCACACGTGGGCTGGATCCACAGGCTGATACTGCATCTGGATTTGGCCACTGACCAATGCGTGGAAGCAGAAGCCCAGCTCATGAGTGGCCACGGAGAGGCCAAAGAGTGCAACCCTTCCACGCTGCAGTTAAATGACCTTGACATACATAGTTCAGCATTAAGCGAATTGATCAAATAGTTACTCCGCTGCACATTACCCCAACTGGTCGTTGGTTAGCTGAGTTTCCCCCTTTTTGCCTTGTTGAGGCGGATTTGGGGTCCTGAGAGTAGGGCTGCCATAAGGCAGAGGAAAGGGATGTGAATAATATAAGCTGATCTCAGGAAAGGGCGTGATACGGTCTTAGATGCTGCCCGTAGTGGGGGCAGGTGGCCAGCTGGATGTGTGGAAGGCTTATGGAAGACGGCGGAGGCAAAAGAGCCCAGCAGGCATTTAAAATAAAATATGCTGCCCACCTAAACAGGACCACATGGGTGCTTTCTCCAGCCTCTGTGGGATTGGCCTGAGTTCAACAGTCTCTACATCTTACTCCTCATGGTTTTGCTCAGACAAGACTCCATCCTGCCAGATCAGACCCGCTTTTTTTAAAAAAAATTCTGATTCCCAGTTAAGTTTACTTTCCTTTCCTTTTCTTTTTTTTTTTAACATCTTTATTGGAGTCTAATTGCTTTACAATGGTGTGTTAGTTTCCGCTTTATAATTGTCCCCCTAATGGCACTATGTACTTCCCCAATATAGCCCTTTTAAAGTTCTATCTGTACCTGGAACCTCATCCTGCCTGTACCCACATTAGAGATAAGGGATGGATACAGAGAGCTTGGACATCATCTATTTTGTTTATCCCATGTGGCTCCTGCTGGACGCCCCTCCAGTGCCTTTTGGGGCAGAGGTCTGCAGGTGTGAGAGGGACAGGAGGTGTCCTTAGGAAACTGAAGGCAACGTGGGCCTCTGGGCTTCATTCTTGCTCACTCAAAACCCATCTACTTTGCTTCATTGATTTTGGCTGCTGATGGGACTATGTTTGCCCATTCGTTAGAAAGTCCCACATTTCCCTTCCTCTCATTTATTTTTTAATCTGCTCCGCCCTTGACAGTAGAAGTGTCACTGTGTCCACTGCTTGGCAGCTGGGGGCTCAATATTTTCCCGCCTGAATGTAGGCAGAGGCCCAAGTCCTCATCGGTTTGTCCAAAATGGAACTGCTTGCAAATCTGCTTTGTTATCAATGTTTGATCAGTGAATGAACAGAGATGATGCTGTGTGCAGAAAGAGTGTGGGGTTTGGAGCGATCTCTCTGATTCTCATCTTCCCCGGGCCTGCCACTTTCCCTCCTGAGAGACGTAAAATACAGGGTTATGGTGAGGATTAAAGGAGATGATGAAAATGGCTTGGCACACTGGAGATAATCAAGTAATATTTGTTCTCTTCTTTACATGGATCCATAAGCTCTGTGTTAGGGCCTAGAGGGAAGGCAGAAGAATGATTCCCCGCGACGCTGACGTGTGTGTCCGCCCCTCCCGACTTGGTTGTCACGAATCCTGGTCTTTGTTGATGCTTTGGGACCATCTTCTTTAACTCTATCAAAAATGTATCCCCGAAACCTGTGGTGAGGGTGAGTGTTTCAAAACGCAATCCTCTTTCTAGGCTCCTCATTGTGTCACTGTCTATCTGAATCAAAGATTATAACAGAGGACGAACACCACATCAGAACAACAACAAATATTCCCCCTAAGCCATCAGCAAAATTAAGCAGGAATTTTCAGGACGCCCATCAAAAAAAACTGACCGGAGTGGAAAGTGGAGCAATGGCGCCACCAAGTGGTGAAACTGCAAACGACCGCTTGACTGCTGGTTTTTCATGAACTTCATTATCTTCGGAGAGCTACCGGGCTGTACCTGATCCAAGGCCCGGCTCATCAGAGCATGGTTGATGGAGCCGGCTCACGGGGACTGGCCACGCTAACACAGAGGAACGTCAAACCACTGTGCTAGGGCTTCCCTGGTGGCGCAGTGGTTGAGAATCCGCCTGCCGATGCAGGGGTCACGGGTTCGTGCCCCGGTCCGGGAAGGTCCCACGTGCCGCGGAGCGGCTGGGCCCGTGAGCCATGGCCGCTGAGCCTGCGCGTCCGGAGCCTGTGCTCCTCAACGGGAGAGGCCACGACAGTGAGAGGCCCGCGTATCACAAAACAAAAAAAAAAAAACAAAAAACAAAAAACCACTGTGCTAGTGAGGGTGACAAAGAGAGTGGGAATGGAGTAGCAGAAATGAACCCTCTATAGAGGGAAAAGCAATAAACACCCTATTTTGGGGGCTTCCCTGGTGGCGTAGTGATTGAGAATCTGCCTGCCAATGCAGGGGACACTGTGTTCGAGCCCTGGTCTGGGAGGATCCCACATGCCGCGGAGCAGTTGGGCCCGTGAGCCACAACTACTGAGCCTGCGCGTCTGGAGCCTGTGCTCCGCAACAAGAGAGGCCGCGGTAGTGAGAGGCCCGCGCACCGCGATGAAGAGTGGCCCCCGCTCGCCGCAACTGGAGAAAAGCCCTCGCACAGAAACGAAGACCCAACACAGCCAAAAGTAAATAAATAAATTTATAAACACCCTATTGTTTACGGCTTGTCAGTGACACGAGGAAATATTTTGCTGTTCTCATACCACATGCCTCAGAATCACCTGGAAAACCTGGTAAAGGTGCAGATTCCTGCCCCAGACCCACTGAGTCAGACCCTCTGGGGATGGAGTCTGGGAGTCTGCATGTTCAACAAGTACCCTGGGCGAGTCGGGGGAAAGTTAAAATTTGGGACCAAAAAGGGACCAGAGCCATGAATGAGGAGTCCTGAAGCCTCATTGAGCTCATTCTACAAAAAGAGAAAATGAAGGCAACGAGCAGGAGAGGAGTGATCACTTTTTAAAACAGACAGAAACTTGAAGGGAAAGGGAGTCCTGATACAGGCAGACCTTGTAGAGCCGCGGGTTCGGTTCCCGACCACGGCAATAAAGCAGATCTCACAAAAACGTGAGTCACAGGAAATTTTTTGGTTTCCCAGTGCATATAAAAGTTAAGTTTGGGGCTTCCCTCGTGGCGCAGTGGTTGAGAGTCCGCCTGCCGATGCAGGAAACACGGGTTCGTGCCCCGGTCCGGGAGGATCCCACATGCCGTGGAGCAACTAAGCCCGTGAGCCATGGCCGCTAGGCCTGCGCGTCCGGAGCCTGTGCTCCGCAACGGGAGAGGCCACAACAGTGAGAGGCCCGCGTACCGCAAAATAAATAAATAAATAAATAAATAAATAAAAATAAAAGTTAAGTTTACACTGTACTGTAGTCTATTAAGTGTGCAATAGCATTATGTCTACAAAAACAATGTACCTACCTTAATTTAAAAATACTTTATGAAAAAATCGGTAACCGTCAGCTGACAACACAGGGTTGCCACAAACCACCGATTTGTAAAAAGTGCAATCCCTGTGAATCGCAATACAATGAGGTATGCCTGAGCAGATTGCTACACACACACACACACACACACACACACACACACACACACACACACAGTCCTATATGTGCAACTGGCTGATTATGTGGATGGGAAATTTTGTTTGCTGGTCTGAGGAATTTTTAGTGGATGGTAAATGTAAAAACAAAACAAACCCTTCATTTGTAGCATTTGCCTATTTCCATGGTGTAAATACTCCCACTGTGGCCTATTTCCTGCCACAATGTGACATCACTGAACACAGAGGAAATGCACCATCTTATAGTATCTCACCACAGAGATTTAGTCATAAATCACCCCAAGAGCATAGGTGATAGTAAAATGTGATAAAATGATTAGGAAATGATGAGTTTTGAGTATGACCTTTGTTTCAAATATAATTTATTTAATTATAAGTCTGTATCGTTTAATTTTTAAAATGAGTGTGTTTTTGCAAAATTTCTGACAATCAGCTCTCATGAGCTGGTATGAGCCAGTTTCCAACATGCCATCACTTTACCCCAAGGAGCTTCTGCCACTAACTTAAGGCCAGAGATGGAGGCCAGGAGAGGGGGCTGCTGACAGGAGCTGATGAGAGTAACTCTCGGGAAAGGACTTTCTGAGGCAGATGTCGGGCAGGTAGCAAAGCCTCACTGAGGGCTCTTCTTCTCGGGGTTAACCCTCCACTGATTGTGGGGTGGCCACCTCTCTCGGCCCTCCCTGGTCCCCTTCCTAGAGCTGGGAGGATGTGGGCTTTCCTGGATGCGGATTTCCAGCCATCCCTGTTTAGCACCCAGTGAAGTCCCTGGCCCATAGGAGGGGTTCAATGACTATTTACTGTTGAGTGAATTACACTGACCCAGAGTCAGAAGAGCTGGGTCTTGGGTCTATTAGTACCAGGTTGTGTAATTTTATGGTTTCTGGGCCTCAGTTTCCCCATCTGTAGGAGGAGGGCCTTGAGTCTCATGACTGAATGCTTTGCCAGGATCCCAGGACTCTCCTTCCACAGCGATTGGCTCCAAGACCCCCAATCTGGGGCCCTATCCTGGTCAGCTCGCACCCAGGGTTTGACTTCATCGCGGGGTCAGGGGTCTCCAACCCTCATGGGTTGATCCCGGTATCACTGATGTAAGAGGCTCCGATACATGGAAAACTTTAGCAAAGAACCCACCGAACCCATTCATGGCAGGACTCCAGCTCCACAGACAGGTTCCCCAGAAATTCTAGAGAGGGGTGTGTCTGTGTCACCAGACTGGAGCAACCTTTAGGATGTCAGCTGCCAGGGCTGCCTTGGTGCACATCAGGGAAACTTCCAGCCCCAGCTCCTTTCCTCTCTCTCCCCGGGAGGATGTCAGTGGGATAAAAACCCACCTGAATCCTGAATATACTAAAAGCCACTCCGTTGTACATTTTACAATGGTGAATTATATCTCAATTTTTAAAAGCCTTTGAATGCTTATTGAAGAAGGAGGAGAAGAAAAGGAGGAAGAGAGGAGGAGGGGGAAGAGGAGGAGGAGGAGAGAAGACATCAGAGTGGCTCTTGTGGGTACAGAGAACGTGGAAGAATGTTCCAGGATTTCCTGGACCAACCCCTGTCAGAGGGTTTTCCGTTTGGAATAGAAATTCAGACTGGGTGCTTTTATCTTATTACCTGATTTAATATGTTGGATAATTAGGGTTCAGATGAAACCCAAGTGCTGGGTCTTAGAAGGAGTGTGAGACACCCCCCCCTCGCGTCTGGGGGAGGTGATGCGGTAGAGGGGAAGCCACGTGTCGTCAGGCTGACCTCAGGTCTGGCCCCCCGCCAGGAGTTCCTTCCTACCCATCCCAGCCTCTGGTTCTTTACAGCTTTCAGACAAGTGGCCGCTGGCTCTGCGTTCCCCTATCAACCCAGAACCCCTTGTGGAAAAACCCCTTTTCCTTTTTGTTTAGCTGAGACTGAGCTGGAATTTTCCAAAAGGAAGTTTTCCTCAGCAACTTAGGGAAACATAAAAGCACAAAGGTTTAAGAAAAAAAAAAAAAAAACACAACAACACCCCATTCCACTAGAGTGTAGATTTCCACGGTGGTTGGAGCACAGACTGAAGGTGGGGGAAGAATTGGTGGGACCCGCCTCCCTCCCAGGCCTCTGGTGTCTTCGCTTCCCACTCTCCTCTGTGGCCCCCCAGGCCCCGGCCGGAGTGGGGAAGGGGCCCAGCCCTGTGCCTTCCATGAAGCCACGTCCAGGCTGGGCACCGGCAGAGGAGTCCCGAGCAGCCTCCTAGGCGCTACTGTCCAAGTCATCCCCGAATTACCGAGGCTCCGATCCTGTAGAAACCGTATCCACCACCCGGCTATCTCAGCCGCCCAGGAGGAGCAGTAACTGTCCCGATGACCCAGGTGTCAAGCTGGAAGGCCCGTGCGTGACCACAGAGCCGGCCACCCGGCGTCAGACACCTGGGAGGCCAGGCCAGGCCCTTCTGTGGCTTCAGAGGGGACTCACTGAGCCCAGGGGAGAGGCCGGCGTCCCCACGGAGCAGAATCACCCTGGGAGGTGGCATGGGGGGCGGGGTGGGCGGAGAGGAGAGTCGCCCCGGACCAGAAACTCTGCTCTGCAGGGAGCAGAGGGTGTTTTGCTGTCAGTGGGGCTGGAGCGTCTGGATGGGGACCACAGAGCCGGAGGGCGGGTCACCCCCATGGGTCGGAAGCACGGGGAGGGAGCTCACCCCAGGCCCCGGTCTTCCTCAGCCTGGGATCACCGAGCAGCTTACGGCCGCATTACGGCCGACAGCCCTGAGCCCAGCCCCTCAGTCCGGGAGCCCGATCTTCCTGCCGACGGCCTCACCCTGAGCATCTCCGAGTTTTGCTATGAGTGCTCACAGATGTTTGTGATGCAGTCCTGGGGGCTCCTTGCTGCCGGCACTTCTCAAGCCCCTGGCAGCCCGAGGCCCCCAGAGGTCCGGAACCCACCGTGGCCTGTGCCTGTGACCTTGGAACGGCCCTCGGCAGACCTGCCTACAGTCCTGTGAGGTGAGAGACTCTGCTGGTGGCCTCTTTGTCCTCGTCCCTCAGGGGATTCCTCAGCAGGGGGGCGGGCGGGGGGGGGTGGTGGTGGGCGAGGTGGGCGGGCGGGGGGGGGCAGGCCACAGGTGCTGCAACTCTGAGGGTAGGGCTCTTTGTGTCTCTCTCTTTTACACACACACACACACACAAACACATCCACACGTATACACATATACACACATACACACATGTATACATATACACACATACACATGTACAAACACACACATATACACACACAAACACATACACATACACACATATACAAACACATACATACATATACAAACACATACACATGTATACACGTATACATACACACATATACAAACACACACGCACACACATACACACATATACAAACACACACATACGCACACATATACACACACGTATACACATATACAAACACATACATACATACACACATATACAAACACATACACACACATACACACACACACACACACACACGCACACAGCCATTTCTCTCAAGGCCGGTGTGCAGGGTGGTGTGGCTGAGACTCCAGCTGGCCCTGGGCCTGTGGGCACCTGGGTTTTGCAGGATCTGGCTTGGGTCACAGGCCACTCTCTTCCTCTCTCAGAATGTGCCCTGTGGTCTCTTCCAAGGGCTTTTCAGTTTGGCTTTGTCTGGGGTCACCCGAATTTTAGGACATGCTTTTTCATTCTTGAGACACAATGGAGGTTAGAATCTGCATCGCTTTTTGGCCCAGGGAATTCTTTTCAGTCAGTCTGTGAATTCAGGTCCATGTGCAGGACAGGAGCTCCCAGGACTCCACACGCAGCAGGGTGCAAATCCCAGCCTGGATCCTGCAGGAGGCTGCTGAATTCTGCCCCAACCGGCAGAAGCAGCCCTCCAGGCCCAGCTCCCCAGAATGTTCTCAGAGCCAGGGGCGGGGCAGGGGAGGCTTCGGGGCGTGTGAGGTCTGTTCTCTCTGCAGCAGCATCTGACCCTGCTCCGGTGCCCTGGTACTTGAAGGAAATAGCCCGCTAGCCATTTTGCTGTATATTTTTTGATTATTAACCCTTTAATATTGGTCTTAGGCTCTTGAAGCAGGGACATTAGTGGTCAGCAGGGGTCTGTGGCAGCACCTGACCCCCCAAAAGCCCATGAAGCCACAGCAGTGTCTGTCCATGGAGTCCTTTCCAGGCACTTTCTCACTGTAGGCCTGAGGAAGGCTTGGTGGAGCCAGGCCAGCAGAGGAGGAAGTGGAAGGAAAAGACAGAAGCCCAAAGAGATGGTCCCTGACAAGCCACTCCAGAAACAGAGGGTTCCAGGGGAGACCTGTCCTCTGGAGGGCATGGCTCTCCATGACCACAAGCAGCTGGGGTTAGCAATTCAGCCCTGCCGGCCCCATAGGACACAGCGGGGTCTGCCCGTGGGACAGATCAGAATGGCCTGGCAGAAATGTACTTCCTCTGGGTCAAATGTCCCCATCAGGTAGCCTCTGACTCTCAAACAGAACCATCTAGCTCCCCTGAGAAGTACTCCAAAGCTTGCCTCAGAGCTTGGCTGGCGTGATACCTGAGTGCAAAGCCTCATCTGAGTCTTGATATTATGCCATCCCTGCTAGGCCATCCTCTGGGGTCATCTTGGCTTTAGACCTGCTGCTACCCAGGATCTTAGTATCTTTTTCCAAACAGTCGCCAAGTGAGTGATACAGACACGAGCATCCTGGACCCAGAGGAAGGGAATCTGTGGCTGGGCTGTGAGGAAGCATGGCCGGTGCAGGTGGCTAGGACTTGGAAGGGTGGGTGCAGGGCAGCGGCTATTCCAGGCGGAGGGACCATGAGTCAGTCGCCAAGACGGGGCATGTCCGCCCAGTGAGGTACATCTCTGCCACGGACATCTGCTGGAAATCTTGCCCTGGAGGGACGGTGTGCCTGACGACTTAGCCTTATCACAGAAGGGCACGATATGGGCAGGGCAGGGCCTGGGGCCCATGCAATGGACTGTGTGTGCAGCAGTCATCATTCCAGCTGACGACCATCCAGACTGAGGCATGCAAAGCATTTTCATAGCACTTGCACATGCCAGGCAGCACCCTGGGCTGTTCGGACATGTTATCTCGCCTAAGCCTCATTACAGTTCTAAGGTATTATTATAGCCTTCATTTCATAGATGGCGAAACTGGGGTACAGAGCGACAGAGTAACTTGCCCGGGGATCTACCAGCAATCCCAGGGGATTTGTAGAGGGAAAATGATGAGTTTGGCTTTAGAGGTGTTTGCAGATGTCCAGTAGGCAGTGAGATCGTAAAAGCTAGAGGTCGGAGAAGCCGCTGGGGTTGGGATGGATCTAGTGATTCAAGAATATAACTCCTGGAATGATTTGAAATGGTATATGATTTTCTCTTTTGTCTCCATGAGTCTATGACTTTTACACACAGTCTGCCAAAGGCAGCCATATGTCTGATTAGAGATAGCATTTTTTTTATAGAAGGATTGCCTAGAGAAAGGCGAAGTTGACAGTCTACTTTCGACTTTCAATATAGGATTATGTGGCAGAACGGGAGTCTTCAAGCCAGGATAGTATCTTGAGGGAGGATTCACCAAATTCCATTACTTCCCTCTTTCCCCATTGGTTCATCAACAGTGAGTCTCCTGCCCTGTTTTTAAGGCTCAGGTGGAAATCTGGGGAAGGGTAAATATGACATAAGGGAGCTATAGAAAAAGCATGCCCCCCTGCCCTCTTCTGGATCAGGAGATTTAAGGGAGAAGCAGGATGGGGCAGAGGCTAAGGAGTCCCCGACCAGTGACAGTTAAGACAGGGCCCCGGACTTCCCCAGTGGCGCAGTAGTTAAGAACCCGCCTGCCAATGCAGGGGACACGGGTTCCAGCCCTGGTCCAGGAAGATCCCACATGCCGCGGAGCAACTAAGCCCGTGCGCCACAACTACTGAGCCTGCGCTCTAGAGCCCTCGAGCCACAACTACTGAAGCCCGTGCACCTAGAGCACGTGCTCCGCAACAAGAGAAGCCACCGCAATGAGAAGTCCACACGCCTCAACGAAGAGTAGCCCCCGCTCACCGCAACTAGAGAAAGCCTGCGCACAGCAATGAAGACCCAACGTAACCAAAAATAAAATAAAATAAAAAAATAAATAAAGAAGATGGGGCCCTGTCATCCAAAGACCTCTCCAGGCCCCGAATGAGCAGAACTCAAGCGAGACGGCAGCTATTCAAGATCTGAGGCCATAAAAGCACACAAGAGGCCAGAATAAAGCATCGTCCTGGAGAGCAAGGGGCCCCACTGGAGAGCTGGACCACCACACCCCAGGCCAGGGCCCTCTTCTCCCAGCAGAGATAGGCCAGGCTAGCTGAACGACTGAGCATTTTAGACCAAGAGAGACTGAAGACACCGAAAGGGCTTTTATAGTTATCCTGCCTGATTAAACTTCATCAGTTACAGGCCTCACTGAAAACTGAATTTTTAATACTGCACATCCAAGCCGTAGTATGAGTTAAGTATCCAGATCCATGGAGGAGTGACTAGGTGGTAGTAGAAGCTCTGGAATAATTGGATGTAGCCAAGGAATGTGAGTGGAATGAGAGCAGTGAGCTGAAGAAGCAGAAAATTTGGTCAAAGATGTGGGGGAGAAATTAGAGAGAGTGGGGCTGAGAAGTCCAGAAGTTTGGGTTATAGGGAGACAATGGCGGACAAGGCAACTTAATGTTGCAAAGGGAAGGGAGGATGAAGATGGAGAAAGGGTCATTTGATTTGACAATTAGGAGATCAAGATGACATTTAAGGGGCCAGGTGAGGTAGTGATGGGAAAGAAACCCATCAGGTAAATCACTGGCGTTAAGGAGTGAGTGAGTGATGAAATGGAAACAGCCAGAGGAAGCATTTCCTTTGAAGGTTTGTTAATGGGGTAGGCGAGTAGGAATACATCAGATGACAATATGAGAGGGTAGCATGAATGGGAGTAAAAAGACCTGGGTGTGACTGTAGGTAGAGAGAAAGGATCCAGTCAATGAGAAAAGATTAAAGATGCTAGAAAAAAAAGAGAGAGAGAGAGAGGACACTGGAGTGTGATAGTTGAGCAGGACATAGTGTGGAGAAGAGGAGAAAGGTGACCAGGAGAACAAGGTGGAGAGACTGACCCGGGGAAGGAAGCAGGGACCTCTATCTCCAGGAAGGAAGACAAGTGAGGACACAGGTGTTCTCAGGTGGAGACAAGGGTTTCTTAATACAGGAGACGTGCCCCCGTTCCCATTTTCCTTTACTAACTAAAAAGTGAGGTCACCTGTAGATGAGGCTACCCAACTGGGGAGACATCCGGTGCTGAAGGGTTGGGAGGGCAAGATGCAAGGAGGATGTACCTGCCCACTGGATGCTTGGGCCTCGGCTTCAAGTCCACTTCTCATAAGAGGAGGGGCATTGCTGAGGCAATGGATTAAGCTGTGACAACTGCAAGTGAGAACAGTGGAATTTTAGAAATGGAGGAGTCATGGGAAGCAGGGGTTTCCCTGGGAACAATTTCTGAAGCTTTGTCAGCTTCATTCCTTGTTCATATAATTTTATTAATAATTCTTACTTATTACTCAAAGAACATTGCCAAAACAATAATAGGATTTCTTTTAAATATTTGTTTATTTATTTGGTTGTACCCGGTCTCAGTTGTGGCAGGCAGGCAGGCTCCTTAGTTGCAGCATGCACGTGGGATCTAGTTCCCTGACCAGGAATCGAACCTGGGACCCCTGCATTGGGAGCTCAGAGTCTTAACCACTGAACCATCAGGGAAGTCCCAACACGATATCTTTTAAATCAAGATTTCATTTTTCCATGTTTCTTCCCAGTCTTAATCCTAATCCTTTTATGACTTTTATGTGGTTCTAACCAGATCATAGATTTCAGCAGAATGTATTTCCTGAAAAACAGCCACAGCAGCATTTCGAGTCCTGCATGCTTGTTTAGAAACTGGTCACTCTCCCATGACAAGGTAGAGTCTCTTTTCCTTTCCCTTTGAAACTGGATGGGACTTTCTGACTGTCTCCATGAATGGAGATGGAGGTGACACTGCATAATTTCCAAAACTAGGTCATGTAGGGTGAGTTGACTTCTGCTGGGCTCCCTCTCTGGGGACTCTCAGCGTTGGAACCCAGCTACCACGTTCTGAGAAAGCTCAAGCCACATGTAGGTATCCCGGCCAAGAGATCCAGCTGAGGCTTTAGCTGACAGCCAGTGTCAATTGCCAGTCATGTTATCTAATGAGCCTCAGATAAACCATCCAGTTGTGTCCTGTCTGAATTTCTGATCCATAATAAATGGTTGTTTCATGCCACTAAGTTTTAGCGTAATTTTTTATGCAGCCATAGTAACTGGAACACGCAGAGTTTTGTTTGATAACTTTTGCATTTGTTAGCAGGAGCATTTACTCATGTTGCTTCATAGTCACAATTATCATCTTATTGGTGGCAAAATATTTTGAATTGATGTAGTATAGCTTATGTAAATATGGTGCTATTCTTGGCTATTTAGACTGCTTCTCATTTTTTACTACTTAAGTAATGATATAAAAAGTTGTGCATAGAGATTTTCTTTGTCTTTGAGCTGCTTCACTGGGACAAATTCCCAGAAGTGAAATTACTTTTGGGTACGAACATTTTTATGACTCCACAAATGTACCACCAAATTGCTTCTCAAAATTGCATCGATAGATTCTACCATCCATTGTGTTTGGCAGTTTTGGTACATAAAACCGCCTCAAATTTGTTTTGAATTGAAGTGGGGTATAAATAAATAACTGCATTAAAGAAAAACCTTTACTATAATGAATAATTTAATCGGTGAAATAGTATTTTATCATTGCTTATAATTTGTATGTCTTGGGTGAGTACTGAGGCCGAGATTTTTCTCTATTTAAAAATGGTTTTGGGGCTTCCCTCATGGCGCAGTGGTTGAAAGTCCGCCTGCCGAGGCAGGGGACACGGGTTCGTGCCCCGCTCCGGGAGGATCCCACATGCCGCGGAGCGGCTCGGCCCGTGAGCCATGGCCTCTGAGCCTGTGTGTCTGTATGAAATTGGTTAAGTGGACCAGCATCAATGAAAAAATTAGAATAGAATAAAATAAAAATACAAGAAAATTATATTAAAATACCATTCCACACATAGTGAGTTTTTTGTGTGTGAAATTGTTTTTTTCAGTGCAGTGAGTCATGATGTAAAATGTTATTTTTCTTCGTGGAGGATGCAACCAAAATGTTTTTAAACTGTGGTCTTATAAAACCATATTTATTAACCCTTTTTCACATTGATGTGAACATTTCCAAAGCTATGTCTTCCCTTTTTATTTTGAATTTTCTTCCTTTTTTACCATTTTAATTTTTCACACGGTCAGGCCCAGCAAGCTTTCGTAATTTCTTATTTCAGTTGAAAACAGAAATTCATCTTGTTTCCACGAAGGTGATAAATGATCCATCCCGTTTTTGGTCAACTCAATTCATACTGAAGAATTCTCCAGATACCCCCCGAACTTATAAAAATTCATGTCGGCTCAGCAAAATGCAAATAAAGAGCTCAGGCACAAATGCTATTGCGGAGTGGGCAAATCGAGAATATGTGATAGACCTGAGAGCACGTACCCCTGGTCTCACTTCCAGCTGTCAGAGTTTACGTTGCATCAGCCAAATGAGTTCTGGTGCAAATGCTGTATAAGCCCATGTTCTCACTGTCACCCAAAGATAGCTACAGAATGGTGAAAAAAAAGTTGAAGAGGAAGTAAAGCTGAAGATCCCAGAACACATGGAAACACTCAGAGTAATAAAGAGAGATGCGTTTGGGGACACAATGGTTAGAATAAAATGATAATGATAGTAATAATTGCTGCTGTGTATTACATATTGACCGGGCTCATTTACTCCTCACCAACACCAGTGAGGTTTACCATTATTTCCATTCCGCAGATGAGAAAAGTGCGGCCAGAAGGCTACACGACTTACCCAAGGCTGCTCAGCTTGGTGATATGTGCCCGGAATTTCAACTTCAAGCCCATGCTCTTTCTTGATCACTGCCTCTCCAACAGGAACTAGCGGTTGCAATCAAAGGAAAATGGTGAACGCCTGGGAAGAGTTACTTACAATTTAGGCGTCTTAAAGGAGTTGCTCTGTGGGAACCTTCCAGATTCCCCTTTCTTCTCTGGGGAATGTCTTTCAAATAACTGGATCTTGTGATTTAGAATAAAAGCAGCTTCTACCGTGTACAGTGCTGGAGATAAACAAGACTAATCTCTTGTATTCCATCTGTTATTTTGCTGGATTACATTCAGATCGTGAAATTTCCTAATGTTACAAGGTCTCAAAGAGGCAGTGGAGGCCATGGCTTGGAGCACAGACACGGCAGCCAGTGTGTGTGGCTTTGTGACTCTGCTCAGCTTCCTTCTAGCTGTGTGATGCTGGCCGAGTTTTCCTCTCTCATAAGATGAGGATAATAGGGCTTCCTTGGTGGCGCAGTGGTTGAGTCCGCCTGCCGATGCAGGGGACACGGGTTCGTGCCCCGGTCCGGGAAGATCCCACGTGCCGCAGAGCGGCTGGGCCCGTGAGCCATGGCCGCTGAGCCTGCGCGTCCGGAGCCTGTGCTCCGCAACGGGAGAGGCCACAACAGTGAGAGGCCCGTGAACCACAAAAAAAAAAAAGAAAAAAAAAAAAAGATGAGGATAATAATAGTACCTACCAATTAGGACAGACAGTGCTTGGTCTACAGTAAGGGGTACATTAGTATGTTAAATTATTATTACATACTATAATTACTTATTTTGAAGTCAGTATACTTTATATTAGTTATATTTTTTTCTGGTTGGAATTTAAGAGATGATCTAGTTTTATCAGCAGCAATATTTATAGATAGGGTGAGTTTTTATGTTGATGTTTGTAAGTTACATGTAATCACCTGGCATTTTCTTATCTAATTCCTCAGTTTCCAGAATGTATGCTATTCCGGTGGGGTGACCAAATGTCTCAGTTTACACTTGTTCCAGTATAATTATTAAGAGTGTCTGTCCCCTTTCAACTCAGAAGGGTCCTGGTTTGGAAGATAAATCACATGGTCATCCTATCTGGAGAACTCTAACTGCTCGTGTGATCTGGGTCAGGAGGCCCAAAGCCTAGCATAGAATCAAGGGCAGCGATCCTAACCATTTATCATGCCAGGACCCCTGGGCAGGCTGCAGAAGACTTTGCACACCCATCTAAGTGGAATCTTTTAGTACATAACATTAAATGCACAGTATAACAAAGAAATTCCATAATTTTGAAAGAATGCTAATCAAAATATTGAAAAAACCAAATCTGTGATACAGTAATATACATGCTTTTTAATTAATAATTAAAGGACAGGTCTAATGACAGGTTTGGTAATATTGTAATTTCAAAGAAGTGATGTGCTTAAATGATATTTTGAGATATCTGTGACAATGGTGACATGATACAGAAATGCCTGTGATTTCTTTCAGCAACGAAATCACAGGTACCATTTCTATTTGTTTTCTATATTCACAGTAGAGCATAATTTTTTCTCCCTGTCCAAGTTCCGAGACCTCTTGAATTCTATCCAGAGGTCCCTGGACTTGGGTGGATGTTTGTGGTCAGCAGGAGGGAAGCAAATTGTACAAAGACCAGGAAGGAGAGAAGAGACTGGAATGGTCGTGGGCTTGGTGATGGAGGAGAAAACTGTGTGGGAGGTTGCCAGGATGTGGATGGATGGAGTAAGAAGGCACATGGGTCTGTGGCTTGTCTGTGTTGACCGAACACGGGAGAGGTGAGCCCATCCAGGATCTAGCCTGCTGGGAACGTGAATTTGCAGAGGGGTTCAGTTTGTGGACTTTGAAGTCCGACACAACTGGATTTGGATCCAAGCCCTGCCATTTACCGGCATGGATTTTTCACAAGCCATTTAACTGTTCCGTGACTCAGTTTCTCCTCGGTTTAGTGGGAATATTAATACCTACCTCACAAAATCACTTTGACGGTTAAATCAGACAGTGTATGTAAAAAGCTTTGTACAGTGCCTTATATGCTTTTATAAGTTCCCCACGGATAGTTTTGGCCAGAGTACTGTGGTGATGGTTACTATCAAGTCTAACTGCCAATAGTAAACCAGGGCTCCCGCAGTCACTAAAACGTCTACACTCACGTGTAGCCGGCAGGGGGCAGCAAATATCACACGGCAGTAGTGTGTCCAGTCTCTTTTCTTGGGTCAAGCCCACCCAAACCAAAGAAGCACTGTCAGGAATGTTCCGGGGAGGCTGCAGGCCAGGGAGTGGGCTGAGACTGGCGGTTTGCGTGTGGCCCATAATATCCAAGCAGCATTTTAATCATATAATTGGGGGTGGGGGGGTGGGTACAGTGGGAGCTTTAGTTTACTCTCACATACTCACTCCCTCCTTAAACTCTTCTTGTTATCTAAACTTTTACCTGCCCTCCAAGTATTCCCAGGAGCCAACAGGGCTTACACAAGGGGTGCCCAATTTAGGAACATCGACCTTGGACATCCTGTTCTGTCCTTCTTTATCCTACCGCGATGAAGTTATTGCCTTACGTTACCCTGTACAGAAAATCATCTGGAAACCTTTTGAAATAGAGCTCCTGTGCACACATGGAAAGCAATCATCCCTATGATAGTGACAGAAAGTCAGCAAGTTGTAGATGCCAAGATCTTATCTCCTTATCCCTTTGCAACCTTTCTCCAGGACATCAAAGAAATGAGAGGCAATTAAATAGGATGATGGTAGGAACATGGTAGGTGAAATAGGCAAGCAGAAGTATCATTCGAAAATGCTTCCCCAGACACAGAAAACAAACTTACGGTTACCAAAGAGAAAAGGAAGGGGGAATAAATTAGGAATTTGGGATTAACGGATACACACTACTCTCTATATAAAATAGACAAACAAAAAGGACCTACTGTATAGTGCAGGGAACTATATTCAATCTCTTGTAATAACCTCTAATGGGAAAGAATCTGAAAAAGAATATATGTAACTGAATCACTTTGCTGTACACCTGGAACATTGTAAGTGAACTGTAGTTCAATAAAAATAAAAATTTAAAGAAAATGCTTCCCTTCTCCAAGTGACTAGCCCAGGAATCGTTTGTAGATCTGTGCCTTGAGGATGGCGTGATCTCCCTCTCTGTGCCCCTTAGCACATGCCACAGAGCTGAACATGTGACTGACTAGGTCTCCAAGAGTTTTTATTGAAAGTTACTAAAATTTGGGAAATGAGCCGAGAGAGTCCCAATAGATACAATCTGGTTCTCCATGGAATGATTTTAATCGTTCTGATCCTTTTTCCTAAGGATCAGAACACTTTTCAGCAAATGAAATCTTATAATTCCAACAAACAAAGCAGATGAAAAGGAATTTGCTCCAGTTGAGGCGGGAGGGAGAGAGGAGACCTAGGCACCCCTTCCCGAATCCAGTTTGAACCCCTTGGCTTCCCACAGGCTGACAAGCCAGTCTGGTCCCTAGTCCAGATTATGCCACCGACTGAGCGTTTGAGGTTTCCAAAATGATGTGTCCAGACTAAGAGGATAGCCACCAGTGTAGGTGAGCTATAGAAGAAGAACACTGGATAAACAACCAAAGATATAAGTTCTAATCCTGGCTGTCCTACTAACTGGCTGGCTCGTGTTGACTGAGTCACTTGGTCCCTTCTGTACAATGAAGGCTGTGACCACGTGACCTCTGAGAGACCCACCAGAGCCAACATTCTTGTCCAAAACTGCTGACTAATGGTGACTGGGAGGGAAGGCCACATAATTCTCCTTAGCGCCCAGGTCCAGGCCTGGAGCCTCTGCTGCAGACCCACGTGAAGCCGTGCAGCAGGAGTGAGTTTATAGCCTCTCTGCTCTCCCTCCCCCTTCTCCCGTGCTGGGCCTCCGTGCCCTCCCCGCCATGCTGAGCCAGGGGGACCTGTCCCCTGTGTCAGTGCCCCCTTCTCTGGTCCCTGGTGACCCTGTGCTCCAGTTCCACAAAAACATGTCTGGCTTCTGTTAGCCTGGGGTCTCAGACTAACTCTCCCTTCCAGGGTCCCAGCTTTAATACATATACCCCTAGAATTCTCTTCCAAAATCTGCTGTTTCTTGTCTGACCACCTCTCACTTCCTGGCCTGCAACTCCTGCATAGTTTGCTTATCACTAGTGAATGGCTATGTTATCTACCCAGCATAGAAAATTAAAGACGGTAGGAGAGAACATTGATTTTTTAAAAGATAATTCTGTTTAAAGAATCTGACTTCTTTTGCTCAATAACTGCAGTGCAGCACGCTACATTTTCTGTGTGTAGAGTTAAGATAGCAACAGAAATAGTAATAAAAATTAGTTTCAGTGCGATTGAGCGGACAGATCACAGAAAGAGAAGGTGGAACTGAAACGGAGCTGGACCCTATGGTCCTTGCCCCCCATGTCCTCAGCCTGACTTTTGCCCGTGAAAAAACTTTAGGCAAAGAATAAGTTTAATCAGAGAAGTGAGAAAAATGCAGAAACAAAGGAAAACAGTCAAAGGAGACCAAATAATAATAGTTTAATCATTAAGCATAGTCAAGGACCTTCAGTTCCTCCTTAAGGGCTAGAGATAATATTCCGAGCCCTCTCCTGTGAGCTCTTTTGCAGATACTAAAGTCCCTGCCAGCTGGAGGAGATTAACTATACGATGACCAAACTGAAGCCATGACATAAGCTGCCCCAGTTCCAAGAACTGGCCTCAAAAAAATGGGAACAAACCCTGGAACTAAAGACTCACTGTACTTAAAACAACCAAGGTGACGCTCATCAGACCACCATATTACTGCTTTCAAGATGACTGTCAGAACTGACTGTGCTGTTCTGCTCCCTCCCTCCGCCTACAACCCTGCAACTCCCCTTTCAAAGTCCCCGTCCCCTGAGCAGCCACTGGGAGTTGGTTCTCGGACAGGAGCCCATGGTTTCCCAGTGGATGGGGTTGATCTTCGGTGGAAATGACGGTGTCTGACTTCTGCGGTTGCGGTTAGATAAAGGAGACATTGGGGCTTCCACTTTCAGCACTCTTGGATCACTTACTCGGGGAGGGTGTCCGCCACCATGTCGTGAACATTCCAGCAGCTTTATGGAAGGTACTCGTGGGGAGGAGCTGAGGCCTCCTGCCAATACCCAGTGCTGACTGGCCAGTGACTGAGTGTGCAGCATCCTGGAATCGGATCCTCCAGCCTTCGCCGAGCCTTAGCATGACGAGTCCCAACCATCATATTTACCGAGAGACTCCCCAGTCCAGAACTACCCAGGAAAGCTGCTCCCGAATTCCTGGACTCCAGTAACTGTGTGAAATAAGTGTTATAATTGTTAAAACACACACACACACACACACACACACACACACACAAAAGAAAAACAAAGGGTTGGATCCCAAGGCTTTGAAATTGTGTTCCAGGGCCCTCACGGCTGGGGGCTGTGTATGGGGGTCATAACTGATTTGGTTCCCAGCCTCTTCCCCGACTTAAATCACAGCAGCCCTGCCATCATCTAGTGTATATATTGAGGATTCACAGAGGAGTTATTTTAAAGAAAGGAGTCCACTGCCAAAAACATGTTTGAAAACACTGGATTGGGACACACTGGATTAGACGACCTCTAACACCCTATGATTCCATCTATCAGAAAAGAGAAAAACTTCTTACAAACACATGGGCAGCATTTTCTTCAGGGCTCACTCGTCTTGCCAGGAAGCACAATCCCTGAGGTTGGAAACAGAAGTTCACACTGTGCTGTTCACAGATAAATGAATCAGGAGTTGCCCTTCCTGTGCATGAGGCTGGACGGAGTCCAGGCAGTGGAGAATAGCTGGTCGTGCAGAGGAAAGAGCCCCACACTGGACACAGCTCCACCCCCCGGGGCACCATCTACAAACTGGGGGGGACAGTGCGTTTGCTTCTGTTGCCCACATTTTGTTATAATAATAATGATATATCATAATATATATATATATAATATATATAATATATAATGATATATCATATTATATATATATTATATATATAATATAATAACAACATCAACAATAATGACTAGCGTGTATCGAGGGCTGTGTGCAAAGCCTGGGAGATGGGTTTCACGTTCATGACCTCATTTAATCCTTATGACCGCTAGGAGGGAAGCATTTGTAGATTGGGGAAACAGGTAGGTTAAATGATTCGCCAGAGTCATGCATCAGGAGGAGCAGAGCTGCAATGAAGATTCAGTCTGTCTGTATTTATACAATTTTTTGCTACCGTCTCACGTGTTTTAGGCCACTAGTCAGAACTGAGCAGCCCCTCTTTGGGTCTGAAGTACACTGATTTCACACTAGGAGGTTTTCATAGTCAGGCATTATAAGATAAGCTCTTCATTCATCCAACTCACTCGTACATGCAATGGCCATTACCAAGCGCCCACTGTGTGCCCAGGCACGGTTCTAGGCACTGCGGACACAAGGGCAAGGAAAACAGACACGGGTGCCCCCTCAGGCTTAGCTGGGAGTTGGGCTGGAGGAAGACCTGAGAAGCCAAACTCTGGGGAAGGAAGGAAGGGAAGCTTCCCTTCAGGTGCCTGAGCCCAATGTCTTCTTTGTAGCACAGCTAGAACATGCCTTCAAGGGTCAGAAAGACTAAGTGTGACCTGGAGCTGGACCCCAAGAGCCTGAGCCTCCAAAGATACGTCCCCCTAGGAAGTCTTCCCGGGCTGAGACCAACACGGTCGGTGCTCTTCCTGGAGGTGGCCCCCCCAGGGCTCCGCTGGCAGCTCCACCATAAGCGAGGGGGCCCTCCGTTAGCAAGCACCACACACACTGCACTGAGACAGCTCGTCTGGGAACTGTGTCAACACAAAGGACACAATTTCACGTTGAGAAACGTGAACTCAGACCTTGTGCCGTCTGAAATCAACCTGCGCCACTATCGTTCAGAGCAGATCTTCAAGTGCGGGTCTTAATCGCCCGTGAGTGTCAATCAAACTGGGTTCCATCTTTCAGTTGGTCTCACTATCTTAACAATTCTACTCTTTGGCTGGAACTTTGTTTTGGTCAAATTCCAACTGTTCCATGAGTTATTTCGTGGCCCCAGCTGAGCTCCTCAAAGCAGGAACCTACACCCTTGTTCTGTTAACTCCCACCGACTTGGCACCTGGAGGGTCAGTACATTTGTGACCAGGAGTTTACTTGAGTCCTGAGGATGGGATGCAACCTGCCCAGGATGGTGGAGGGGGGATGGGGGTGGGGTTAGTTCCCCAAAGGGAAGGTGGAAAGGGGCTCTCCACTGGGAATGCAGCAGCATCTCTATCTATGGAGACCCTCTGGTGTCTATCTGCTCCAGCCTTATGCTGCAAAGACTCCTCTATCTTGTCTTCAAAATGCAGCCCCAGTCCTTTGTGACAGCTTTGATTCCCCCCTCCTCTTCGTTCACTCCAGGCGAGGGACAGTTCTTAGGTATAATCGGAGGTCTTCTAGAAAGCAGGGAGGAGGGCTGGCAAAGGGCCCCTTATCTTGTTTGTGCTTCTGACTTCTCAATGGTCTTGTTTTGAGAGAGTTTTTAAGCAGGGATCTAGAAAGCAGGCATCTGATTTAAAATCTCTTACTAGTGATTACCCCAAAGTTTTTCCAAAGTGCACTTAAGCCAACTCTTGACTCCCTGGAGAAATCGTTTGGGAACTAGATCACAGAGGGCTTGCCACAGCTGTTAATAAAATGATAGTCTGCTCTTGGTGATTTAGAAGGTCACTGAAGAGGTTTGCAGTTTGACTTGGGATAAGGTGGGACCTGCCTATCCAGCAGTGGGGACTGGACCACAGTGACCAGTAGGTTCCAGGAAGCGAGGGGCCCAGGCAGTGAGCAGCCGTGCATGAGTGCCTGGTGCTCTGGTCCCCCCACCTGCCTCTACCCCAGCTGCTCGGGGGCTGGGCTGCTCTCCTGCATCCCTGGGCGAGACCCAGCAACCAATGTTGCCCAACTAAACGCCATCCATCCGACACATGGATAACCTGCAGAGCAGTTGTCACCTAACCATAGGGGCTATCATCATCCACTAAACAAAGCCAGGAGCAAAGCAACGTATCTTTGTAAAACTTGAAGTCAACACTGTCTATCCAACCTCCCTTCCTGGCCTTTGTTAATTTAATTCTGGATAAGGAAACGTTGTTGATTTTTTTAAAAAGCAACAGCATTTGTACAAGTAATAAAAGGCCTTTACTTTTGTAACCCTATTTAAAGTCTTCATCCATCTCTGTCACTTGAAGATACAGCGAGAAGGTAGCTGTCTACCAGCCAGAAAGAGGGCCCTCAGCAGAACCCGACCACGCTGGCACCCTGATCTTGGACTACAGGCCTCCAGAGCCTTGAGAAATACATTTCTGTTGTTTAAACCACCCAGTCTCTAGTGTTGGGTTGGCCAGAAAGTTCGTTCCCGTTTTTCCATAAAATCTTATGTAAAAACCCAAACGAACTTTTTGGCCAACCCAATAGTTTGTTATAGTGGCCCAAGCTAATACCAGTTATTGATGTTTTCTTCCCTCTGGTCCAGACAATGAGCTTCATGAAAGCAGTTTCTTGTGAGTGGTGCTGCTTAGTAACCACAGGACTTTGGCCTTCACAGGTAGGAGGAACAACCAAGTAATGTGTGAAATAACAAATGGACTTGTGTCCTGGCTCGGCCGTAGAGCTGAGGCTCTCAGCCTCGGCTACACGTTAGAGTCACCCAGGGATCCTGAAAACTCTTGATGTCCCGGCTGCACGTGGACAAATGAGATCAGTTTCCAGGGACGAGGACCAGACATGCTAGCATTCAAAACCTCCCAGGTGTCTCTGGTGCAGCCAGGATGAGACCCAGACCCCTACAGCTGAATGGGTGAAGTACCGAGGTGACGGGCCCCCACCTAAAAGAAAAGACACCAAGTCCTCCCTCCTGTTGCAGAGCTGAGTGGCCTGCTGTATGGGTATTAACGGGAAGAAGGTTGAGGGGCAGGGAAGGCGGGTACATCGTTTCAACAAACCAAAACAAGATAAACAGCGTCAGACTCATAAGAGCACATTTTATTTGAGTCAAAGAAAAGTCTAGCTGAAAGGATTACAGTTCCAAGCAATCAAAATGCAATTGTTAGAGGCACTATTTTGATTTTGTAAAATTCGATTTAGAAAAGGGTAATTCGGGTTGTGCTTTCCCCAGATGGACAAGAAGGAGGGCCAAGAAAACTGAAGAGACTTCTAATCTACTGATTCTGCTCTTCGGACCCAACACCAAGGTGGCTGAGCCCTCGTTGGTTCGTCTGTTAAGTCGCTGACCCACCGCAGAGGGACACAGGCCAAACTATATACTACACACGATAAAAGTGAGGCGGGGAAAAGCCGGTCACCTGGGGAAGGGCAGGCGCCCACAGCTTCAAAACTCCTCGTGAAAGGGATAATCCTTGTGGGCGGCACAGCTATCAGGAGAAAACAGAAACACGTTAGCTTTTCGAGGAAGAGATCTTGACCATGACAAACTGCAAAGAGTCAGAAAGGGTGGCTCACTTAGGTAGAAATAGAGGCCTCAGAGGGCACGAGCCTCTCCTGAGACTGCAGATCCTGGGTCTGCCCTTGGGGTCGTGGCCCACCTTCCAGTCCTCTGCCAGGGGGCTCTCACCCATCAGCACCTGTGTGATGGACACCACCCTCCCTGTGTGCCCGGCACTGTGCCGAGGGTGTGCAGGGCGGCAAGACACGGTTCCTGCCGCCCGGTAACTCAGTCTCGTTGCAGGACCGGAGAGCACCTACTGCCTTAAACGGTAAGAGGGTGAAAATAACGTAAGAGATGTTAACAGTCTGGACACGTGACACAGCAAGTGCTCCCAACACGTGGAACAAGAAGCCACTGTCACCTCCGAAACCTCCTGGTACCAGTGGGAGCTGAAGTGAGGCCAGGAAAGTCGTTGAGGATTTGCTACAGGAAACACAGGGAGAGGGGACAGGCTGGATGTCGAGCTGGGGGTGGACTGATGCAGGCGTACATGTTGGCCAAGGTTCACGGTCCCATCTGCAGGGCCAATTGGCCTGTGTTGCGAATGTAACGGCAATCGTGTTGGAAAGTCTGGCTGGGCAGAGTGTGAAAGGCCCAAGGGTGAACCCTGCTTGGGGCATACAACTCTTACTCAAATATTTAGGCAATTCAAAAGTTCCCCATGGCTTTTTTTTTTTTTTTTGGCATCCTATCAAACCTGAGAAATATAACACTGCCATTAGCCACAGGGGCTCAGTATAGCGATAGATGCCACACTGTGGCAATGTGTATGTACGTATGTATGTGTACATATGGTTAGAAAAAGCTTCCTAGGTGACCTGGGGATGTTGCAGCCAGCCGCTCCCTCCCTGCTCCAATCCTAACCCATTAAACATCAGTGGCCACAGGATAATCTGACAGTTGTTTCTAGAATAGCACTAGAGAGTAGAAGGAGTCTATACATAAAGGGGCCAAACAGAAAACCCCTGTGGTTTGTCTGCCCTCCAATATGCTGCGTCAGCAGCAGGGAGGGAAAAGGAAACTGAATGAACGATCAGTGATTCTCAAAGCAGAACAGATGTAACTTGGCAACGGATTCACTTCTCTCTTCTCTCTCCCTGGCTCACTAGATCAAAAATGATTTTAGGGCTTCCCTGGTGGCGCAGTGGTTGAGAGTCCGCCTGCCGATGCAGGGGACGCGGGTTCGTGCCCCGGTCCGGGAAGATCCCACATGCCGTGGAGCTGCTGGGCCCGTGAGTCACGGCCGCTGAGCCTGCGCTCCACAACGGGAGAGGCCACAACAGTGAGAGGCCCGTGTACCGCTAAAAAAAAAGATTTTAATGTCTAAAGGGTAAGCACCATTAACACAAACAGGGACATCAGAAAGGGCCAGTGGTAAAACTCTGCTTGTGGCCTATTCCAAATCTGAGGCCATGGCGTGGCAGCAAACACACTCACAGTCATGTGCTTGACCGAAGCTCAGGAGAGAGTTATGGGCCAAGATGCAAACCTGGCGGACACCTGCCAGGGCGGTGGGAAGCCACCAGCTGTGCAAACCCAGAACTGGAGAGAGAGCAGAGGCTGGAAAGAGAGAGCCAGCACCCGAGCCGGCCTTAGGGAATGCTCACATTTTGCTTAGAAGAGTAACTACTCGAGAAGAAGAGAAGAAACAAACAGAGAAGTCGGACAATAAAAACCACGAGAGAGGAGGTTCTCAGTCTCCACTGTGAAGTGGGGAGATTCTTCTTGAAAGCAGAAAATGAGTTTTAAACTTTACAGAGTTAATGCAGTGGTGCAAAAACGAAAAGAGAAAAAAACCACCTTCCTTGTCATCTCCCTCAGATTGCAAACTACAAGTCAGAGGGGATACAAGGAACCAGCACATATACAGCTGGAGGGGCCCAGTGACTCTCTCAGTCACATGCTTTAATCGCTGTCAGAGCTGGAACGGTCACAAGCCCCAAGCACCATGGTCTTCCGGCTAAAATCCTTTCATCAGTCGTTAGAGATAAAGAGCCACATGCAAATTTTTCCAGGAAGGCGGGGCACGAGACACCTGGGATCATCTGGTTTCAGACGTGCCACTAACATTTGAAAATGAAAAGTCAATATATGTGGTTACTGCAGGTTAGGCCAACAGTGCATGGGAGCGGGAGGAGAAGACGACATTTAAGGGCAGAGCTGCCTGCCTTTCCCGGGGGGGCTGAGTGTGGCTCAGCTGACACAGTGTAAATGTTTCCTGCTGTACACCGAGGAGAAGGCCAGTTAACAGGCAAGGTAACATGCACAAGTCAGAGCCGCTGCAATAGCAGGGCTTGGACAGTAAGGCCTCCAGGAGTTCTTCTTTCATCCGCAGCACCTGATACCCTCTCTCCTGGGGCTCTCCCGGGACTCACCTCACCAAGGCACAGACCCTCCAGTTCCTGTTGTAGCTAAGTAAGGTGGTCATATCCGCGCTGCTCAGTTCAAAGTCAAAGACCTAAAAAGAAAAAGAAAACAAACAAACAACCAACCAACCCTCCAGTAAGCTCTGTAAATAGCTATCAAACACAGAACAGGAAAGCATACAAGCAGCTCCAGGCAGGATCACTGATGAGGTGTTGCCCGGAGTGCGGAGGGGCAGGAAGGTAGACTACACTCAGAGAAAGTTGCTTGCATGACTATTCAGAGAACGCACATGTTTTGTCTGGGTACTACGTGGACGATGAAAACAGACCTTCCCTTCCAGAACCTCCGAACAAAATGATACTTTCTCTTCATTTCTTCCATTCATTTCAAAACCTCTGCCGAGCACTTCCACGGTGATGAGCACCAGGGGGTATACGGTGATGGGTAAGAAGTGTCTTTGCCTCAGTTTACAATGAAGCAAGGGATGAGGTAATTCAACAGCTATGCTACAGGGAATGATTAGCTGCACACTGCAGGAAAGATGCTGCACAAAGCACGCAGGGAATCCAGAGGAATCAGGAAGGAATTCCAGCTGGGAAGCTGAAGGATGTGGTCAAAGGAGATGCTATTTGAGATGGCCCTAAGAAGCCAGATACGGTCTTGACAGACAGAGAAGACAAGAAAGGCGTATCAGGTGGAGAACTTTGCCTACCCCAGGACCAGAGGAGGGCCCTCAGCTTGGATAATCGCGGAATGTGCAGAAAGAAAGCCTGCTGCATACTCTGTGATCACAGCTGTGCAAAAATGTGCAAAGACTACACAGTAAGATGCAAAATAATTATGTTAGTACTAGAGATTCGTCATTTTATGATGTTTCTTTTCTAACACCTTGAAAAAATAAAATATGAAACAAAAAAATCCACCTCTAGCAGGATATGTGTTTCTCGTGGTCACTATTTTACCACTTTATGTATCTCCTCCACTCTCCCCAGGCCCCAGGGACCAGCGGCACGTGTTACAGCCACAGCCTGTGGCAGTGGAACAGGCAAAGATCAGCTGCTTGCTATGGAAACAAGAGCTGCCGGGAACCAGGGCTCAGGTGAAGACAGAGGGGGTCCTGGTGGAGCTGCTCTGCTCAGTGACAGCAGAGGCTCACGGGCGCAGGGACCCTCCTGGAGAGCTCTTCTCCCAGCCCAGCCCCCAACACTGGTCTGAGAGGCAGGCAGGCAGGAGGTGCCAGGAGGTCTGCTCTGCTCTGGCAGGTGCTCGGAGAGAACACCTCCCTGGTGCCCTGTAAGGTCTCTGCGGGCCACGGACTTATCAGCACAGCTGTGTTTGCTGAGTGCTGATGAAGGTAGCAAGCGTTGCATGAAGCCCTTCGGTGCATCTTTTTTAATCTTCATGACAACTCTTGAAACAGGTACTATTTTACAGATGGGGAAACTGAGGCACAATAACTAACGGAGCCCTGATGCAAACCCAGGCAGCCATCACTCAAGAGCAACATTTCTCGGCACATGATGAGTTGCCCGAGGAGCCTCAGCACAGGTGTGTGCAAGCAGGGAGGGGGCCGAGGCCCAGGGCCTGCCGGGCGCAGCACCGCCTCCCAGAGGAACCACTGTCCCTAGTCCACGGTGGGCTCCCTGCCACTCCAAGAGGAGATGGGGGGACGGGGGGCCCACACACGACAATCCAGAGGCCCTGCGAAGAGCTGGCCCCTCCCTCCACCGAAGAGACCCTGGGCCGACCAGCCAGGACCTTACCTGGAAGTTCTCAGCAATGCGTTCAGGTGTCACAGACTTGGGGATAACGATCAAGTTCCTCTGCATGGGGAACCGGATCAGAACCTGTGAACAGAGGTGCCGAGTGCGTCCGTGTACCAGGAGCTCTACACTTTCATCTCGCCTAAGCTTATACACCCATCACCTGGAGAAAGAAACCCCAGAACTTCACAGAGAGGAAACCGAGGCTCAGAGGTGACGGGGTCATGCCCGGCAAGGGGGAGGGGAGGCGCTCGGGATCTGACCCCCGAGCCCTGCTCTCAAGCCTCCTCGTCACGTGCTTCCGCATCTCCCGGGTACCTTACTCCCTGTCTGGGAACTCACTCTACCACTTGGGAGCGCTCAGCTGATCACGAGTGGCCTTCTGTGAGTACAGAGATGGGTGTCCCCAAACAGCGGTGAGTGCTGACCCTCGTGCCAGCGCTCGGAGGTAGAAGGGCGGGTCCGATTATCCCCAGACCACACGCGGTCTTCTAAGTCCCTTTCCACCACACACTCCAGGACCCGAGCCACACGTCCAGGGAGCACCTGACAGGGCTCGGTCACTCTCCCCTCTGGCTGATGGGAACCACCGCCACGAATGCAGGAAGTTGTGGGAACAGTCATGGCCTGGAAATGCCTGTACCTGGGCTGTGGTTTTATTGTGCTTATCCGCAATCGCTTTGATCCTGGGATCCTCCAGTAGAGAAGGGTCCTCGGGCTTGGCCCTGGAGACAGAAACGCGGTCTGCGTGAGCGACCATCATCGCCACCGCTCCGGGCAGCCGGCAACACTCACCCTAACCCTCCTCGACCTTGGAGAGCAGCCCGCCTGTCTTCTGATTCAGAGCTCAGTTACAAACTCCCAACCCGCTGGAAAACGAGTAGGCATCTCGCTACTGGAAACACCAACCAGGAAACCCAACAGGAGGCTCCTGAGGAGGTCTGCCCATCAGCCCCAGAAGCATCTTCCTTGATGCTGGATTCTTCTCTGTAGCCGTTTCTAATCGTCACTAGCTGACAAGAGAACACGATCCCGTGGAAACTCACCAGGGCCTGTCGGGAGAGCCAAGGGGACTGTAGGCCGTCACTACAATGCCTTTGGACTGGCAGAACTGGATTAACTTCTCCTGAGTGAGGTACGGGTGGCACTCGATCTGCAGATGCAAACGGGAGGCCTGATGGTGCCACTGTGGGCACGGGCCATGGGGCACTCAGGAAGCCTCCCCATGCTAAGCCCTCCCCTCCCCAGACATACAGTTATACGAAACCAATGTCCCAACTCCTAGATAAGCTGTAACAACTGTCTCTGTTTCCCAGCAACTGTCCTTGACATTAAGGATAATAATATTGTTACGGTTGCCATGGGCCCCGAGGGTTTTTCTGGCTTTGGCCATTTATCAACTGTGACGGGTCTGAGGATCTCAATGTCTGCACACGGCTCGTCTCAAGACCCCGCGTCTTCACAAGGCAGGCTTCAAACCCTTTCTCTCCTGCAAGTTTCGCTCCCAGACGCCTCACTATCTTTCTGAGCCATAAATCGGGACTCCGCCAGCATCCCCAGGTGACATGGACAGAAAGTGACTGCCGGGTTCACACGGTAACAAAACAGCCTCCCAAGCACGGCAGCTTCCCTGCCGGATGTTACCTGGTTAACCGCCGGCTTATATTTTAAGCCAGGTTTGTTTAAGATCTTCTCCACCTGGAGATGGTTGAAGTTGGAGACTCCAATCGCTTTCACCAGCCCCTCGTCCACCAGCTCTTCCATGGCCTAGAGACCAAAGAGGGTCTGCTTGCTGCTGACATGTGCCCAAAAGGGCAAGAATCAGAAGCGCCCCCCCCACCCCGCACCAGTCAACTTAACAGGTCCTGCCCTATTTGGTGACAGCAAATTAGATCTTTGGGAAGACAAGAGGCACCAAGACAAAAGCCAGGTTGGCTTTAACGAGACAGGAAGAGCAAAAAGCAGTAAGAGAGCAACAATTACAGCGAAAGAAACGGCGGAGCCGAGCATTCACACCTGGCCCCTCGCAAGGAGACTGGGCAGCTGGCAAGGAAGGGGAGGCCAGGCCAGGGGCTGCCTTACCGTCCAGGTGTCCACAAAATCGTTGTCACTGGGAACCACGTTGCCATCCCCATCCAATGGGAAAAAGTCCTTCCCAGACTGCGGTAACAATCAAAAACAATCAGTAACAGACCTGCATAGAGCTGCTGGGGGAGCTGCATCTTTGAAAGCAAAGTTCTAAGACAATGATTCTAAGCTACAACAGCTGGCTACGTTTTCAGAGGCTTAGCAAGAGCAAATCCGTGTTAGTGTGCAAAAGAAATGGCAGACAACTCCCGAAGCCCCCAGACCCTTTTTCTTTCAAATGGGTTGTCCCTCTCCATCAGGTGGACATGCACAATCCTCGGTCAGTGAGGTGAACCCTGCCGCGGTTGGCGGTGGGTGGATGGGCGGGGAGGACTCGGGACCAGGATTCACGGGGCCCGTGTCCTGCCTGGATCCAAGCCTACAAAACCACCGGCTCTCCAAGCCTTGCCAGCTTACTGTGAAAAACGAAGGCTGAAAGTAAGGCCCCCCGATATACCACAGTGCAATAGAACAGAGTTATTAGGGTGAAAACCTGCATGCTTTCAAGCTGGCTGACAAAGCAGAAAACTGAGCCCCGTGGCTAGAAAGGAGGCAAAGGACATGATAACTCTGGAGTTTTTTGTGGAGAGGCAGGCTGCCGGGGTTTAATCAAGCTTCCGCAGGATGGGGCGTGTGTGGAATGTAGAAACACACACAAACATGTACAGGGTATGAGTGGGTATGTGTGTAGGTGCCTGAGGCGGGGGGGGGGGCGGTCACTGATGACATCTTATGGCCATGGGCAGGAGTGTCACCTGAGCCATGCTCGCTGTCACAAAGTTTCAAGTTATCCGATCACCAAATAACAAAGAGCGGCGCTCTTCAAACTCGGCAACGTGCACGTGAGTCACCTGAGGTTCGGATTCACAGGGCCTGGATGGGGCCTGAGACTGAGTTCTAACAAGCCCCCAGATGATGCTATTGCTGCTGGTCCAGGGACCATACCTTGAGCAGAGCCGCAAGGACACACACAGACTGTCTACCTGCTCACGACTTGCTAACAGGAGAGGGTGATGCCACAGGCTACACCTGAGCCCCGGGTACCTACCTTGAAGCCAGTGGGCCAGTGAATAAGGTAGAGGTCCAGGTAGTCCAGCTTCAGGTCGCTGAGTGTCTTCTGGCAGGCGCCTTTCACCAGGTCCTTCTCATGGAACGTGCACCACAGCTGGAGCCAGCGAGAGAACGTGTCTTACCCTGTGTGCCGGAAGCGCTTTCCTGGTCGGGAGCCAGACAGCTCGGGGACGGAGGACTGGCTCTCCTCTCCCCACAACCCACCCACTTCACTGTGACGGCTATAAACAGTGGGCAGGGAGATTCCATTTCACACGTGGGTGCTAACTCTTCCAAGGGAAGGGAGGGTGATCAGATCAAGGAAACCTTTCACAAGGACCAAACTGAAGGCACCAAATAGAATGGACAGGTCAGCAAACCAGCCCCAGGCTCTAAACATGAGCTCTCTGGCCTACTCTCCCACAGGCTGGTCTTCGTGGAGCCAGCCTCACCCTCCCACCTGGTGTCCTTTGGGTACCACCAGACTCTGGGTAAAAGACAGTGGCCAGCGGCGGAGATCAGTCTGCAGACGGGAACCAAGTACCGTCCTCAAAGATAACTCCCTGGAAAGGGGGCACCAACCCACAGCTTTGGCCCCATCAGCAAGGGGCTCCAACCAATGGGTCCGGGCGGAATGTCCATCCAAAAGACAGGCGACCACAGACGGGCGAGCCCTAGAGCCCTCACGGCCTTGAGTCAACACACTTCCCCTGGAAGAACTGCCTGCCGGGTGATAACCGTAGCTGTATCAGGAGGCCCCAGTGCGTGGTCGCGGCCCCTAAGCTAATGCTGCCCCGGGATGAATGCGGACAAGAACCCTCCCTCGGGCTCCCCTGCGAGCGGGGTACCTTGCTGACGATGAAGAGGTCCTCACGCTTCACCACCTGCTCCTGGAGCTTCTCCTGGATGGCCAACCCCACCTCATTCTCGTTCTGGTACACGTGGGCACAGTCAATGTGACGGTACCCAAGGTCAATCGCTACCTTCACAGCCTCTGTCACTTTGCCCGGAGGGGACTGAAAGAAACAGGAAATGGAAGGCACGGGGATAAATAAAACCAAAAATAAAACGAAACACACAGTTTGCACACCACACAGAAGCAAGGGCGGCAGGAACCCAAGGCTCCTCTGGGGCTCCTGTTTCTTTTAAGGCTAGCAAAGGCAGGCCACGGTAAGCGTCTGGACATCCCGAGGTGAGATGCAATGTTGCTTCATTTTAGGAAAATCTGACAACCACTTAAGTAGCAGCACAGATCACCTTAACTAGGATGGGCCAAAGCCTCTCGCTTCCTTGTTTCTTCAGAACCCGTTGACAGTATAAAAAAATCCCCCTGACTCTATTAGGTTCCCAAGACAGTCAGGGATACCGTTTCCTTCAAACGGCTCAAAATATTTCAAAAGCGCTGTAAATATTCACTCCAATTCCCGTTTGGTTCCCGAGTTCCGTGAGTGAATGCCTATGATTCTCTCCTTCCACGCGTGGATTCTGGTATTGGCCGTCACTTGTTCTTTAGCAGTTTTAAGCGTATCAAAGTCAGCAACGTTACTGGTGCAGGTTCAAAGGCCTGTGCTCCAATCTCACTGTGTAAGAATCTGCTTTAAGAGGTGGAGGTGGGAGGTGGGCCCTCAGAGGTATGAGCGGACAGAAATGAGTTGACAGGAGGGGGAAATGCGAGGCGTGGAAGACCACCATGTGGTTTGCGGTCAGAGCGGCAAAGAGACTGAACGCCGCCCCTGCCCTGACCATCTGCGCGTGAGCGAGCAGGACAGGCGTGGGGAGTGCCCCCAGCACCCAGACTGACCGCACAGACACTCATCTCCGCGAGGCTCCTGCTCAGACCAGAGAGGTGGAAAGCAAACGCGTGTGCATCGGACGGACGGTGTTATGCACAGAGCGCATTCCTCTGGAGAGCTGGGCTAGAAAAGAATGACCAGGAAAACTCCCCAGGGCTATGAGCAGCTGCAGACATCTGCTGTTTTGACATCAGCTGTTGTGCACAGGCCAGGGCAGAGGAGCGGGGGACCTTCGCCCAGCTCTCTGGCCACCACGGAGGGAGTAGGGGGCGTGGATGGGCAATGCTGACCTCAGGTATGACATCAGAAAACATCTTCAGACAATCTGGCAACCTCCTAGTTCCCTGGAGGAGCCAAGAAGCTACACCTGCAGCCTTCCCCCCACCCTTCTCGGTTAAAGGAACAGAGCAGGGAAACCCTGGCATGATCAGAAGGGAGTAAATACCACGGCCTCCTTGTGGCGTCCTGGGCACAGCTGCTGATGAGAGCAGAGCACACCCCTCCCCAGGAAAGAGAAAAGGTAAGGAGATCCAGCCAGGGAACTGGCTGCCGGAGCGCATCAACTCTCTTCAGGCTTGACGGCGCCCTGAATGGATTTCTCTGCGGGCCTGTACTGTGCAGTCCAGCACCTCACAGCCCCCAACCCTGGGCAGAGGGGCAGGAACCTTTCCCAGGCCCAGCCCAGCCCCACGCTGCATCTACCACAGCAACTGGAGCAGGGCCAGAGACATGACCCCAGCCAGGCCCATGAGAATCAATCTTTGGACTTCAGCTGATGCTACCAAGACAAGATTGCCTTCTGCTGGGGTCCCGGTGCTGGAAGCATGTGAGCCAGGAGCTGCTGGAGGAAAGTGGGGTTGAGGGACAGATGAGGGTTGGTGAGAGACGGCTCCTGGGCACATCTTTTATAGCCTTGAATCTGGTACACCTGACATCATTTTGTAAGTCAATGAATCCCCACCCGGACACATTTTTTTTTTTTTTCCTGCTTATGATTAAATTGGTTATTCAGTTCCTTGGAACCAGAAGAGTGCAGAGCAGGATAATCAAGGCTGCCGAACAATTGACCAAAAAAACTTAAAAACACGTCCTTGTGATGTTTTTATAGAGAAGCCAAGGACAGAAATGACCTTCAAGAGGTCACGAAGAAGCTACAGCTCCCTGACCCTTCCCTGGACAGAGGGCTGATTAGCGAGAGAAGCACGTGATGAGAAGCTAAGCCCAAACGGCTTTCAAAGGGGAAAGCAAAGCAGAAGCGAGGACTGTCACGCATTTTACAAATTAAATTTGTACAAGCTGTGGCAATTCATAAAAAGACTCTTGCGAACGGGTGCTACATGCCGGCCTCCCCTTTTCAGAGACGCCTTTGCAGCAGTGGGGGCTAAGGCTGCCTGCGGCCACTGGCTCTCTGTGCAGCCGGGAACCAATGGCTCTCACCTGGGCTGGGCGGGCCAGGCCCGGCTCTGGGACAGGCATTTGCTAGAAGGCTTGTGCCAGGGCAGATATGTTCACAAAATGGAAATTACCCCGTGTGGTGTTTAGCCCACAACGGCTCAAACTGAAAATAACAACAGCTGCCATTTGTTATGGATCAGTTTTCACTAGTTTTAAACATATTATTGAATTGAATCTTCACCACGACCCTGGTAGACACTGTTATCTCTGTGGATAAGGGAACTAAGGCGCAGAGAGGTTACGGAACTGGCCACGATGGTGCAGTAAGATGTCAGGATTCAAACCCTGGCGCGAGGACCTGAGAGCCAGCCTCTGCTGAGACGTCTGTGTACTCTGGGGTGGACCCCAAGAGGATGTGAGACACTGGTCAGGGAGAGGACAAGTCTCCTGTGGGCTTGGAAAAATCATCCTCTGAGATGAAAATATACCAGAATCCACAAACTATATGTTCACTACTATCTCAATCAAGAGCCCTTCCCACAAAGAGACTCAACTAACTAACTTCCCTCATCACTTTAAGATATGTTAAAAAAATGACTCCATAAACTTGGGAACGCTAACATACAATTACACCATCTCCCCATCCCATGCCCACACTGAAAACTGCCCACGGAAGGCAGGGGTCCAGACTGAGACTTCGAAAAGAAAACCAATCGTAAAGATCTGTTTCCATACATCCAATAGGAAATCTGCAGAAAACCAGTAGAGGAAACAGCCAAGTCATAAATAACCAAATTATACAAATCCTTTACATTTATTTTTAAAAAATAATACAAATAATACATATCTCACAGATGAAATCATGTTTGAAATTCATTTCTGCCACTAATCTGCCCTGTGACTTGGCCACATGCACCTATCCCTATCCCCCTCAGACCTTACAGCTCCAAAGCTCCAGCTCGGGCAGCAACTTGATGATGTCCTGGGCTGATGGCACCAAGTGACAGTGATGACAAGTCTCTGCCCCTGAGGCCCCCATCAGCTTCACAAACTGGGCCTATTTCCTTTTCATATAACACTCCCAGGCCAGGTAGTCCCAACTCGGAAAACTACTGTCAGTCTCCCTCTCTCTCTCTGTCTCTCTGTCCCTCCCTTTAAAAACCTAATCATCTTCCACTTTGCTTGTAGCCCATGCTAGTTACTTTAAGATAACATCCCTCCCTCTATTCCCTCTGCAAGTCAAAAACAAAAACACCACAGATCCAAAGGAGAAAGGTTATAAAACAATGTCATTGGTAAAAGCAAAGTATCTCAGAGATTGAATCCTCTGCAGTTTTAACATGGGGATTTCTGGGAGGAGAGGACTGTGTCCTTTCTGACGTGCTTTTTTTTTTTTTTTTTTTTTGAAATTTTCTCTAGTTAGCAGGTATCGCTTTCGTAATGAAGGAGGTGGGTAGGGAACAAAGGAAACTTCACTTTGGGAAGAAAAACCATCCTGGGTAAGAAGGATGAGAACAGCGTACCAATGGTAACCCGGGAGCAAGAAACAGGTAACCATAACTTTTTTTTTTTTTTTAATTTTTATTTTTGGCTGCGTTGGGTCTTTGTTGTGGCACACGGGCTTCTCATTGCAGTGGCTTCTGTTGTTGTGGAGCACAGGCTCTAGGCACGTGGGCTCAGTAGTTGTGGCTCACGGGCTCTAGAGTGCAGGCTCAGTAGTTGTGGCGCGCGGGCTTAGCTGCTCCACGGCATGTGGGATCTTCCCGGACCAGGGTTCGAACCACTGTCCCCTGCATTGGCGGGCGGATTCTTCACCACTGAGCCACCAGGGAAGTCCCCAACCATAACTTTTGATGTGAACTTAGATTAATAAAGAAATAGGGCATCAACCTCTAAGGCCTTGAAAACTAACATATTCTGGAAAAGCTGTCACTGAAAAACACTGTTTAACCTCTTCTGAGTAAACCAGCTTTTCTTCAGAGAAACTCAACCTGCATTTAAGAGAAACTAAGCTTATTTCTTATTATTGGTTTTATTTAAATACCAGTGATGTCACAATATAATTTTCTGTTTTTCATTGTAAGTATAAAGCATTTTAACGATGCATGTTAAACAGACATCTGTGATCTAATTTCTCAAAATGTATTCCAGGTTCCAATTAATTTACTTAGAATCTTCTGGAAGAGGAGCTGGCAAACTTCTTCTGAAAGTGGCCCAGACAGAAAATAGTTTAGGCCTTGTGGGCCAAATGGTCTGTCATAACCGCTCAACTCTGCTGCTGGAGCAGCACAAAAGCAGTCATAAACACTATATAAAGGAATGAGATGTGTTCTAATAAAACTTTATTTACAAAAACAGGCTGTGGCCTGCGGTTTACCAACCCCTGAGCTGCTGGTAGAGCATACAAAGAAATGGGGATTAGGCAACAGTCCCAGCCTTGATTTGTCCTAACTCCTATTCACAAATAACATTCTGGCTTCCAATTCAGCCCCTCAAGAATAAAAAGGTATTCTGATATTGAACGCAGATATTCTGGGAACTAAAAGGGTTTTAGCCCCTGCTCTAATTTAGTCAGTTTACAACACAGTCCCGATCAACTTGGGGTAAACCTGAGCGAGCTGGGCCTGCTCGCCTGCCCTGTGCTTACACACAACGCTCCCACTCCACACAACTGGGAGGCCTGGATCTGGCAGTTTTGTATCAACAAGGCTTAAAATCGGCCACACTCATAAGACTCCAACAACATAAGCATCTGGCAGAACCCTGAGAACGGCAACAATGTGCAATTTTTCACATCAACAGAGACGCTTTTCATTGTTTGGTGCAGAGAAGCCAACCTCACTTGGCTTATCATGTTCAGCTATGTCCAAATTTATTTTACAGTTTAATAACGTAAACCACAGTTTCCAATGATAAAGAGCATTCTGCTGAAGAATCTTTTTCATTGCCTTATCACAGGAAAACAGTCAATTCTGGCTATGGTTTTTACACCAAAGCTCATAACTCGGTTTGGCAACAAACACAGACCAACTTATGAAACCAAGATTAACTTCCTCCCACTCAATGTGAATCAATCTGTCCTGAATTCCAAGACATCACTGTCTCCACTTGCTTGAGATGGGGATGGACCAGGAATGGGCCTGGGCAGGCAGGACTTACTTAAGTATCTTTGACCTTGAAGGGCTCCAGGTGTAGGCCTGCAGGGAGATGAGGCTGGTGAACAGAAAAACAAGCTACTGTTTTAGCTCCAGTGCCAGCACCTCTGCCCTCTCCCTTCTCCCCCAGGCCAGGATCTCAGGCCATCATGAGCTTGCCTTGAGTTCTTTCTCAGCATTTTCTCCTTTTCTTAAAGCAAGTGATATCACCTTCAAAGAGGCAAAAATTGGTTTATCAGCAGCAAAAAATAATCTTAGCTTATAAAATGGTTTGTGGCCCGCCAAAGAGCCACTGGACACAGACAGATGTACAGTCTATCTGTGATACTGAACTTTACTGGCAGGGGCGGGGGCTAGAAATTAGGGAAATATGTCTCAAGGGTGCAGATACAGAGACAATGGAAAAGAGATGGAGAAACTCTACCTCCATTTCTAGGTTTCGAGTATGTGGGTGAGTTACAACGGCCATTTACTATCAACTTTTCAGCTAGGGCCAAACATTTATCAGCAACAGGACACTGGTCAGCATCAGAAGTAATCTCTGTTTTAGTCGCTTCCTGGCAATACAATGCTCGTGGCTTATTTACCGTCCACTGGGGACGTCAAGCTTGCCAGGGGAAACTGCCTCTAAGCCACATGGGCTCTGAGGCAGAGATGCTCTCCCATCGGCCTGAAACCTTCACCTCCAAAGCGAGAACGGAGAGTGTGAGGACCTTCAAAGGAACAGTGATTGGAGACTCCCAGAGCCGGCCAGGAGTCTGAAGGATATAACACAGCCACCGTCACATGGAAGATCCACAGGAACGAGGTGCTGCACCCACTCCCAGAGCCTCCCCCAGTTCTCACAAAGATAAGCAAACGGTATTTAGGTAACCCCATTTTTGTCCAGCATCTGTGAAGGAATATATACACACACACAGGGGAAAGGTATTAAAACACTATTCATATACCTTTTTTACTTGGAAAAAAAAAAAGGAAATCTACTCCAAGCCTGTACTTACACCATTTCACTGTCACCTTCCCTACCACGCCTCTACACAATTCGGTACAACATCTCCTCGCCGCCCCCAAAATCTAGTTATCTTACTTCTTCGTATTAATTCAACACATATCTTTAGGGTACCTACAATTTACCAGGCACCTTGAGCAGTGCTGTAAATAGTTGTGACCAAGGTAGATGCTACCCTTGCCCCTCAATGACCTGTCTGCTAGAATGAATGATCTAAATGTACAGATTTTATAGAGCTATCTTAACTAAATATACAGCTTTGGGGTTGGTGGGGGGACTGTTAAATGCTCAAGCAAATGATTTAAAACCCTCTTTTATCAACTTTTACTCCTTATTTACCCCAGCCTAGTGATTTTGAAATGATGAAGCTAGGGGTCAGGACCATAATTTCTGAAACCACGAGCTTAGAATAAAAACATTGGAATGCATCCCACCCAGTAAGGTTTAAGTATTGTTTTGTGGAACTTTTGTTTCAGTTACATGTGATGGTGCTTCACCATCGTAAAAACTGTAATTTGCCATTGCCAGCAAAGTGTCCGTTCACATCCATTCCAAGAGAATAACCTGAGACAGATGCAATTTAACTTGGTACAATGGTCATAATTCAATTACACCCTTAGAGCCACCACTGGGCTTTTGGAAGGAAACACAAGTCACATATACTCTGATCACTTTGGCCAAGAAACACTTTCTGTGCGAGACAACTCTACGACCCTGTATTCACCTTTATATTTACAAATTTTCAACTGCAGGTTTTCGGGTTGAGGTAAGCACCATCCGCTGCCCTATTTCAAACCATTCCACGGCGCCCTCAATCCATGCAGTCTTTTCTTTCCCTTGTCTGTGTGTAAATAACCAATGCCCAATCCTATATTCAAAGTTCCAAGGAAAACCTGGGTCACAGCTGTGCAATGTAATATACAACACCCGAAGCTAATTTACAAGCGGCTTAAAATTATTGGGTTTTCCCTCGGCGCCCATGATACTACCCCTCTGTGCTCCCTAATTTTCAGATACTCAGATTACCCTTTTCACTCCTAACCGTTTCTTGGGGACTCTGTGAAGAGATTTCAGTGGTACCGAGGTCTCCGAAGACAGTTTTACTACTGATGGCAGCTCGCAGTTTTGCACGGGCGGGAACCTCCCGGCCCAGATTCTCCGCCCAACACACTACACCCCGAGGGGCACGCCCAGCTCCGGGGGGCTCAGTGGCTCGCGTCTGGGGACATGTAAATAGACGGATCCTGGGCAAACTCGTGCCGCCTAATTGAATCACCTGCAGTCTCCGAGCTTACCTTGGGACGCTTATTCCTGAGGGAGCAAAACCGGAAACGATTAAGGACAAACTATTTCGAAGAAAGACAAAGGAGCGGGCGTTACGAGGTGCCGTTGAGCGAGGGACGCAGGAGCCCAAGGCTCTCTCCCCTCCATCCTCGGGGCCACAGAGGCGGGGACACGGGAAGCCTCCTTCGTTCGGCGCGCCGTTAGTGACTTTCCAGCTGGGGTCGGATTCAAAGTGCGGCCCGCGGGTCCCAAGCACCAGGGGTTACGGGGTCGGCCGCCCGTGAGGCGTTCTCAAGCCCCCCACGCAAGGCCCCTGGGCCGAAACCGCAGGCCAGCGCCCTGCCCGCCTCGGCTTACAGGTTCCCGCACTGCAGGCCCGATCCCGCCGGGGGCCCGGCCAGCCCGAGGGTGGCTCCTCCCTGGCGGGGCGTCCGCGGCGGGGTCGCTCAGGGTCACTGTAGGTCTCTCCCCGCCCCAGGCCGCGCCGAGCCTGAAGCGAGCCCCGCACTGCGCTCCTCAGGGCACCTACCTTCCAGGTGCCCAGCCCCACGATGGGCATCTTTGCGCCGGTGTAGAGCACGAGGTGGTTGGCCATGACTGCTGAGCTCCGCTGACTCCGATCAGAGGACCATGCAGCCCAGGCTGTAGCGCGGTTCTTTATATAGCCGGTGAGGCCCGCAGAAGCGGCGGGTACGATAGGCGCCCGGCTACGCAAAGGCGGCTTCTGATTGGCCCGCCCGCCAATCAGGATGCAGCGCCTCTGTTAGCCCGGGGTGGGGTGGCTCTGAGGGGAGGCTCCTCCTGCTAGGTCCTAGCGGGACCGGATTCTTTTCTAGCCAGTGGTTCGCCCACGCCCCACGCGGCGCTGCTGGCTCAGCCAACTGTTGTGGAGCGTGGAAACGCGAATGTTTCAGCAAAAGTAACAGACTTCCCGTAAATAAGTAGCCTGGGAAGGGGTTTTTGTTTCATTTTTTAAAAGAGCACATATGGGTACATTTGTCTATTGTTCAAGACCAGTATCTTGCTCTTTGGGAATTTGACCAAAGCCGCGTATTTAATGTGTAGGAACACACAGACTGCTGCTGTAGGTTAGCACACTTTGCTCTTAGAAAGGTGCACGCCAGAGAAGTGGCTTGCAATCTTGCTGCAAAACATCATCTGGAGATTAGGGTTTGTCCAGCCTGTATGTAGCCTCCTAGGGCTAACTTCCTACTCCGCCCTAGTTGTGAGCTGTGTCTGTACACTCTGACTGTGGTTCAGCAAGCCTTCCTCCAAAAGCCAGCATCTCTTGAGGTTAGAAATCCCTGATGAGCTTAATCCAGAACACAGAGAGGACATTCAGTCTTTGGTAAGTATGACTCCATCAAAGCAGCACATTTCATACATGGTAACTTAGCGAAGCTCTCTAGATGAATAAGGCAGAAACCCACAAAAAAGTTAAATTCAACATTGTAGCTTCTAAATATTCCGAATTAGGAGGTGCTAGATAATAAATTAATCGGCCTTAATTGGCAGGTGGGAAAACACATTAGTTTCCAAGATAACCATAGGAAAGTTGCTGGAAGAGCTTTGTAGACAATTTTGGATTCTTTCCAACAACGCTTCTCCATGATGCTGCACCCGACCTCAAATTTTATCTTTCTGCTCCATCTCCCTCTAATATTTCCCCTAATTATTCAAGATTGGGAACTACCTCTGCCCGGTAATGACTCAGGAACCAGACTTCTCTAAACTCCATTCTGGTGATTTTCCGTTTAGTGATTTCTAAAAAGTGCCCCCCTAGGAAAAATGTATACAAAACAGACTAGCCCCAAGATTTTTTTCCTTTTGACTTTTATAAAAACTGTTGTTAGTAGGCAAATTCTGATACTATTTGTCCCCCCCCCCCAGTAATAGAATTTTAATTTGAGCCTACCACTGGGAATTTGGTTTGTGGTAAAACAGCAGTAGCCTACCACACTGAATTCATAAGATCTTTGTTGGCATAGAGGTTGCTGTCCAAAGTCACCCTGAGTGACCAGGTTGCTATACACAGAGGGGTTATCTGTTAGGGATGTAGATTCATTATGAATGGCTTTGTTGTTCTTTCTTTGATGATTGAGTTTACAAGTTGACTGCATGAAAGCATAACTGGCTAAAAATGGAGTATTCTGACTGGGCTATCAAATGTAAAAAGCCAGACCTGTGGATCTTCTATAGCAACAATAGTACTGTATTTGGGACATACTGTTTTGATAGGCCCTGTTGCCTCTGTAATCTTTGTAAAATGACATTGTACACATATCAAAATTATTCTTTAAAAAACCATCAATGGAATTCTTCTGAGAAACATTCTAGTAATTCCTATTAAGAGCAATATGAATCTTAATGTACTCAAAACCAATAATACCATCATGAGAACCAGTAATCTCATCCTGAGGAAATCATTTGAAAGGAAAACACACATACATGCGTGCACACCTTGCACACACACGCGCACACACACACACACACACACACACCATACTATAGGGATAGGGCTGTGACTGGGGTGAGGCAAGTGAGGTACTTAGGTGAAAAATTGCAGGCCTGAATGTGGACACCTCCTTAAACTTTCTACCCTTGGCACTTCACTTGCCTCACCCTAGTCTAGCCACACACACACACACACACACACACACACACACACACACACCTGTATGGATGAAAAACAGTTCTATACACATAATGTAAAACTGTAAATGTCCAATAATAGCAAGAGATGAAGTGTAGCCATTAAAAATGAAGACAATTTAGATATAGAGAAAAGTGTATATGAAATAACACTAAGGTGAAAGTAGAAAACAAAATCATAAATAGGACATGATTACAAACATGAAAAAAACAACATGTAACATCTGGATAAAGTTAGGAATAAGCCAAATGTAAGGGAGGATACTCTCTGCCAGATTATTTCATTAATAAACACTTTTTGCAATTAAAAGACAATTTTCTATTAACTACAGGATAAAACTTAGACTCTTTAGCTTGGCATTCAAAGTCCTGTGAAATCTAGTATAATTCTGTAAATATACGAGAATCTACCAAATTGTACTAAAGTGTACAATTCTCATATATTTACAGAATGATAATAGGGTACATCTGATGGCATGTGAATTATATCTGCATAAAGCTGTTATCAACAAACATACAAAGGTTACATGCTACCTGTCCACACAGGCTGCTGGAGGTGAAAGGAGGTAGTAGGCTCTATTCACAGTCCCTCAAGGACCCAGGCTAGAGGTTCCACCACATTGTTTCACTGCTGCCCCAACCCAAGTCTTCAGGGTTTGCCTCAGGAGAGCCAAAGAGCACCAGGAAGTCACAAATGAGTAATGAATTGCTCAGGCCTGCAAGTGGCACACATAACTTCCATCTACAATCTGTTGGCCAGACCTACTTGCAAGGTCCTGCCTATCTTCAGTGAGATGGGCAAGAGTCATCTTCCTGTGTGCCAGAAAGCAGAGGAGAAGAGAATACAGTAGGCAACAAAGTCTCTTCCACAAGGACACATTGAGCCCGTATTATGTTTCAGGTACTGCTTTAGGCACTTTACAAATATTACATGAAGGTGCTGTTGCTGATAGTAATAATATAACAGCGAATTTCTATTGAGCTTACTATGTGCCTGGCACTATTCTACAAGCATTGTGTGCATTAAATCATTTAATCTTCATAAGCACTCTTTGCAGTGGGTACTATTATTCATCCATTTTACACATGAGGAAACTGAGGCACAGAGAAGGGAAGTAAATTGCTAAGGTCTCACAGCAAGTAAGTGACATGGTCAAGATTTAAACCCAAGAAGTTTGACTATATGGCACCTGAACTCTTAACCACTACACCGGTGGCTTTCAAGTTATTTTACCATGACTCACAGTAGGAAATGCGTTATGTGCGTCAACTGAAAAAAACAATGCACAACCTAAAAGTTGAGAATTATGTTTTATTCAGCAGATTTGCTGAGGGAGACAGCCTCTCAGGGAGCTCTGAGGACTGCTCCAAAGAGGTGAGGGAGGAGCCAGGATATGTAGGAGTTTTTGCAACAAGACCTGGTAGTCGGAACCTCAAAAGATTATGGTTAGTTAAAGAAAACCAGATATCTCAAGTTAAGGAATTTAGCAATTTTCTATGTATGGGAAGATGCAAGAGTCTGGGCTCATTGAAGTTATTCCTTTGATATGCACCTTAGCTATCTAGGGACAGTATCCTTCTTTTTTCCATCCTGAATCCCCTCAGGGTGCACCGTTGGGGGTGGCTGCCAGTGGCTGATGGCTTGATGGCCACAACATTCTTTTTTTACCGATATGGCAGGTGACATTCTTCGTTCACATATGTGACACAGTGCACATATATGTATATATCACAGACACCAAAGACCCACAAAACAATGTTCATCCTTATTTTCTGTGGCATACTCTGATATTGCATATTCCCTTTTGTTTTCTTTTTCTAGTATGGATTGCAGCCACGATTCACTCCTGATTCCATGATAAATGATTTCGTGGTCCACTACTGAGTCATGGTCTCCAGTTTGGAGCTCTGCCCTCCATCCATACCGTGGCCTCACCACTACTCCTCATTTCAGGTAGCAGGAAAGCTGTGATAACCAAACACCAGGCACCTGATGACAGCAGCCCCAGGAGAAATCCACAGGGTGAGTATTCCTGTCACGCCAACAAAGGCGTCTTTCTCCCCAGTCTGCCCACTCCATCCTTCGGTATCCTTGGCTGAGCAGTCCTTAGTTTGGAATGAGAACGCCTGAGATTGGTCCTCTGCAAGTGGGAAGCAGGGAGAGACAAAAGAGAAAGAGCGTGGAGGTCACAGGAAAAGGACAGAGGTTTCAGCTCCTGTCATGGAGTGGGCTGGACATAAGAAGCTCAGGGAACTGGTCTGGTGGGGAGCCGTGTCAATATTTATTTATGTTTGTTTGCAAGATGAGGTTTAGATGGCAAACCTCACTGGGAGAACTGTCAATATTAACCTTCCTCATAGACTCACAGATACTGCAGAATAGCTAAAAAAAAAAAAAAAAGAGAGAGAGAGAGAAACAAACATTGTGTCACCTTGAGCACAACCGTTCAATGAATTCTTGTGAATAATAATATCCATGGGTGCCTCCCATGTATCAGGCACTTCAAATTCATTGTCTCTTTTGACCCTTACAACCTCCTGGTCAAGACAACTGACTATTCCTTTCCCATTTGGGGCAGTGAAGAAACTGAGGTTTGGTAATATTAATTGGCCCAATACCAACAAGTTAGTTAAGTGGCCTTCTTTTAAAATTTTGATATTTTGTTCATCATGGATTTTGGGGCATTAATTTCAATGTTTTAAATATTGCATTAAAATGTAATCTGTCTCGATTCCTGAGATTTTTGGCGCCCTCCTCCCCTTAAATTCTGCATAGAGGCAAAGGCGTCCCTCACCTCACATGGCCTAAGAGCATCAAAATAAAAAGGAACCAACCCCCAGGGGTGGAGTTATTCGCACGGAGCATTCATTATCCACACCACGAGCAATGGTGCCTGCCACACTCTTACAGCGCATGCGTGAGATAACGTGTGCGCATCTGTGGGCTTCGGTGCAATTTCCTGACCCTGAAGCAGTGACTCCACCCTTTTTCTTCCAGTCAAAAAAGCCGAAGAGAAAGCAGATGACTGAGGGAGGCATTGTATGAAATGCCTGAGGCATTAATGAATTCTTTATCCCCAGGTGGGGTGGCCCTGTGGCTGAGAACCTCCGCGGCCTGCGGCTCCTGCTTTCCGAGCGAGGGGACTTAGTACACTAGTGGCAAGAGGAGAGACTTACCCATCCGTCACTGCGAGGGGAATGGGCCGCGTAGCGTTGCCAAATCTGGCTCCCTGTGCACCAATGCCGAATAGCAATACGGAGACAGAGAATTGGAAGATAAGAAATAAAGAGGCTTTGTATTTTCTTTGCCAGGCCAAGGGAAGACACAGTAGGCTAACGCCTCAAGAACTGTGCCTCCCTCCTTGGGGAATCGGAGAAGATTTTATACGTGGGGCTCGCAGTCCGCAGTCCGGGGGTATGTGATAAGGATCAAAGTAGTGAAGGTCTTGCGTTTCTTTTCTTCTGCAAATTCATGGCCAAAGCTGGCATCAGGTGGCTCAGCAACCGGGTCTGATGTCCCTGAAGTTATCGGCCCGTGACCTTCTTTCTGAAATGAAGAGTGCTACAAGGGAGTGTAGGGGGAGAAGAAATGTCAGGTGCAAATGGTAATTTGTATGGAGTCAGAGAGTAGTCAGCTTTGTGAAGGACAAGTCTAGCTACAAGTGTTTGTTAGTAGTAACAGCTAAAGAATAACCAAGATTGCTTAACTCTTTCAGGCCTGTTTATGTTGTTTCCCCAGCCTGTTCATTGTTTCCTTATTTTCCTTGTTGATCAGAAAAGTCTCATTTCTATTTTTGCTGCAACAGTAGTAGTGCAGATAAATAAGTCTCCTGCACTCCAATTTAGGAATAGGTTACTGGTGAGATTGAGGGGTCCCCTCATTTATCTGGGGTCCTGGTTTTGGAGGGGTGGAGTGGGGTGGGTGCAGGTCAGTGAACCTACAGAATTGCTAACACAGGTTCTGGTATTTGTAGGCAGCTTGTCACTTCCCATGAGCATGGACTTGGATGACATGATTGATAACTTCCTGGCTGCCAGCCCCTGTTTCATCCTCAGTGGCCAGCACCATACCTGTCCTGAGAAAATCTACTAGAAGAAAAGATCTCTGTGCATAGGTAAAGCACATGTAGTACTAGCAAGTTTGGTACCTTTATGGAAGAAGTGTATTCAGTCAACAAATTCAGTCACTTATCCAATAAATATTTACTGAATGTTTAATGCCAACAGTTACTGTTTTAGGTCCTGGGATTACAGAGATAAACAGGGCAGTCTCTGATCACATGCAGCTTCCTTTCTAGCCGGGGAGAGATAAATAGTAAACATACCTAAAAACAAGCTAATGTAATATCTGGCCAGATAATGTTAAGCCATATGATGAAAACAAAGGAGGTGATCAGGATAGAGATGAGGGCAGGGTTGGCCGCATTGGCAAGGAGGATGGAGAGGGAGGTGACCCATGTGCATACCTAGAGAGACATGTTCCAGCAGGTGAGAAGAGGCCTCCGTGGACCTTGAGGGTGGTTGAGTTGCCTTGTATGTACATGGGGAGGGGGGAGGGGGAGTGGTGGAGAAGCAAGGAAGGATGGTGACTCTTCTTGCTTGGTTGTCCTCTGGCACAAGACGCCCCAAATGCCTAAGCAGCAATCAGAGCTTATCATTTGATGGCACCCTTGCTGTTTCCCCAAAAAAGTATCTTCATTATGATAGTTTCAAGATGCAATAATTTGTGCTTTCCTTTCCTTGGATGGAATGTCCCAGAATGCCCCAACCACTGGACCCCTAAAAACTTTACTGGTGTGGCATGCATCCTGAGTCTTGATGGGGTTTGCTCCCCAACCTCTGGAGTACATGTTTCTTTCCAAGGTCTCCAGTGTGCTAGCCATTTCTTGCTCAGACAGTCCCATCAGCATGCTGTCATCGGTATAGTGGATCAAGGTGGGAGGTCCAGAGGTCCAGATATCTTTGAACTACAACAGAAAGAAAGACAGTTAACTGAGCCCTGGGGAAAATCTGTAAATGCATACTGTTGTCTGTTCTGTCTGAATACAAAATGTCTTTGACCCTCCTCATTGCTTGGAACAGAAAAAATCCATTGGCCAGCTAAACATAAATGCGGAGAACAATTATTGCAATAGACCATGGAATCTAAGCTGGATAAAGAGGGAATCAAGGACGAGGGGATGCTGACTGCCTAGGGAAGGTGGAGGCAATGGACAGTGAAGTGAGATAAGATTCGTGGTGGATCAGAGGTCTTAATGGCGCCAAGGAATTGATGAAGTGTGAGTGTTAGAGGCAGGAGAAAGAGGTATTGGTCAGGATGCGATGCTGAAATTTGAGATTTAATGGTAGGAGATTTATTGGTAGTAACAGTAAAGAGAGGAAAAGTTCATAACAATTGAAGGGGGTCAACTAAATGAGATATCAGAGGCACCAAGAATTATATGGATGTTGGAAGTCTTGGAGAATGGTTATAGAAGGGGTGGTGAAAAGTGGAAGAGTGACCCTGGGGTCAGTAGAAGGGACAGTGGGCCTTACAGTTTGATGCCATGTACTTCAAAGTATCTGAGATGTTGAGAGAGGAAATAAAAAGCTGCGATATCCCAGGAGGATATTCACCTCACTTTTAGGCTCAGTGGAATGAAGACTGGCAGAGGGGGCTTCCCTGGTGGCGCAGTGGTTGAGAGTCCGCCTGTCGATGCAGGGGGAGACCGGTTCGTGCCCCGGTCCGGGAAGATCCCACATGCCGCGGAGCGGCTGGGCCCGTGAGCCATGGCCGCTGAGCCTGCGCGTCCGGAGCCTGTGCTCCGCAGCTGGAGAGACAACAACTGTGAGAGGCCCGTGTACCGCAGAAAAAAAAAAAAAAAAAAAAAAAAAAAAAAAAGACCGGCAGAGGCTAAACAGCCCCCTTCTTAAGAGAGCTGCAGGGGAAGCATCGTCCTCCAGGGGGCGCTGGTTTTCACTTACAGCAAGTTCAGGAACCCAACCTTCAGAGAAGAGCTGGAGGATAAAGTACAAGGGCTTCTGGCAATGAGGTTTGATGGCAGTGGTCTGTGGATAGTGTTTAATAACCAGGCCTCTGGGGAGCGGGCAGCGGGGGAGGTCTGATTTGCAGCGGTTGCCAGTTTCTGTGGAGTAAATCCTCCCCTCAGTCCAACCTATTTCAAACCGCCCAACCTCGAGGGCCAAGATCAGGGTGAGTCAAGGGAGGCACTCGCTCACAATTTAATGCAGAGCCAAAAAACTCAGTAATCACGATGAATAAGATTTTAAGACAATAGTTTTTTAGAGTCTGCCTGCATCGGCAGGCAGACTCTCAACCACTGCACCACCAGGGAAGCCCAAGATGATAGTTTTTAAAGAAAAATTTATTAAACAAACGACTGTGATGATTTCATATAGGGATAATAACGTTGAAAGAATAACGAGGTGGGGAGTGTCTCGGGGCGCGGGAGGGACTCCTTGGGTGTGAGGAGGCCCCACATTGCATTATAAATTTCTAGTACTCTGCGAAAATCCTGAAAGAAGCCTTGTCTGCTGCTGCAGGCATCATCAGTTTGCTCAGAATCAGGGCTTTGAGTCACCAGTAGAATCACAAGACTTTGTCGAGAAATGGGAGCACGCTCCCGAGAAACTCACGGACTTTTGTTAAGAGCAAAGGAAAGCCCATTGTCAAAACAATTCGCCAAGCTTGAACATTTATGAGAGTGAATGAGTCATAAATCATTGTACATTTTTGAATATTATTTCTGAGAAAGAAATACATTTTCAGCGCAATAAAAACCCACTACATGCACCATTAGGAGTGTATGTTTTTATGTGCATTCTTCCAGGGAGGACTTCCAAGCTTTCTTTTAGATTCTCAAATGGGTTTCTGACCCCTCAAAAGTTAAGATGATCAGAGGGCAGCCTCCATAAAATGTAAATGACAAATATATACACTATAAGACCATCGACTGCAGCATGTCTACACACACATGCAATTTGTTTCATATATGTATATATGAAACTTCTTGGGGGAAAATGTTTTCTGAAACTATGTGATTCGTTCTGACTATGAATGCAGAAAAATCCCCAGCAAGTTTTATAGGAAGTAAAATTATAGTTGAGAAAAGGCTCAGTAAAATTATAGTTGAGAAAAGGCTCTAATTCCATGCTAACCAAGCAAAGGGAATTGAGTTTTCTAAGAGAACATTTCTCGGTAAACCTAACAACTAAGTAAAGGGTTATGTGTATACCATCCCTTCTTTGCCTCTTCTTCGCTTCTGCTGCCTGGATTGTGGATGTAATGCTGGAGCTCAAGCAGCCAGCTGGAATCATGAGACAGCATGGATAAAGCCGCAGGATAGAAAGAGCCTAGATTCTTTTAATGGTGCCGCTGCCATGTCAGACCTGGAGTGCCTTCCTTCAATCTTCTTTTTCGTGATAGAAAAATATAAACTTCCATCTTATTTATGCTACTGCTTGCCACAAACTCTGCACAGATGTTCCCACTTATGCATTGTAATCACCCCAAGATGTAAGTATTGTTCTACCAGTTTTATAGATGAGGAAGCCAAGACCTACAGAGGTTGAGTAGGTGGCAGGTTGAGTTAGGCAGTCTGGCTCCAGAACCAGTGTTGTTACTCCATGCCAGGCATGATTCCAAGCCTGTTAATTTAAGTAATCCCTACAGGAAACTTACAAGACAGTTACTATTATTCCCCCAATTTGTGAAAGAAGAAATTGAGGCACGGGAAGGTTAAAAGGTACCACAGATCATAGCGAGTAAGATGGAGCCAGGGTCTAAGGCAGGTATCTGACTCTGGGATTCACTGCTAACACTCTGCGATACAGCCTTTCTCAGGGGGCTGCTTTTGTCCAGTGAACAGGCATCAGTCATCTGGGTAAACCTGATTTAGGACCATGTGCCCAGAGTTGGCCTTGATTTAACTCTGGCATTGAAGAGGGATCAGCTTTGTAGCATTGCCAATGCCCAAACTATATATAGACATTAATTTTAAAAAGGCAGAAACAAAAGCCAATATTTGCAAAGAAATTCTCTTCAGTAGTCATTTAAAATATCTCAAAGAGGGCTTCCCTGGTGGCACAGTGGTTAAGAATCCACCTGCCAATGCAGGGGACACGGGTTCCAGCTCTGGTCCGGGAAGATCCCACATGCCGCAGAGCAACTAAGCCTGTGCGCCACAACGACTGAGCCTGCGCTCTAGAGCCCGCGAGCTACAACTACTGAGCCCGAGTGCCACAACTACTGAAGCCTGTGCGCCTAGAACCCGTGCTCTGCAACAAGAGAAGCAACCCAATGAGAGGCCTGCGCTCCTCAACAAAGAGCAGCCCCCGCTCACCGCAACTAGAGAAAAGCCTGTGCGCAGCAACAGAGACCCAACGCAGCCAAATAAATAAATAAATTTATAAAAAATCAAAAATCTCAAAGAGAGCTACCCTTATAGCAAAGCTTAGAAAGATATTTACCCCAATCATAATCTGATTTAATGCCCCCATATATGAAAGTTTATATGTCTATTTTAAGAGTGTCAGAACTTGTTTGAGAAGCGAACACTTATCTGATGTTCAGAAAAATAGCGTATTGTATGTTCCTCGCCTGGAAATCCCTGGGCAACCAAAGTCAAAGTAATTGTCTACATGTATTAGTCACAGTCTACTGGAGTTTGAGGGTGACTGCTTTTCATTTCCTGAGCTGAGAATAAATTGAGCCAAAGACACAAGAATACAGAAATCAAATATCAGCTTTGTTTCTGACAAGGCTGAGTTGGAGAATAGGGTTTGAACTTTGCAGCCAGGATCCATCATGTGCCCCATGCACCCGGATTCAATGTATCCACCAGGGCCATGCAAAGCAGGACCACTGTGTCTCCCTTTCAGAGGTTAGTCATTTAACTGGTGGAAAATGCATGCAACCCAAAGACAGGCTTGCTTTCCCTGACAGAGAGAGAGAGAGAGAGAGAGAGAGAGAGATCTGAAAAAGGCTGTCCCAAGTATGCACAATTCAAATTCAGGAAAAGTCCTAGATTCACCAGAATAAGTCACTCCACCACCATAGGGAAGAGGAAGTGAAGGGGCAGCTGAAAGGGAATGAATGTTGTCCTCTAAAGAGCTACGGGAGAGCAGACTGTCCTACTTTACGGAGGCAACGTGGAATCTAGAGACATACAACCAAGAGGTCCTGCTGAGATGACTCAAGTGAAAGGCAATGCGCCAAGAGTTTTATATGACGAGGCGACAGGTAGTCTGACTCCAGAGGCCCCATACAGAAGCCCCACACTGCACGGGCATTGCCAGTGTGTAAAGAGCAGTCACCAAGGGCCATCTTGGATCAGGGGACCCATCTTATCAAAGGAGTGTCACATACGAGTCATTGTTCAAGTATGCATCATCCTCTCCATCCTTAAAATGGGCTCTAAAATGAAGGGGGGAGCGTGGGAAATCGCCTCCTCTGTGCAGCCTATTTACACTCAGGTTTTATCAATTCAGCCTGTAGGTAGGCATTAGTGCTACCTTACAGGTGAGGTCTTTAACCCTCAGAGGGGTTAAGGGACCTGCCCCAGACTATACAGAGCTAAAAAGAGGATGAGGCCAGGACTGAATATTTTAGAAATGCCCTTCTCTTTGCTTCTTAACTCACTGCCAAGGAGAAAATGATCTTCCAAGAGCTTGAACCAGGTTGAGTATAATATTAACTGATCTGTACCTTAAGATCTCTCAGTAAGAGTGGTTATAAGATCTATAAATAAACAAGGATCATGGAGAAGGAGCTATGAATATGTGATGAGTTTCGAATTTTTTCCTTTTTCTGGCTCATCTAAGTGTTCAAAGCTGAATTCTCCTTCCTGTGAAATCTCATAACTATGTGATAGTCTTGAGTACCAGGTAGCAGAGATAATACACATCTGTCAGCCATACATCTCAACAATTGTTTCTTGTGGTAAAATCTTGGGGGCCTTGTGTTTCACAATTACAGGTTCTTGATGGGCCAAGAAGGGTTCAGGGTGAGAAGCTCTGTGGAGCTGGAAGAGGTGATAGTGACGGGTGACAGTGGAAGATACATGCAGACTCCACTTGCCAGAACTTGGGTGTGAGCAGTTCTCTGATTTTTCTTTATTTAAAAATATACACTTAGAGTAACATTAAAGTAACTAATCATTTATTAATTTAATAAAGAGTTATACTTTTATAGGAAGAAGGAAGCACATGCATTGCCAGGATTTTTGCTAGAGATGGTTTATACATTATTCTCTTTAATCCTCGCAAGAACCAGCAAAAGTAGGCTGTAATCTCTCTCTGTTTTTAAGCTTTAGTACATGAAGATCCTTACACTCAAAAAGATTAACTAACCTAAGTACACAAGTCCAAAACCCAAACTCCTTTCAACACACAAGAATACATTCCAACAGCTAATATTCTTACAACACTATTGAGTTCCAATGAGTTCTGCACACAGTTGAGTATGCAGTTCACACACATTGTCCTCTTAAGTGTTTCCCAGACCCCTCTTGAGCTACTTTTTGCTGTGCTCATTTTGCAGGTGAAAAAGCCGAAGCTCAAAAAAGTTACTTCTTATAGCCAATAAATAGCAGAGTTGGAATTCAAATGCAGAATTCAAATGACACACCATCTCAAACTCTGCCCAGGACAAAGCCACTGAAATCTGAGACACATTCCTCTTCACCCACAGGAAGCCTTTCTATTTGCATAATGGCCTCCCAGACAAAACAAAGCTTGCTGCCTAAAGACAGATTGGGGGTCTGTGTGCTAAGACTTTGAAAACCTAAATCTAAAAGTGATGGCTAACACCATTATCTTTAAAACAAACAAACAAGCAAACAAACAAAACCCCTTAGGTACAATTAGGGATGGCGGCTCCAGAGTGCCTTGTTAAAGGAAACCTTTGGCATCTATCCCCGTATAAGTCAGTGTTCTCATAAGAACAGAACCAATAGGATGTATATATTTCTCTCCATAGATAGATAGACAGATAGATATACATTCTTTGTCTCTCTCTCTCTGTATGTATATATATATATATATATATATATATATATATATATATATATATACACTCTCTCTCTGTTTCTCTCTATATACATAAATATATATAATAAATATATTACTATATATTATATATTATCTCCTTTAATCCTCACAAGAACCTGCAAAATTAGGCTATAATGTCTCTCTCTTTTTGATCTTTATCAGGATCCTTTAGCAAGATCAATAGAGAGAATTTATATATAGAGAGATCTCCTTTAACTCTCACAAGGATATCAATATGTCTATATATCTACATGTATCTATCTAGATAGATGGGGGGTAGATTTATTATAAGGATAAATGTCATTATGTGATTATGGAGGCTGCATGGAAGTCCCAAGATCTGCAGTCAGCAAGATGGAGACTCAGGAGAGCTGGGGGTGTAGGTTCCCGTCAGAGTACAAGACTGGCATCTCAGTGCCAGCAGTCAAGTAGGCAGAATTCCCTCTTACTCCGCCCTTTTCTCTATTCAAGTCTTTAACTGATTGGACGAGGATCACCCTTATTGTGGAGGGCAATCTGCTTTCCTCAGTCTACCTATTCAAATGGAATCTCATCCAGAGACACCCTCACAGACACACCCAAACTAATGTTGATCACACGTCTGGGCACCCCGTGACCTAGTCCAGTGAACTAACCATCACATTACCTAACCAATGACACTGGCATTAAGAAAGATAACAGAGATCTTCCACCACATACACCTCATTGCTGTCTTATGAGAGGCAGGGTAACTGGGCAAACACTATATTCGTAAAGTCTAGATGTTTGCACCAAGCCCATAACTTCTCTTTCTCTCCCACTCTTACTATTTGTTCTCTTCACACATCTCCTATATTAAGCTGCTCCATAATTCCACTTGGCAACACTTGTCTGTCAACTGAAATAAAAATGCACAACATCAAAACTGTGAGTTAAATTTTGTTTGGGGTCCTTACTGAGGAGTGTAGCCCAGAGACAGCCTCTCAGAGAGCCCTGAGGAACAGCTTGGAAGAGATAAGGGAGGAGCTAAGATAAATATGATTTTTTTTTTGCTGGAAAAACATGTAGCCAAACATCAAAAATACTACTGCTAATCACAAAGAACAGACATCTCAAGTTAATGATTTTAGTGCTTTTTTATGTGTGGGAAGATGTAAGAATCTGAAATTTTTCCTTAGATATGCATCTTAACTATCATTTGAAATTTGAAATTTGAAAGTTTTGAAATTTGAAAGTTTTGAAATTTTTGAAATTTGAAAATTTTCCTTAGATATGCATCTTAACTATCTAAGGGCCGGTATATCCAAAGCACAAAATGTTTCCTGTTTTTCTCCATCCTGAATTCCTCTCAGGGCAACTACAGTGGCTAATGGCTTGAACCTTGTAGAACTGGAATTGCAGGCAACATTTTTTTTCTTTACATGTCCAACTGAAAATAAGTTTCACTGACAACAAAAGTTAGCAAAGTATGGAAGTGCAAGGGGCTGGGACACAGAAGGCTTGAGTCTGGATTCCAGCTTTGCATCTTACTAACTAACATAAGATTGAACTATATTAAAGTATAAATATTCAGCTTTTTAAAATACAGAAAATGTCAAGTTCATGTGGTTTAATGTAATAATGATAGAGTAAGGGGGTGATACTTATTATCTCATGTAGCTCTCACAAAGCTATTGTGAAATAGGTTTCTCATCACCTGCATTTTACTGATGAAGAGAAAGCTTCAGAGGGTTTGACCAAGGCCACAAAGCTATTGTGTGACTGAACTGAGATTCTAACCAGGTCTCCCTGTTTCCAGAGCCAACACTCTTCTAGGCTTCACTTCCCATTTATAATGTGAGTCACGTAAGCATTCTAGGTCTCAGGCATCATCTCTTCTATTTATCCTATGCAAGAAGAAACTCGGGGTTTTCTTTTTTCCACCAGTATTAACAAAGGAGTAAAACCATAAAAATTGACAGAATTCATAAGTAATGGAATAAAGATAAAATAAAGTCAGGCAGACAACCAAAAGAATAAAAATAAAGAGTAAAGTCTAGCTACATGCATAAGCATAGGGTATTACTCATGAAAGTAATAACGATTAATATAAACGTGTGATGCCTTCTGCACTCAAGAGTCATTAAGTTATAGTATTTCTCAGTGAAAAGAAGTGTCTCTTTATCAATGACTACAGGCTATAAATTGTTATAAACAACACAGAGAAATAATGGATTCCTTTCTAGGTTGTTATTTAGCTCTGCGTTTTACTCAGATTGCATACTTTCTTGTCTATGTAGGAAATGGGGCTAAGGACAAAGCTTCCCCCTCTCACTCTCTTGAAGAAGGAATTTTGCAAAGCAATGGGTGTAACATAGACCCTCAGCCTCAATGGGGGACAGTATCCTTCCTGGAATGCAAGGCTTAGATGATCCCAATGAAGGCCTGCCTCTGCCTAGGCCAGTCTATGGCTCCTTCCACTTGGGCTCGGCATTAACACTTCCCAATCCCGTGTCTGCCACAGCCGACACAAAGCACCATTAAAAATATATGTACTCCTCCCTTTGTACCCCTAGACCCTCTTCCAGGGCTGCCCAATGCAGCAGCTGCACTAAGCAGATGCTACTTGATACACATATCGGTAAGGGGTTCTAGGGGTTGTGGCTGTCATAAGTCCTAGAGATAGGACCCAGCAAGTCAGGCAAGGGTTCCCAAAGATGGTGGGGGAAATGAGAGACATGGAAAAACATTTTTTTTTTTTCACAGTAAGAAACACCATGATCAGCCTGTGAAGGCCGCGTTTGCCTGACATGCCTTCCTAACCCCAGGCAGCTCTCTGGAGGGAAAGGGCAGAGAGCCATTCATGGGTCTCAACCCACATAAAGTGGAATCTGCTGTCCATCCTGGATCAATTCCTAACATCCAGGATCAATTGTCTATAGGTGGGACATAGTTATTCTTTAGGTGAAAAAACAGAGTAATCATTAATAATATCTATTTTAAAATAAGATTCTATTTGTCTCCGGCCTGGAAACCAGAAGCAAGAGAAACACAGCTTTGACAGGGAGTCGTTCTCATGGAACTTAGAGTTGAAATTCTTGGATGTTCTTATTCTTTTTCCATTTCTCTCATGCATCTGCTCACTCTGTAATGCAATAAGGAAACCACCACAGGGGTTAAAAATACAGCAGAACGATAGAAGTGTGCAAAGTGGCAGGCTTACGTCAAGCTAAATTAAACCAAACCAAGTCAAGTTAATGCAGTGCAACCAATGTGTGTTGAACGATGCACCAACCACCTGCTTAGAGCAAATGTACAGAACTAACTGTGAGATGGCAGGGCAAGGGCAGTAGGGGTGCACAGGAGGGGGGATGGGAAAGTTTTCACAGAGGGGGTCCTATTTGTACTAGGTTAAGTTGGGCAACATGATACAGAGAGTTTGGGAAGGGCATTCTAAGAAGTGGTTACCTTGACATGAATGAAGATGCTGAGTGCAGGAAATGGCAAGTATCTTGGCATCAGTGGTCAGGAAGGCATTGGGGAAAGAGAAGGGACAGAGAATGTGACCAGAAAGGTAGACTGGTCCAGACTGCGTAGGTCTTGAGTGCCAAGCAAAGGAGCTTTAACTTCACGTTGTGGATGTGCACTATTTTGGGAATTGTCTCAGAAAATCAGAGTGTGTACATTGCTAAGCAGTGATTAAAGTGCTATCAGCAATGCTGCCTTGAGGAAACAACCACGGAATTTTCATCAGGTAAGTGGATGGTTCTCTTTACTCAGCACTGATTGGTGTGAGTGGACATACCATTGGTTATTATAGGTGTCATTCTTTTGTTTGAATGTTAGGGTTATTTCTTTGTTCACGTCTCTCAATGTTTTCTTAGCAGCTAACAATTTCTAAAATTCTTGCCTAACTTAGCTATGCCAAGGGAATTCAAAAGAAAGTATATTTTTGTTCTTTATTGGCTGGAATTGTAAACTGTACTCAGGGAAATCTGGGCATGGTGGTGACAAAGATATTAAATATTAGAACTCACAGAGGAAGGAGAAACTCGGGGGACTGAATCAGTCTGCTTGGTCAGTTTCTCCTCCCTACCTAGACTTTTCATTCATTCATTCACTAAATACATATTTATAAATATATGTCTTTTTATAATATGTATTATTGATACATATAATACATATTCAAAATACAAAATTTATTTAAAATATTTGTATACTAGGCATCCTCTTCTCCACAAAAATTTTGTGGTCCTCTGTTTTCTTTTAATGAGAATCAAACTGAGAACTGAAACCATCTATAACACACAGCTTACTGTCTAAGTCTATATTAACATGAATTTACTTTATTCACCAGCCTACTCTTCCAGGAGATTCTTGCCCAGGAAAATTAAAATTGAAGATAACATTATTGTTCATGTCAGGACAAAAAAAGACCCATCAACTCTTAATTAATACACAACATTAAATGACAGTTTATACCCTGAAAATCTTTAAATCCTATCCTCAAAATCTTTACCTTCCTGGATCCACCAATTCTAATCTATTATATCCTGATTCTTCCCCAATTCTAATCAAGCTCCACCTTTGCCCTCTCCTCCTTCGAAAGACCAGACTTCAAAAGTCTCAATAAGGGACTTCCCTGGTGGTCCAGTGGTTAAGAATCAGTCTTGCAACACAGGGGATGCCGGTTCGAACTAAGATCCCACATGCCATGGGGCAACTAAGCCTGCGCACCACAACTAGAGAGGCCATGTGCCACAACTACAGAGCCCACGTGCTCCGGAGCCAGCATGACAACTAGAGCCAAAACGAAAGATCCCACATGCCGCAACTAAGACCCGATGCAGCCAAAAAATAAACAAATGAATATATATTTTTTAAAGTCTCAATAAATAGTCCAACTTTGCATGTCGCCCCTGAGATGCTAATGAGACTCCACAGAGACAGCATTCTCCCTTACCTCTGTCAGGTCAGCATCCTCTTATCAGCAGGTTGTTTTGGTCTTATTTTGGGAACGTAGCATTCCAAAGAAGCCTTTCTCTTAAATTAGTAGAAATATGAATGTTTGAGCTGGAAAAGCGTATGTGGGAAAAGGTTTTAAGCGATTGAACTGATTGATGTGCAGCCTTGCCTAGAAATCAGATCGCAATAGTAGGAAAAATCAGATGACTAGGTAAAAAAAAGAATTTGAGAGATGCATGGAAATTGTTAGCAACAAACGAGAAGAAGCAAAATGAGTGTAGGAAGTTAGATCCTTTTGGAAAATGATTAGACAACTTCATCTTTTACTAAACAAATACTGTGATTATTATCTAATTATTAAGAATAACCTGTGGACTAGGCCATAAACTTGGATTGTTTTGAGAATAATCTAAATATTATAGCAGTACTAAAAAGTAGAGAAATGGAATTTGTTTTGTTATTGGGCTTTTGTAATATGTTACCACAAAAGCAAATATTTAGACTGGTCAGTTTAATAATTTCAGTGGAAATAAGCTTTTATTGTTTGTAAATTAGCACAACATTTTCATCTCAATCTGCCGGAGGTTTAACACATAATGTGTAAGTACATGTTTTTGCAAATTTATAAAAATATAAATTTTGTCATGCATAAACAAGTGCATTCTCATAAATATGATCTGAAAATTTTTAGTGTTGTGGAAACATGTAAGTTTAAATTCAGTTTAAAAATTTTAGTACAAGATGGAGTGTTCTTCAGTTGTCATTTGACGTCGTATTTATCCCAACACGTTCACAGAATAATTGTAATAAAGTTTATGTGGAACTGAGGAAACAGGGAAAATTACTTGTAAATTGAAAATCCACTTTGCTTTTAGATTTGTGAATAAAGAAATTACTTTTTGGACAACTTCAAATTTAAATTTCCTTATAAATGTGTCAACTTTGACATGACCCAGTTGTAACATTTTTTCAAGATAGTTTCTTTACAGGTGAATCATTTGAATTTATAATAGCCAATGATATGATGCTGTCAAGAGGACTGAACTTCCGGTTGAAGGTTGATACATCTCGATTGTGGCAAAATCAATCAATCAATCTATCAATAATCCTTTTATATTTTGATGAATTCACATGTGGATGCTTTCTTCCAAAGTATTGATAGAATCCACTCAGTCCTGCACTGAAAGAGGAGAGCCTGGCTTATTCATGTAGTATTATTTGTTCGATAAAGTGGGTTGATGTTATTAGACAATAAAAGGGCTAAAATGTGGCTGGTATGTGCAAGATGTTTTTAGGGGGTTCCTGAGGCCAAAACTATTTCATAGCACTTCTAAGACAGCATTCTCCTTTTTGACTGTCATTCTCTTACAAGCATACAGTGAAGTTTCCAGAGGCTACATGGCATGCAATATTGCAACAGAGTTCAATGCAGAAGATATGGGAATTTGGTTGTCTTCTCTTAAACCACACGTTAAAGAGTTTGTAAAAATGCAAAATAATGCCAGTCTTCTCACTCAATTTTTGGATTTGAAAATAGTCATTTTTGCCTAAAAATATGTTATTTGTATAATATGTCATGGTTTTATTATTATTTTTTAATGAACTAATACATCAAGATTTCTTAATTTTCTCAGTTTTAATTTCTAATATAGCAAATATTAGTTAATATAGCACACATTAAACTAAAGCCCTTCAGGGTCCTCAATAATTTTTAAGCATATAAAGGGGTCCTGAAACCAAAAAGTTTGAGAACTACAGCCACAGAGTTCTACTACTGTTCCCCATTCAATGAGGAATCATTTCTGGCATCCCACATTGTTGGCCACCCAACCCAAGAAAAGATGATGAGTTCAGAGGTTTGGGAGGTAGCTTGCCAGTTTGTTGGACAATCATAACATCATAATGTCTCTATTTTGTGCCCCATTGAACTCCTGGAAACATCTTCTTTTTGGTCTTAGTGCTTGCAGTCATAAAAGTTTCATATCGTATGATAGTTCTTCAATTTCTGAAGACAGTATCATCTCTTGTGCAGTTTATTCTCCAAGCATATTATTCCTATTTCTTTTGTGTATTCTCTGTCTGACATGATTTCTAACCTTCTCATCAGCACACTTCAGTTTTTCATGGTCTCAGCACACATAGGAAGAAAAGAGAATTTCTCTGGAAAGGGATCTTACCAGAGCCAAGTGTAATGAGGCAATAGCTTTCTTGATTGGTCATTCTATTTTTTTATACTATTATTTTTCTTACTGCATTGCTGGTAGCCAATCGTTATCTCTTTTTATTATGAATTTCTCCAAGAATTAGGTCCCTCCATCTCTCCTATTCTGTGTTTGTGCAATAGAGTCTTTAAACATCATTGTGTTGGGTTTGGTCCCAAATTTTAGCATAGCACATTTTTTATCTTCCCTTAGATGAAAAATGGTAAAACTTTATTCCATTATTAATCTTCTTCCATTCCTGGAATAAGGAATTGGAATATGAAATTTTAAAGCAAGTAAAACAGCAAAAAACTGATGTTGTATTAGAAAAAGAAAAGTTAAATAACACTGATAATTATGACCTACCTATTCAGTGTCTGTGGAAAGGGTAAAAACTGGAGTGGGGAGCGGTTTCACATCTTTTTAGGATTACCCGAAATAATCTTATCTTTTAGGCAAATTGCCTGAAATGACTGTACCAGGAAAGAGTCCGTTACTGGCTTTTATCTCCAAAGGGAATGTTAAACAAATCATCTTACTTCACCCTCCTTCCTAGATCTAATTTTAAACACTGAATGACTGTGTATTTATAGTTATCTTGACCCCCAGATGAATGTGTCTAACAGGAATTATTAAATTAACCTTTGAATCTCAATGGCTTTGTTGTGGGGCAAGTGAAAGTTATTTGGCACTCACCTGTCAAAGGCAAAGTGTACAAACCCTTCAGAGTGTCTCGCAAGGGCCAGGTAGGAGAGCATAACCCTGTCTGTTCCATTCAGGTGACTTTAATAACTCAACTTAATAACTCAAGCTTTTAAGTTGAAAATCCAAAATCCATATATATAGTATCAACTTAAAAATGCACAACATGAGAGTTGTGAATTTAAATTTTATTCAGGGACTTACTGAGGACTGTAGCCCAGGAGACAGCTTCTAGTAGCTCTGAGGGAATTGCTCCAAAGGGGTAGGGGAGAAGTCAGTTTATATATGAATTTTTTTCACTAGGAAATACATGCAGTCAAGTATGCAACTTGGTAAAAGACTACTGCTAATCACAAAGAACATATATCTCAAGTTAAGGATTTTAGTGCTTTTCTATGTATAGGAAGGTGCAAGAATCTGGGGTCATTGAAATTCTTCCTGAGATACATCCAATTAAGGGCCTGTTTATCCAAAGCACAGAGGCCTTCATCCAGTGTTTCTTCCTCTCAGGGTGCACTGTCTGGCAATCGCAGTGGGTTACAAGTTAACCCTTGTAGAACTGGTGGGTTAAAGCTGGCCTGTTTTAACTGGTAGGTTAAAACAACACTCTTTGGTGTGGTTTTTTTTGTTCATAATAGTAACATTCAATACAACTTTTAACAAAGGCTACCTAGTGTCCTATACTCTTCACATTTGGATAAATTGCTCTGAAGAATGATCTCAAATTAAAGCTAACATTGGTAAATTTCGGTGAACATGAAACCTTTTTTAAAAGTTGCATTGAGGGCATTCCCTGTTGGTCCAGTGGTTAAGAATCCGCCTTCCAGGGGACACGGGTTCAATCTCTGGTGGGGGAACTAAGATCCCACATGCCCCAGGGCAACGAAGCCTGTGTGCCAAAACTAGAGAGAGGCCTGTGAATGCAACGAAGATCCCACCTGCTGCAACTAAGACCCAATGCAGCCGAAAAAAAAAAAAAAAGTTGCATTGAGACTGTGTAGGTTAAAAATGTATACTTTAAATCCTAAAGCTACCACTAAAAAATAAAACAAAGAGCTTTAACTAATAATCTCACGGAAGAGATAGACTGAAATCATAAAAGATACTCAATTCATCTAAAAGATGCAGAAAAAGAAAAAAGAGAACAAAGAACAGCTGAGACAAATAGACAATAAATAGCAATGTAACAGATTTAAACCTAACTACCTCAATAATCACATTAAATGAAAATGGTCTAAACACCCCTATTAAAAGGCAAAGATCATCAGATTGGATAAAAAGCACAATACAACTATATGCTGTTTATAAGAAGCATTTTAATTATAAGGAAGCAATTAGGTGAAAAGAAAAAGGGTGAGAATTAAATCCCATGCTAACAGTAATCAAAAGAAAGCTTGAGGGACTATATTAACATCAAACAAACTTACCTTCAGAGCAGACGATATTTCATGGATAAAGAAGGTTATTTCATAATGATAAAGAGGTCAATTAATCAGGAAGGTATAACAACACTGAACTTTTATGTACCCAATAACAGACTTTAAAATATGTGCAGCAAAAACTGATAGAACTGAAAAGAAAAGTAAATAAATCTGCAACTATATGAGATTTCAATATTCCTTTTGTAATAATTGATAGAACAAGTAGTCAAAAAATCAGTAAGGATATATAAAACTTGAACACAATCAACTTGATTAAATAAAAATTTATAGAATACCCCACCCAACAACAGAATATATATTCTTTTAAAATGCATATGGAATATTTACCAAGATAAACAGCATCTTGTCCATAAACCAGGTCTCAATAAATTTAGAAGTATTCAAGTCATACAAAGTATGTTCTATGACCAAACCAGAATTAAGCAGGCTCATGAAAAGATGCTTAACATTGCTGATCATCAGGGAAATGCAAACAAAAACCACAATGAGGGCTTCCCTGGTGGCGCAGTGGTTGAGAGCCACCTGCCGATGCAGGGGACGCAGGTTTGTGCCCCGGTCTGGGAGGATCCCACATGCCGCGGAGCAGCTAGGCCTGTGAGCCATGGTCGCTGAGCCTGCGCGTCTGGAGCCTGTGCTCAGCAACAGGAGAGGCCACAACAGTGAGAGGCCCGCATACCACAAAAAAAACCCCAAAAACCACAATGAGATATCACCTCACACCGGTCAGAATAGTTATCATCAAAAAGGACGCAAATAATAAATGTTGGTGAGGATGTGGAGAAAAGGGAGCTCTCTTACATTGTTGGTGGGAATGCAGCTACTGTGGAAAAAAGTATGGAGGTTTCTCAAAAAAACTAAAAATAGTAACTACCATATGCCCCAGCAATTCTACTCCTGAGCATATATCCAAAAGAAACAAAAACACCAATTCGAAAAAATACATGTACCCCAATGTTCATAGCAGCAGTATTTAAAATTGCCAAGGTATGGAAGCAACATAAATGTCCTTCAACAGATGAATGGATAAGGAAGATATGGCATATCTATACAATGGAATATTACTCAGCCATAAAAAGGAATGAAACATTGTCATTTGCAGCAACATGGATGAACCTGGAGGGTATTATGGTAAGTGAAATAAGTCAGGCAGAGAAAGACAAATATCATATGGTATCACTTATATGTGGAATCTTAAAAATACAACAAACTAGTGAATAAAACAAAGAAGAAGCACATTCACAGATATAGAGAACAAACTAGTGGTTACCAGTGGGGCAAGGGGAGGGGGAGGGACAACATAGGTGTAGGGAGAAAAAGGGTTATTATGGGATTTTATGGAATCATGTATGTGAAACTTTTGAAAATTGTGAAGCACTATAGAATTTAAAGAATCTTTCATTCAATTAAAAAAAAATTAAAAATTAATAAAAACCCTCACAACATAACCAGTCCCACAAACCTATAGTAGATGCCATAATATTGTATTATTTGTCAGTTAAAATATACTTATATTCCATCTGATACAGACACAAAGGTGATGTATTATTTAACTGGCAAAATAAATCCTATGAGAGTGCAGAAAGAAAGGAAGGAAGGAAGGAAGGAAAGGGTGGGAAAGAAAGAAAGAAAGAAAGAAAGAAAGAAAGAAAGAAAGAAAGAAAGAAAGAAAGAAAGAAAGAAAGAAAGAAAGGAAGGAAGGAAGGAAGGAAGGAAGGAAGAAAGGGAGGAAGGAAGGAAGAAAGGGAGGAAGGAAGGAAAGAATGGAGGGAGGGAGGGAGGAAGGAAGAAAGAAAGGAAGAAAGAAAACAGAAATATCTCTGGAGAAACCTCAAATAAATATTTGGAAACTAAATAATGCATTTCTAAATAACTCATGGGTTAAAGAAGAAATCAAAGGTAAATGAGAAGGTATTTAGAACTGAATGAAAATGAAAACATAACATGCTAAAATTTATAGGATCCTGTTAAAGCTGTACTTAGGAAAGAAATTTAAAAGGCTAATACCTATATTAAACAGAATAAAGGTCTCAAACTAATAACCTTAATTTCTACCATGTAAAACTAGGGGAAAAAATAAACCCTGAAACTTGAGGTGAGAAGAAAGGAAATAATAAAGGTCAGAGCAGAAATAAATTAAATGGATTACAGAAAAATAATAGAGAAAATCAATGAATCCAAAATATGTTTTTTTAACATAGATCAATAAGATTGCTTAATCTCTAGCCAGATTAATCAGGTTTAAAAAGAGAGAGAAAGAGAGAGAGAGAGAGAGAGAGAGAGAGAGAGAGAGAGAGAAGACACAGATTACCAATATCAGGAAGGAGAGATGTGATACCACCACACATTCTACAGATATTAAAAGGTAATAGTGTATTATGAACAATATTTTGACAATAAATATGAAACAAATTCTGAAAAAGGAACAAACTCTCAAATCTCACACAAGAAGATACAGTTACCTGAATAGCCCCATATTTATTAAGGAAATTGAATCTACCTCTCTCTGCCAAAAAACCCTCCAGGTCCATTGATGAATTTCACCAAACATTTAAGGAAAAAATAATATCCACTTTACACAAATTCATTCAGAAAACTGAAGAAGAGAATACTTCCCAACTCATTTCATGAAGCCAGCTTTATGTTGATACCAAAACTAGGCAAAGATATTACAGGAAAGAAAAACAACTATTGCTCAAGATAATGGATACAAAAATTCTGAACAAAATTGTAACAAATAAAATTCAACAATATATAAAAAGGATAAAACCCCATGACCAAATAGGGTTATACCAGGACTGCAAAGTTGCTTTAGCATTTGAAAATCAGTTAATTTACCACATCAATAAAATAAAAAAGAAATAAATAAACAATCATATTAATGGTCTTAGGACACACATTTGAAAAAATCCAACATCCATTCCTGAATAAAACTATCAGAAAACTAGCAAAAATATGAACGACTTAGGGATCAAACTGACAAAAGATGTACAAGATACAAACTGAAAATGACAGAACATTGCTCAGAGAAATTAAAGAAGTTCTAAATAAGTGGAGAGATAAACTGTGTTCATTGGTTAGAAGACTCATATTCTTGAGATATCATTTCTCCTCAAATTGATGTCTGGGTTTAATGCAATGTCAATCAAAATCCCATCAGGTTTTTTGACAAACTGATAGAAATTTACAAACTGAGTCTCACATTCATATGGAAGGACATAGAATGGCCAAACAGCTTTGAAAAAGAATAAAGTTGGAGGATTAACATTAACTGGTTTTAAGATTTATTACACAGTAATTAAGATAGTGTGGTATACACCAGTCATAATGGTCATCACATATATGTATGTATAACTGAATCATTTTCCTATGTATATTCTTTGTGTGTGTGTGTGGGGGGGGGTACGTGGGCCTCTCACTGTTGTGGCCTCTCCCGTTGCGGAGC